>NC_056743.1:571928733-572051670 GCF_019279795.1 Protopterus annectens
TACCTTTATACTGCCCACAGTTGTGAATGTTCCCTTTGTTCTTGTGCATTGACACTAGTATGCTTATTCTCCAGTCATGTGGGATAAGCCTTTCCCTCCATACTGCTATAAGTAACTTCAGGAGCCATTTTTCCACAACTTACCCAACATGCTAACCATACCTGTTGTGACCTATACTGAGCCTGCTGCTTCCCTGACTTCATTTTCCTTACTGCTGTTCTAGTGTTGGCTTCTCAGTACATTGCTTTTTAAAATACTAAACCTGTGATATTGCCCCCCCCCCCCCATGAAAAAAGTATCGATAGTAATCGAATGAAGCTACTCATGAAGCAGCAGTGAGGAAGAAAACCTTGTTCTAGTTAGACCCCCCCTTTAAAGATTGCCATTGGAGAAAAGAGCCTTCTTCACATTGGATCCTGCTATACAGAAAAACTACCAAATCTGGAAAACCTCAACAGCTTTCAAAACTATATTTAAAAAAATGTTCATTTATATCCGTTTTTGGGACACTGGATAATATTTAGCCTCCCCTCATACACCTCATTTGTAATGTGCAACACCTTTGTAGACTCCCCCACATAACCTTTAGAAACTTAACTAACCTACCCCTCCTAACAAACACCCATGATGCATAGGGACACAATTGGATTGTACAGCTAGGATTTATAAAGGCCCCGGTGGTCATTAGCCTAATATAAACCTATGAACCTATTATCGTAGAACCACCTCTGCATGTAAATGGTGTTGAATACCATTGTATAACTGTCTTAGTTTTATTTCCATCTACACTGTTATGCTTGCCACATATTTTATAATTTGTTGTATGTTTTTTGCTCTCCGAGCTTGGGGTTATGACTGAAAGTCAGTAGACCAGTTCAACCCAGTTAAATGCATATTTAATTAGAATTCTAAAAAGTTTAGAAGTATCAGTAGACGTTACCTGGACTGATGAAATATACTAATTGCAAGCTTCTAATATACTACATTAGCTATAGCTGCATTTTTCCATGATTGACATTGTAATTCCCACATATTTTGTGCACATGTTGTTGAGGTCTGAGGCCCTTGGGAATCCCTTCCGATAATAACCTTCCTTGGGTAATGCCATGAAAAGTCAGAGGGGGTTCTATGCTCTGATGATTCTGGCAGATTCATGAGTCTCTTAAACTATTTATATAATTTGATCAATACTGGAAACATACTGTTAATGGGTGATAGGGTGCACACCTAGATTGGGCTGGATGGCTAACAGGACATAAAACAAATATGAATTCTGCGCACACTCAGAAATGCTTGCTCACTAATAACTGGACTATGAATTTATCAACCCTTCAGGCTGGGTCAACCAGTGCTTTGATCTCATTGTTACCCCTGATGTGGAGCACTTGGTGATCTTCCAGAGATTCGTATTATTAATTCCAGTCTGTGGTTGTACATCATAATGGTAAATAATGGAGAGACTGTGCTGCCTCCCAGTCATGTGAGTATATATATATATATATATATATATATATATATATATATATATATATATATATATATATTTATTTAAAGACAGGCCAATAAGACAACAAGGAGATTTAGTTGGGAATCACTGGGTTATTAAAACCTTCATTGTTCTTTTATACAGGAAATCCCAAAAAATCCAATTAAGTTTCAGCTTGAAAAACTCAAGGCATGCGTATTTCCCTGGCTATAAGTTTTGTATGGTAGTTTATGGGAGTGTGGGGGTGGAAGTGGGCTATTTACTCCTGTCATCTTGAGAATAAATGTGCTATTTTTGGATCTCTACAATTCTGGTTTACTAGTTCTTACTTAGGCCTATATTCATGGGGGTTGCTACCTCATTGCCTGCAGTCTCTTACATGGTGATTACTGTACAGAGAACAGGAGAAATGTAACAAAGAACTCGTGTTGTGTTATGTACTCCACTGTCACAACTGGATGTATGGTCAGGATTTGAACTTCCTTTGGGTTTTGTCATACTCTACAGCTAGATAAACCATGACTCCTTGAAATATTTGTTGTGGTATGAGGTGAATACTTGTGGGTTGAGCCATTTGCTACTTTCTCAGATGATATTCTTCAACATGCTTTATCCTTTGTTTAGGCTCTGTCACAGCTGCTATAGTCTGGTATTTGTATATCTATCTAATGTATATAATCTCGGTATATCACATTTAGCAGTTCTTAGAAATCATATTTTGGGAAAATGTTGGCTGTATTGAATAGAACAGCTGGTGCAGGGCAGTTGAACCGAGCTGTCCTGCTTCAGTGCACTTAGCTTCATAATTATATCATGTAAAGTGGGCTAGAGGCACAAGGAAAAATATTATACAAAATGGTCTGAACAGATACCAACACAAAGTCAACCAATCATTTAATACATAGCTGTCTGATGTAACCAAAACACTGAAGAGAGGCAAAATAAATCCTTATTCAACAAAGAATGCTCAAATATAGATGCCGAAAGCACTGCTAAAATAGATATTTAAAAGGAGCAAAAATCCTTTGAAAATTGCAAAGACGTAATTAATTGGAAGTAATGACGTGCATTTAACTAGGTTGCTAATGCTGGCCAGTACACTGTGCTCACACTTTGCTAGTTTGACACCAGCAGAGCATTAACAGTTACTGGGTTATAAAGTGTGGTAGGTGAAGAAAATCATTGTGTGAAACATAATTACAATAAAGTTAAATGTTTTGAAAAAAAAGAAATATCTATATAACCAGAAAAACGCAATGGTCCGAGTTCACACCATGCCCCAAGGATCTGCAAAAGCAATCTACTGCCAGAGACTTCATCAGAACCAATTTAAAAATGCATTTACTAAGTTGTATACCTTGAATTAGTCACATGACCAATAACTGAAATTTAGAGACCTATCACAAATCAAAAATGAAAAGTCTAAAACTGTTAAAATTCTTATGTTACAGGATATGTAAACCTGTCAGCGTCTACTCTAACATAATCAACTTTTTATTCATACTCCTGCATTTTTAATCCTATGACTAAAAAAAAGTAATGAATAAAAAAATGCTTATAGTGATCTGCTCTAAATATCTGCATAAATAAACTTGACTAAGAACTCTACATGAACTATTGCACAAACCTATGCAATGCAAATAAGATAATGAACCTTATTTACCTAATTTAGCAAACCTGGGTTTTAACATGCTGCTGAGGGGGAACTATGTTGGTTGTGTCTTGTGTTAGCATGACTCAACTAGGATTTGATTGACTACTTATGTTGACATCTTATTGGGTAACATATCACTTATTACAGTGATAGGCCCGTCTTGCTTTTCTTCTTACCGAATGAGTTTATGTGCAAGCCCCAGTGATTGGTTTGAGCTTTTCATCTTTTACAGGAGACACGACTTTGTTTTACTATCTGTTTGAGGGCATAATTTTACTTTTATTTTTGTTATGTAGTCATGATGTTTGCTTGTACCCAGGATAGCATTAACGATCCACCTTTTGGGTGTTTTATTCTAGTTTTGTTAGACACATTGTTGCGTCAGCACTGCTCCCCATTCTACTGGTGGAATTTTTGTAATCCATATGGGAGTACCTTATTTCGATACACATATTCATGTATTTACTTTCTCATTTTGGTATTTTTTGACTGGCTAATTTCTCATTCATTGCTATGGTGACAGGCATGTTTTAGTTCCCCCTATTGCTGTGACCATTGGTTTTAGTTTTATTTTTGTTTATAAATTTTATTATACCCCTCCAACGTTCATACTTTTGAGTCTACTTTAAGATATGAGTAGTGATTATACAAAATACGACTGTAAGCAGATTCTCTGTAGATGTCCTTTCTGGACTTCAGGCTTATTCGTATAGTATCAGAGTGGACAATGTCTTGCCGATTTTATTGTAGCGATAGGCTGACCTTCCCACTCTAATTATTGGAAGGATTTGTTGCATATGAAAGATGGTTGGCTGAATATTTCCCTTTGTTTTTATGAATAAATATTACATCATTCCAGGACTGATTAACAACATCCCCCCATTGAAACTCGATTGGCGTCTATAATATAATATAGTATAATTTTGTCTGCACTTATTTAAGAAAGATTTGATTCAGTAAATATTGTGCGTCTCTGTCTATCTGCAGTTGCCTGAAGTGTGAAAAGGTGTAGCCATCTGGGCTCATTGAAAGTTGTTTGACTGCTTTGAAATTCCTGTGTTAGTGTTAGCCTGGGGGTTTCTCTGCTTGCTTTAAAGTCTGTGTTTAGTACATTTGTAGTAATCATTTCTAATCTGAGTTGCTGGCTATTGAGACTTGTGTGCATATATCAAATGGACACAAGCTGATTTAAGTATACTTTTCTCTGCACGTATTTAAGAAAGATTTGATTCAGTAAATATTGTGCATCTCTGTCCATCTGCAGTTAGTTCTCCACTCCCCCTCCCTGTTTCCTGTTGTGGTGTTAATCTTGGTGGCTTTGGAATTGCCCGCCCCTGCTGTAAATCTGTTTTTGCACACTCCTCCTGGACCCATCTCATTTACTCACTCACCTGAGTACATTGAGATCATATTTTGATTTCAGATACTCCTACCAAGTCCCATCTCCTCTGCTGTGTACAGAGAGAACACTTGGGAAGGATATTCCCCTATAGTAACTTAATCTGCTCTGTTCCCTCCGACTCCACAAAAAAAAAAATTTGCACTTCATCTGCTTTTACTGTATTTGTGTTTCTTCCTACTTTATTACCTTATTTTGCGTTTGCCTCTTCTTAAAAGTACTCAGTTGAATTTATTCTGCTGCCTTTATTACTGCTTGTTAGTAGCCTGATTAAATTGTAACTGTTATTCCAAGGCTTTTGGTTTAAGAACTTGGGCTTCAAACCAGTTGTTTTACATTAAGAAAGTTTGTGGTCTGCACTGTTGTGGCAGGACAGGTAGCGTACATCCTTCTAAGTTGGGAACTGCTGATTGAAGGCGCTCAGTGTCTGTTATTCTAAAAGTGTATTAGTTCTGGGTTAAGCATTTGGGCATCAGGCCAGTTATTCTACATTAAGAAGGTTTGTGGTCTGCATTCTTGTGGGAGGAGAGGCTAGATTCTGCCCTTCTGAGCAGGGAATTTCTGGTTAAAGGCTTATTGAGCATGCTTACTTGAACTATTTCTTTCTGAAATCGGTATGCCTTGTTTACTGTAGCATAGACTAGATTCAGGCGTGCTGGATCTAGCTTTGTTTGCATAACTTGTGCACTGATCCAGGCCGTCTTTTTGGAGAAGGTTTCTCTGTACCCTAGTGGCAGGAGTGTGCAGTTAGAACTTGTCTGATTGAAGACTGCTGGAACAGGGCTCAGTTTTGTGCTTTTTAACTGGTTAACTGGGTGAAGTGTTTTGATTGTATCTGCTCTATTTTCGGGGGGGGGGGGATATATATAGTTTCCCACCTTTCTAAGCTAGTATAGTCCAGTTTTCAGGTTATTGCTGAATCCAGGGCTGTGTTACAAGTTTCTGTGTTGCCCATACCTTACTTGGATAGAAGGAAGTTTCTCTGTTCACCTGTGAGAGAGGGGAGCTTTGAGCAGCCTATCTGTCCCTGGAGGAGTGGTTTCAGCCCAGAAGTTGGTAGTTTATTGGCCATTTTGGGCTAATTTCCATCTCTTTCACTTCCCTGCTATAAAAACTGCATTTGTGCGGTTTTGCGCGCTGGGTAGCTAGAGTTAAACGATTCTCGGCTCCACGAAGTGTACTCTTCAATTTTTCCCTTGGAACTAGACAAACCTTCAACTCTAGCACTCAAACCATTCATTTCACAGTCAAGCACTTGCTTAAATCTCATAGCAAGCACTAAATAATCCTAGCACTAGACCCCCCTCATATTGTCCAGAAGGACAAGGCTCTCTATTTGTCCCCACCAGCCAGTCAGAAAAACAGCTTACTCCACCTATTCAGGCATGTCCAAAGGACAGTTTCCAGTGTACTCTCCAGTCCAACTGGTGAATCTGGGCATTTTGAGGCAATGTTACAATTGCCTCATGTACACAGACAGCCCTCTCCTCCTACCACCAAACACTAATATATGTGAGAGATGCAATTATACAGCCAAACTGGAGGCAAAGCTCTCTCAACCCAAGACTGGAACTGACAGTCAAGAGGAGAAGGGTAATACTTGCAACACACCACCAGTCTCACATAGACCTAATAAACCAACACCAGCAAATAACGCACAGGAATACATGAAAACATACTCGGAGGCTCTAAATAAAAATCTGCAAAAGCAACAGAGACCTCCAAAGCAGACATCCAGGCAACCTCCACACTCCATCACCAACCATGAAACACATAATTCACATAATTAGTGTGCCACACAATAACAGCCCTTAAGGCAAAATAACATACCCAACACACTAATAACAGGCGACTCTATAGTCAGGCACACTGTTGTCCCACTAACTAGGCTGGACAAGAAGGTTACAGTTAGTTGCCTGTTTGGAGCCAGGATCCACCACATAACACAAGCGCTCAGGTCACTCCAGAACAAGTACAAATATGACTGTCATTGTCCATGTTGGTGTGAATGACCTGAAACGTACCTTCCTGGACTACATGAAAAGAGACATGGAAGAGCTCTCTGATCATGTAGCCCAGGCTGGTATGACCCTGAATAGCACCCTGCCCTCACCAAAAATGATGCTACAGTATAAAGAAAAAATGATTAATTTCAACAATTGGCTAAGTTTCTGGTGTCATTCAAAGGGAATCCAGTATCTGTCCACATGGGATGACATGCTCGACAAGCCACGTTGCTTCGCATGAGATGGCTTGCACCTGTCACCCTTAGGCTTTCGAATACTGGCCAAGGCTCTTGCCGCCCCCATAGCGCCTTTTTTAGGCAAGGCTCAAAAGACAAACCCACCACCATAAATACCACAAGTAACCAAAAACTGAGGGTAATGCTACTCAACGCCAAAAGTCTAAACCTCAAAATGCACGCACTTGAGGCACTCCTCAGTATGGAGAACAGCGACATCTGTGCAGCAACAGAAACCTTGTTTAAGGCTCCTGAGAGCACCCCAGCACTACTAGGCTATAACTCATACCATACCTTTCAGCCACAAAACGAGGACCGAAACACACAAGGCGGTGGTGTATCCATATTCGTCAAGGATACCCACACCTCCAGGTTAGTGGCACAGCACAATGCATCAGAGATCATCCATGCGCAACTAACAATGGGCAAAACTGCAATCCAAATTGTAGCTTGCTATTGATCACCCACCATGACCTAGGACCCCTATTCTGCATTTCTGGAGACACTGGGAAATAAGAAGGTCCTACCAAACAGCCTAATACTGGGTGATTTCAATTACCCAGACACAAACTGGGAGAACTACTCAAGTACTAACTCCCTTGCCCAACTCCTCCTAGAATTTATAAACTCAAATGCTCTAGATCAACTAGTCAACACCCCCACCACAGGGAACATATTGGACCTGGTCATCACCAACATGGGCGACCGGTGTTTCACACCGGAGGTCAACCCCTTGCTGGTTAGATCAGACCATAGACTAATCACTCTGGATGTCCACATTCCACCCCCACCCCCAATCAAGGAAACCACCGTGAAAAACACTTCAAAAGCAAACTTCACGTTACTTAAGACCGAGGTAGAAAGGTTCACAGCCCCCATACTAAAGGGCAATGCTGTCCAAGCTGCTGAAGCCTTTACAAAGGCACTCTATGAGCATCTGCAGGAATGCATGGATCGTGCTATCCCAAGTAAAACCAAGAATCACTACTCCAAGAAAAGGAAACCAGTCTGGTGGACCCTGCCATAAACAAGCTATACAACAGAAGGAGGAAACTAGTACAGAAAAGAGTAAAATCCCAAGAAGGAAAGACATCCCTGATGAGTATCAGCAAGAAACTACAATCCCTCATTAAATCATCCAAGGCTAGTTGCCAATGACTCCCAAGATAACCACAAAGCATTCTTTAGCTATGTCAAGAACCTAAGTGGAAACTCTGAGATCTTCTCTGAGTTAGTGCAGAATGGCACAAAATACACTGAACCGACTGATATTGCCAACATTCTGGCAGACAGGTTTAGTGCAAGCTTCACCCCCCTCTCATCTCCTAAAGGGCCGATTAACCATGCCAGAAGACTGTAGGGCCCCATCAATCACCGGCACATGGGTTAAAACATCCCTATCCAAAGCCAAAACACAGCTTCAATGGGACCGGATGGTGTCCCAGGCTGTGTCTTATAAGAGCTCCAAATTGAACTAACCCCTCATCTAAACACACTGTTCAAACTCAGCCTCTCTACAGGCTATGTACCTACAGAATGGCACACAGCAACAGTTATCCCACTCCACAAAGGTGGAGTCACAGCTGACCCCGGGAACTATCGCCCTATAAGCCTGACTAGCCTGGTCTGCAAGGCTATGGAGCGCATCATCATGGAACTCATTAACAGAGACATTGGGAACCTGCAAACCTTGGACCCTACCCAGTTTGGCTTTAAGGGCAGATCATGCCTCCTAAATCTGGTGGACGTCTTTGAGACCGTTACCAAGGCATTAGATGAGGGAAAGGAGGTCCATACAGCCTACCTAGATCTCACAAAGGCTTTTGACACCATTCTCTATTCTAGTATTCTAGACAAGTTCACCAGCTTGAACATAAACCCCTATGTCATGAGATGGGTTGCCAACTGGCTCATGGATAAAACCCACATGGTGAGAGTTGCAGGCTCTATGTCTGACTCTAAACCGGTTACAAGTGGCATCCCCTAGGGCTCAGTCTTAGGGCCCCTCTTGTTCGGTATATACTTCTCAAAGGTACAGGCAAGCATAGGAGGACTATGGCTGACCAAGTTCGTAGACTACTGCAAACTAGGGGCCATAATTGATTCCCCAGCTGATACAGACACCCTCCAGAAGGGTCTCATTGAGATGGATACCTGGTCTCAAAATCATGGCCTCAAACTAAATGCCAAAAAGTGCATAGTCATCCCCTTTGGAAAAAACAAAGTAGCAACGGACTACCACATAGGTGGTAGTCCCCTAAATACAGAAAATGTAATAAGGGATCTGGGGACATGTAATAAGGGATCTGGGGACCCAAGTAGATAGTAATCTCTCCTTTGATAATCATATTGCCAAGGTGGATAGAGTGGATAGAAAATCCTTCTATGTGGCCCACCTAATCACAAAAGGGTTCTCATTTAGAACAAAAGAGATTATTGTGCCTCTCTCCTCATCACTCATTTGACCCATCATAGAATATAATGCCCATTTGGGATGTACCTTACAAAAACACCTGCAACATCTGGAAAGACCACAAAAGTACCTCACCAAGAGGATTACTGACCTCAAACAGATGCCTTATGCAGCCCGACTCAAACTCTAGCTGTACTCCGTTGCATACCGCTTACTCAGAGGTGATCTCTGCCTGACATACAAGGCCATGTCCAACCCAGAAATGATGGACATGCTCCACCTAAAAAAAAAAACAAATCCTGGAGAGCCACATGCTCTATAGATATAAACCTCACCACAACGATAAACAGGACATGCTGGAGGGATAGATTCCTGTCCCAGAGACTCCCCATGCTTTGGAACAGGATTCCAATATATATATCAGGCAGAGCACCTCACTGACACTCTTCAAGAGAAACCTTGACAGGTGGATGGGAAACAGAAAATTTACCCCGGTGATCACTGCAGTGGCTCTGCTGGACAGTGGTGCAGGAAACTAATGGCTCTGCTGGACAGGGGCACTGGGAACTAATCTAAGGGGGTGGCAAAAGCCAACACATTCTGGCTAGGCTTGTAAATGTCCTTGGGCAGATAGCTTAGTACTTGCCTATGAACCTATAGATTCCTGATTTAAATATGAATTATGTTGAGGAGGCTTGTTTTGTATGATATTTTGATTGGTTACTTATTAAATAGTCGCATGAAGATAGGCCCTATTATAATTAGGTAAGGCCATATTTTACATTTGTATATTGGATATGGAAAGGATAAATATTTTGTCATATTTTAGAGCCTATGATTGGTTCTGGGTTTAATCTAGTTTTAATATTAAATTGTTCTTAACATGTGAGTTTGTGTTTGATGTGTGATTGGTCTATTTTTGATTTATATGTGGTTTCACATATCATTTGATGGTCTGAAGAAGCGGTCTTGTTTTTACCACAAAAGCGCTCACCATTCTAATAAATTCTGTTTATTTTAGCCGTGGTAGCCTGCAGTTTTTTTCTTTTTTCATTTGGTAACTTATGTAGGCAGTCTCCTAGCTTTTGACCAACATGTGTCCATTGCTATAGGTCCTTCTATATTACACAGCTTATAAACAAAGGGATTACTTCTAGCTCTTGGGATGTCATTGTCCCCTTTTACTCAGTTCTCATTAGGCCAGTCATTAAATATAATTTTAATTTTGGCACATGTCTATCTAGACCCATGGAACAACTGGAATGCCCACAGATACCTTTATTAAAAAAGGATCAAAGGCCTAAACAACATGTCCTGCATGGACTTAAAGCCCTGTCACTATACTCTGTATCCTACAGATTACTAAGAGGTGACCTGTGTCTAGCATACAAAGTATACTCCTTATGAACTTAATGCATAAATGCAGATTGAATGGCAATCAGAAATGCTCAGTATAGGGATCTAAACCATTTCTGCGACATCAAAATAATGGTTTGGAAGGACGGTATCCATCGCGAAGGGTACCACTGCTCAGGAACAGACTCCCCATTCACATAAAACAAAGTTCATCCCTGACCATATTCAAGAGCAACTTGAGTCTATGGACAAGAAACAGAAAATTTATCCTAGGACTTCTCCTTGTACTACTAATGGACAGAGGCAGATCCTAAATACTTTATCCCATGCATTGGTCCCCTCAAATTATCTATGGTATGATCACAGTTATTCTTATTAGGGGTAATATATAATTATTGACCCTGGCATTAGTAAGATCACTCTGTAATCCGATACGATAGGTTAATTTGTGCACAAAAGGGGAAACTAGCTAGGCTTAAAATGGCTTGCAAGGCATCTTGCCAAGTACTTTGAACCTATAAGAGGCAAGACCTTCCTTTTGTCAGGGCCTTATTGAGGAGGATCTAGGGTTTAGATTTTCATTGCTTAGACTGAGTTCTGAGATGTTCCATAGCTTTACACGAGGCCAATGAGACTAATGGGTTTAAAGTTACCAGGGTCCGTGGTTGGGCTACCCTTGTGTAATATCACAATGGTGGTTTTCCAGACTTTGGATAAGGAACCAGCGGAGTGGCTTACATTAAAGAGGGTGAGTTAGAGGTTCAGAAAGGCCATATTTAGTAATGATAAACAACCTAGTTTGTTGTTAATGTCATTGCATGACATGTACTTAGCTTTTTAATGGTCTGAGAGTATTAGTGCCATAATAATTCAAATGGTTGGGACTGTGCAGTCTCTGGCATAGCTATAAGTATGGTTGGAATAACATTTGCAGTGAGTTTGTTACTTAGGATACTACTTAAGGGGCGGCTCGTCCCATCGGACTACAGCCCCCTCAGCAAGAAAAAATAACTTTTTAACTATAAATTAATTGAATTAAATATTTACTCTGTCTTTCTTGAGCACAGCCTGGCAGCTTTACTCTGACTGACTCGCTAAAGTCTGCAAGCATGCGCACTTTGCGCAGTTCGAGTTCCGGGTTTCATTTAGTTTCTGTAAATAAAACAATAAATCCACTCCAGCCTGCTGTAAAAGCAGTCCGGATTAATGAGTGAAGGCATCAGTGTGATGCCCAGAAGTCTATGTGGTTTGTAACCGTATAGAAATGGAAGGGGCTTGGACTGCTACGTCCACAGGCACATACGTGACGTGGATGGGCTGAATGGCTGGCTACTGATTGGTTCTCGCTCTCTTCGGCTTTATGTGCTGGGAACAGAGTGAGAAGCAAACAGATGCAACCAGTTAAATGAGTTAACTCATTTGCAGTTGGATTTTATTAAGGAAATCAACCTAATTATTACCCGAGGGCTGAGGCTGCTAAATTAATTGAATTCCTAACTTCTTTTGGACATGATTGACTGATCCAGCTGAAAGACTGAAGAAGTTCAAGTGACTAGTATGTTCTTCTCTTGGTGGTATGTGTAATCAGTATTTACTAAATGAATACTACTATAGCAGCTGATGTGGAATGTGCCCTGCTGTGATCTGCAGCTGTTAAGAGATGCTAACAATTATAGTCAACTTATTCTGTCTTGTTCACAAAAATAATTGTGTACACAGTTTAAAGTGTTAAATATATGTACTAGTTTGTAAGAATAAACCTTAACACTAAAATACAGCACAGCATTGAGTGCATTCATCTTCTTATGTAAACTATTTTTCAACAATGCGTATACAGTTTTGTCACGAGACCAAAGATGATCTTGTTAGTGAAATTCTAAACTTTATCTTCACTATTTTGTATACCTCCTGGACTGAGGCTAGAAGGGAGCATTATGGATCAGCTCAATATCTTTGGTACCAGACTTCAGTAAATAAATTAAAACACACAGACATAGATAGACAGATAGATATAAGAAAAGCATTGAAAAGAAAATGATAAAGAAATCATGGTGTCTGAGAGACTGCCATAGGCAATAATGTTATAAACATTTCTGATTTCATTTAGACAAATAGTCTTTCAGAATTTAATTTTTCTTTTCATTCTGTAAACTCCTAGCTAAAGCATCAAGAAAAGTAATTGAGACGCTACAAAGATAACCACATCAGTACTAGTGATAGCTGTATCTGAGTATCTCTTGTTGTTGTTTGTCTTTCGGCTTTTCCCAGTTAGGGGTCGCCACAGCGGAACTCCGGTCCGCTAATGATTGGCAGTAGATTTTCACGAACGCTGAGGTGCCAGCTTGACATTCAACCTTCAACGAAGGCACGCCCATTTACGCATGTCTTTTGAATGCCCACCCAACCGCGGGGAGGACATGCAGACTCCACACAGAAGGCACTCCAGCCGAGAATCGAATGGGAGAACCTCTTGCTGTGAGGCAACAATGCTACCGCTGCACCACTGCAGATGTCTGTATATCTGAGTATCTCTAATCTTCAAAAATGTCTAATTTGGATATGGGCCATTGTAAACTACACGCTTTCTGGGCAGTTCTCATGGTGAATAATTATTTCATTCTATGATTATACAGAAGTCCGAGCCAATCGTAGAAAACTATGGTTGCAAGACAGACAACCTGTAGTTGGACAGAACACTGGTCAGTCACAGGATGTAAGCACATACAGAAATTGTTGCTTCTATACTTTGAAATGGGATGGAGCGTGCCTGTTTTTGAAGGGTTCCCTCTAGGGAGGAATCTTAATGGTAAATGACAAGAAATCCAACAAATCCAAGGTGAATCGGTGTATATCACATCTTTACTAATATTCATATTGTATATGTTTTGAGTTTATCGAGGTGATGCTGAGGACACTACTGATGTAATTTTATATGATAGTAGTTTTATCAGAGGAAATATTCATTCTGTAATGTCGTGAATCACGTAAACTGCAGTTTTGTGTACTGAGGGACATTTAAGATGCTACTTTTATTAATATTCCCATGACGTTGCATTTTCTGTTTTCAACATTTCATTGTAGTCATTTGATTTATTTGTTACTTCCTAATACTAAGCTGAAAGTACTTTTATACAGCTTAGACACTAGCCTTTTAATTTATCCAGTACAAAATATTAATCTAAAATCAAAATCTTAGATTTGCATTTGTTGAATTGAATGTGGGAAAATTGCAGCCATTGATTTAAGTTTAACACGTGTGCATAGTGAAAAAGCAAGTTTGGCCTTTTCAGTACTTCTGAGATAACTATAGCATACTCATCTTCTATTTATGTATGTTTTTATGTATTTATGCTAACTGGGTTAGTGGAATGTTTCAAAACTCTTTGCAGTCACTACCCCATTCATTTGGCAATGACATCAGCAATTACAATGGTATATAAACTGTGGTAAACAGATCATGCCAAGATCTTAAAGGCCTAACAATTGCTGAGACAGAGACAATATATACAGACACACAGATACAATATAAGAAAATGTTGATATATACATGATGAACACAGTCAACTAAACAAGTCATACTGAAAAAAAAAAAAAGTTTTGAAACTGTAAATCAGTCACACATGATGTCCAAACAGTGGTTAACAATACTAACTAGTGTCTCTGAAACCAGTGCATTTGCTTTCTAGTGTGAGGCGTTTTTTTCATTTTTTAATTGCAAAATGCTTTCTGTTGAGCATATTTTGTTTAGGCAGATTGTTCAAACAGGCTTAGGCCAATTTGCAAATGATTTTTCACATATAGTTAGAGATGGGCTGTATGATTAAATTGATGGCCTTATTGTATCTTTGTGAATGGAGACATTTACTTTGTATGGGGTGGACTGAAACTATCTTTAAGTAATTTAAAATTGAGAGTATTAAGCATGGCATTTCCTCAAGCAGAAACAGGGGGTCACTTTGATTTTTGGATAGTAGTACATTTTACTTTCAACCCTTCCTCATTGTAAATAGGAGCCCGCTGTGCCATCGAGAATTCTTTAGATACCCGTTTAACTGTCTGAACTTAACACTAACTTGGCAGTCCTAAATGAAGGCTGGCCTTGGCTTGTTTATTCTATAGATTGGATTTGGAAGGAAATTTGTTTGGCAAATAGCAATTGCCACAGTTCCCTGTCAGAAAAGATATTTGTTATATATAGGCAGTAGTGCTGCTATAACATTTCTAATAACTAAGCTGTCCTCAATTGCATAAAAAAAAATTGAAGTCATTGTTTTCCGATGGAGGGGACATTCTGAATGACAGACTCCAGTTCTGATGCAGTAAGAAAAACTATTTTTGGTTCATAGGTATATACATTTTAATTAATATTAAATATGGCTGAAGGACCACGCTATACCTCTCAACTGTATGGATTTTCACAGAATGTCCAGATTTTTCATAGGCTGATACTAGGCTATCTGCCCTAGGGCATTTATAAGCCTAGCCAGATTGTGTTTGGCTTTCGCCACCCTTTTAGATTAGTTGACTGTGCCTCTGTATAGTAGGTCACAGAAGATAGCCCTTTTAAGGTTAGTTTACTGTGCCTCTGTCTAGGAGGGACACAGAAGAGATCCCAGGGGTAAACCTACGATCTACCATCCACTCGTCAAGATTTCTCTTGAAGAGGGTCATTGAGGGGCTCTGCCTAACAAGGATTGGGATTTTGTTCCAGAGTGAGGGGGGCCTCTGGGATATGAATCTGTCCCTCCAGCATGTCCTATTTATTTCTGTGCTGAGGTTTAAGTCCCTGGAGCGTGTAGCTCTAAGGGATTTGGGTCTCCTGAGGTGGAGAAAGTCTATTAATTCTGGTTTGGATATGGCTTTATGCGTCAGGCACAGATCGCCTCTGAGTAGGTGGTAAGCAACTGAGTAGCGCTGGAGTTTCTTTAGCCTAACTGCGTAGGGCATCTGTTCCGAGTCCCTTGATCCTCTTGGTGAGGTACTTTTGGGGTATTTCCAGTTGCTGTAGGTGTCGGGTAAGGTACATCCCAAATGGGGCATTGTAATCAATTATGGGCCTGATGAATGATGAGTAGAGGGGCACAATGACCTCTTTTGATCTAGATGTGAACGCTTTCGTGATAAGGTGGGCTATATAGAAGGTCTTTCTAACCACTTTTGCAACGTGATTGTCAAAGGAGAGCTTGCTATCTACTTTGGTCCCCAAATCCCTAATTACTACTTCCGTACTTAATGGATTACCACCTATGTGGTAATTTGTGGGCACTTTGTTTTTTCCCAAAGGGGATGACTATGCACTTTTTGGCATTTAGCGTTAGGCCATGGCTCTGGCACCAGTTATCCATTTCTGTGGGACCCTTTTGGAGAATGCTTGTGTCAGTCAGCGAGTCGATTATGGCACCCAGTTTGCAGTCATCTGCGGACTTGGTCAGCCATAGTCCTCCCATGTTAGCCTGTACCTCAGAGAAATATATACCAAACAAGAGAGGTCCCAGGACTGAGCCTTGTGGGATGCCACTTGTAACTGGTTTAGAGTCTGACATGGCACCTGCAATTCGGACCATGTGGGTTCTATCCCTGAGCCAGTTTGCCACCCATCTTGTGACATAGGGGTTGATATTTAAGTTGGTGAGCTTATTTATGATGCCCGAGTGGGGTATTGTGTCGAAGGCTTTTGCGTGGTCCAGGTAGGCTGTGTGGACTACCATCCCTTCATCTATGGCCTTGGTGACTGTTTCAAAGAAGTCGACCAGGTTCAAGAGGCAATGTCTGCCCTTAACAAAGCCTAATTGGGTAGGATGCAGTGTTTGGAGGTTCCCAATGTCTTTGTTTGAGTTCCATGATGATACGCTCCATAGCTTTGCAGACCAGGCTAGTCAGGCTTATAGGGCGATAGTTTCCGGGATCCGTTGTGGCACCACCTTTGTGGAGTGGGACCACTGTTGCTGTACGCCATTCCTTGGGTACATATCCTGTAATAAGGCTGAGATTGAACAGTGACTTTATGTGAGGGTTAAGTTCTTCTTGGAGCTCATGTAATACTCAGCCCAGGACACCGTCTGGTCCCATTGATGCTTTGTTTTTTGCTTTGGAGAGGGCAGCTCTCACCTGTGCATCTGTGATGTCAGGGAGGCTACACTCTGTTGGGACAGACATTTGCTCTTTTGGGGGGGAGAAGTTTGCACTGAACCTGTCTGCCAGGATGTTGGCAATGTCTGTGGGTTCAGTGTATTTTTTTGTCATTTTGCACTGACTCAGAGCATATCTGGGAGTTGCCACCCAGGTTCCTGACATAACTAAAGAAGGCCTTGTGATTATCTTTATAGTCTTGTGCAATTTTTCTTTTGAAGCTGGCCTTAGATGATTTTATGAGGGATCATAGTTTCTTGCTAGTACTGATCAGAGATGCCTTCCCTTTTTGGGATTTTGCTCCATCATGTAGTAGCTTCATCCTTCTGTTGTATAGCTTATTTATGGCTGGGGTCCACCAGACAGGTCTCCTGCCTTTGGAGGAGTGAGTGTTGGTTTTATTTGGGATAGCATGATCCATGCACTCCTGTAGGTATCCATAGAATGTGTTTGTAAAGGATTCTGCGGTTTGGGCCGTATTTTCCACTGGCCCGGGGGCTTTGAAGGATTCCACCTCGGTTTTGAGAAGTGTGAAGTTTGCTTTTGAGAAGTTCTTCACCGTGGTTTCCTTGGCTGGGGGTGGGGATGGGATATGGATGTCCACTGAGATTAATTTATCGTCAGATATTACCAATGAGGGGGTATACCTCTGGTGTGGAACATAGAGTCCCCATATTGGTGATGATCAGGTCCAATATGTTTTCCCTTCTTGTGGGAGTGGTGACCAGTTGTTCTATAGCATTTGAGTTTATAAATTCTAGGAACCGTTGGGTGAGGTTGTTTGGGCTTGAGCTGTGCTCCCAGTCTATGTTTGGGTAGTTGAAGTCACTCAATATAATGGTGTTTGGAGGGACCTTCATGTACTCCAGTGCACTCAGGAAAGCCAAGTGGGGTTCCTGGGTTTGGGAGGGTGGTCTGTAGCAGGCTACAAACTGAAAGGCAGTTTTTCCCACTGTTAGTTGCACATGGATGGTCCCCGATGCTTTGTGCAATGCCACTAAACTGGAGGTGTGGGTATCTTTGAATATGGATACTTCCCCTCCTTTTGTGGTTCGGTCAGAGTTTTGGGGCTGAAAAGCATGGTATGAGGTATAACCTGGTAGTGCTGGGGTGCTCTCGTGAGCCTTGAACCAGGTATCTGTTACTGCACAGATTTCGATATTCTCCATACTGAGGAGAGCCTTGAGTGCATGCATCTTGAGGTTTAGACTTCTGGCGTTGAGCAATATTACCCTTAGTTTCTTTTTCCTTGTGCAGCCTATGGAGGTGGGTTTGTCTTTTGAGCCTTTCCTAAAAAAGGCACTATGGGTGTGGCAAGAGCCTTAACCAGAATTTGAAAGCCCAGGAGTGACAGGTGCAAGCAGTCCCTAGCGAAGCAACATGGCTTGTCGAGCATGTTATCCCAGGCTGACAGACACTGGATCCCCTTTGAATGACACCAATACTTTAGCCAATTGTTAAAATTAATCATTTTGTATTTATACTGTGGCATCATTCTTGGTGAGGGTAAGATGCTACTCAAGGTCAGTGTCATACCAGCCTGGGCTACATGATCAGAGAGTTCCTCTATATCTCTCTTCATGTAGTCCAGGGAGGTACATCTCAGGACATTCACACCAGCATGGAGAATGACGCAGTCATATTTGTACTTGCTTTGGAGTGACCTGAGTGCTTGTGTTATGTGGCGGATCCTGGCACCCGATAGGCAGCTTACAGTGACCTCCTTGTTCAGCCTGGTGAGTGGGAAGTCAGTGTGTCTGACAGTAGAGTCACCTATTACAAGTGTATTAGGTGTGTTGTTTAGCCTTATGGACTGTGACTGTGTGGCACAATGACTTTGTGAACTATGTGATACGTGGGTATTGTTGTGGGGTAGCAGTTGCTTGGATCTCTGCTTTGGAGGTCTCTGCTGCTTGGGCAGATTTTTATTTAGAGCCTCTTCAGTATGTTTTTGTGTGTGTGTGTTTGGTTTGCTGTTGCGATAGGCCTATGTGAGACTGGATTTGTGGTGTGTGTAGTTACCTTCTCCTCCTGACTGACTGCGCCAGTACTGGGTTGAGCGAGCTCAGCCTCCAGTTTGGCTATATAGTTGCATCTCTCACATATATTTGAGCTTGTTGGGAGGAGGAGAGGGTGGTCTGTGTACATAAGGCATGTTTAACATTGCCTCAAAATTCCCAGATTCACCGGCTGGACTGGAGAGTAAACCAGAAACTGACTTTTGGACATGCCAGAATAGTATAAGGAACTACTTTCTGACTGATCAAAAAGGACCAGTAGAGAGCCAAGGACTTAAAGGGAGTATAAGAATGTGTAGTGCATTAGTTTATTAGTGCCTACTTATAAGATTACTTATACGAGCAACTGCAGGGCTTTACAGTGAAAATAGAGTGCTTACTTTGAGATTTAGAACAGTTCTAAGGGAAAAAGTGAAGAGCAGACTTTGTGGAGCTGGGAATAGTTTAAACCTGTTCAAGCGGCACTGCCCGATGCTGCACTTTGCGCAAAATCGTGCAAAACCGCGCAAATGCAGGTTTTAAAGCAGGGAAAGTAAGAGAGATAGGAATTGACCCAAAACAGCCAAAAAGCTACTAGTTTCAGGGCTGAGACCACTCCTCCAGGGACAGATAGGCTGCTCAAAGCTCCCCACTCTCACTGGTGAACAGAGAAGCTTCCTCCTATCCAAGTAAGGATATGGGCAACACAGGAAACTATACTACAGTCTGGAATTCAGCAAAACCCGAAATCTGGACTAATCTAGTTCAGCAAGGGCAGGAAAATAGAATATTTTTTTTTGTTTTTTTCAGGAAACAGCAGAAAAACACACACAAAACACTGTAAATGCTATAAACAGGCTACCGTACTTTAGCCTACAACAGTTATACAATACAAAAACGACTTAAATTGATATAAAACAAGTGCAAAAACTGTAAAAAGCAGAAGGCAAATGCAATTTAAACTTTTTAAAGCACAGATCAGTTAGAAATTCGCTTTTTAGGCGGGAAAAGGCAGTCGGAGCAAAAAAACAGAAAAAAATACTTAAATCTGGAAAAGTCTCTCTTGGGTGTCTCTGTTGCCTGTATCACTCTGCAGGACTCAGAATTTTTGCCTCAGAAGTTTGGTCTGTACCTCTTAAAATTGTTTTTTTGACAAATCACTGGGATGATCTAAAGATTAAAGCCACTAAATAATAAGTATTTGATTTCCAGACTTCATATCCTTCAGAAAATGCATGGTAACACAAATCCAGTCTTTCTAAGTTTATAAGACCAATATTTAAAATGTTTCCTATTTTTGGGCCTTTGTTCCCCCATTTTGTTGGGCTTTGTCCAGATTTCTTGCTCTGAGGTTGAAAGTATGACAAATGTGTCAGGACCATCACCATCAGCCAGAGACATTTCAAATTCTGGCATAACTTGTACCCCACTCCCCCAGGCAGTGACTTTGGATGTGCCCAAGCAAGGCAAGGAGCAGTTGTGCAGACAGAGTATCCCCCCATCCAAGGTAGACGCAAGTATAGTGGCTTTTCATCTGTCCTCGATTTTGCAGAATGTTCTGCTTTTCTGTCATGTTTTTATACTGTTGATTTATGCTTCTTATTCAGAAAATGCATGTTGTTGCTTGTTGGCTGCATGTTAATTGGTACTTTTATAAAGCTGGATATAAATTATAAGTAAAGGAGATGTGGAGTGGTTTGAGTTGACTTGAGTGCTGCTTGTTTTTTTATACTTGATTTTGGCTGGCATTCCAGTAATGTATTTAAAAAATAATTTATTTTTTCATGCCTTACAGCCTTTTTGTTTCCCTGTCGATATTAAGCAAGCTGTCATGATGTAGCCAATACATTGAAATATTTTTTTCTTCTCCACTTCTTTTTGTCTTGATTGGATTCTCTGGCACCCAGGGCAGCATATTTAATTAAGTCCCAGTTTTTGTGTTTTTTGAGCATGGTTCCACCCCTTTCACGTTGACCACACCCCTTCCTGTTGACCCCACCCATTCAGCTGTCTCCTGCAGCCCCCCTTTGATTTGAAGTCACCAGCTGCCATTTAGGTCAGAATGGGGCAAAATTACTATAAACTACATGTTAACATTGAGTGTTGGTTCTTAACATTTTCACAGCTAAAGATTTATAGTTACTTTTTAGTGGCTATTTTATGTTCACATTCGTATTCAGCTTTGAGCATCTTAATAGTCTCCTTATGCTCCCTAACTACACGACTTGGCAATGCTGTGGATGTTGCAGTGTCCTGTTCCTGATTTTTAGACTTAGTAATTTATTTTAAGGCAAATATTACTTGTGTGTTTAATATCCAATGACATGGAGATGTAGAACATACAATGTCACATGCTTCTAACCAACGGTATTGCAGAGTTCTGGGACAAAGTTCCACTGTCTCCATCTGTATAATGTTCGGTTCTGAACAAGTTGTTACTAAAAAAAAAAAAAAAAAAAGCCCCTGTTTTTGAAAGGGTGATACAGAGGCATTAAAGTATATGGAGTCATACCTCTCAACCTCTGTGCAAGAAATCTGGAGAAAGCCAGAAAGAATGGGGGGGGGGGCAAAGGCCCAAAATAGGCAAAGAATTTAAATATTGCTCCCATAAACTTATAAAAGTTGCTAGGGTAACAGGTTTTACATAATTATGTATTTTCTGAAGGATATGAAGTCTGAAACTCAAATGTGTGTCATTTAGTGACTTCAGTCTTCAATGATTTGCCAGAAAACCACTAATTTTGAGAGGAACACACCAAAAATATGAGGCAAAAATCTGGACATTCTGCAAAAATCTATACAGTTGAGAGGTATGTATGGAGTAGGAGGGAACAGGATAAACAGAATAAAATGCTACACTGTAAACTATGATTATAAAAGTGTGTGCATGCGATATATAGGAGTGTAATTGCTTTTGAACTGTGGATGATGCTAGAATGTGTGCGTGTGTGTAAGAGTTGATTGCTCCATTATCAGAACTATAAATTTCCCAGTGTGACTAAGAACAATGTATCGTCAGCTATTTTTAAGCATGCACAACCATCAGCAGCTCCTTGTGAAGATGGCTTCATCTTGTGTAATAAGATTTAATTTATTCTCAATGGCAGGTATTCTGTAAATCGAAATATTGCCTTGAAGTTGCTCCTGATGAGCCTAACCAAAGTAGCTGGGATAGGTGACTTGGACACTGGACTTGGTAGTTCAGGTTGAATACATAGTTATATCATTGTAGCTATGTCATTTTGGAAATATTTGCTACTGGTTGTGTCTGGGGTGGAGTGAGGGCAAAGATTTTTAGTTTGTTTTGTTTTGAGTAACAGTGGTGCTTAAAAAAAAAATGTTTATATCCAGTTCTATTTTATTTTAGTTATTTTTAAGTTGGCTATGGTTCTTTAGCAGATGAGTTCTTTAGGTGGCCTTAAATTATTCTTGAATGAGTGGCAATTACTACTGGGGGTGGGGGGGATCATGCTGCATATGAAGTTGCACAAAGGTATTGTGCCTTTTGTGACTTGAATGAGCTAGGAGCAGATAGAGGATGGCTTGCGATGTTTACGGTCCATTTATTTTGAGTTTTAAATTATTCAATACTGGGATTGTGTCTACCTTTTGACCTATTGGGCAGCACTGGTATATTAACAGTTGCATCATCTGTAATATTGGAAAGTTTCCTTCTGTCTACTTTGTATGCTGTAGGACCTGCACAGTCTAAATTTATCATTATTTTGTAATATGTGTGCAAATCCAAGTTATTTTTCATGTTCTTGGAATATGAAGCACGCAGTAAGCATTGAATATGATTTAATGACAGGAGTACATTATACAACAGTGCATGGCTGTGCTTTGAATAGTGGAATACTGTTTAACCACACAAAATGCATTGCGGTAAATTGTGTATAACATCTGAAGGCTGTATGAATTCAGCTGTACTTGTACTTTGTACAGCTGAAATTTGACAAGTCATAGGTTATCTGATGAAAGAGATGGGGTATAGTAAAACTGCACTCACATGAGACGCATGGGGAATATGCGTTACCATAATTAGAAGTGTTTAAAATAGTTTGTTTTAGGAAAAAAACAGGGTAAGTGGAGGAATAAATGTCAGAAATATAAACTTGTTTGCAGGGCTGGTGTTAGCATTTTGGGGTCCCCCAGCAAATGCCAAGCTGGGGGCCACCTAGGTACTTCCAGTCTAAGTTTCACCCTTCACTGTGACCCTCCTAAGCAATTTATTTATTTATTTATTTTACATTTGTTGACCGGGCTAGTCTAGCTGGATATATGTCCATTTTCAGTAGAGGCCCAGGGAGATAAGCTCCAAACTTCAATAACAGTATATATCTACAGAAGTAAATACATGAGATCAACTACATTAATAATAACTAAGGAAGTATAGCTAAAAGTGGTTACAGGTATATAGAGTATATAACACAAGATATTGGCTAAACATAATACAATTTATCATGAAGCTGTGTTTTAACTGTTCAGAAAAGGAGATAATAAAGCAAATAATTTAATTCTAGAAAAGGAGGTGAGAAGAGGAAAGTAAGATTGGAACAGAAGATGAGTAAGTAAGTTCAAATCAAGAAGATTGGAACTTTGTGAGAGTATACTAATAGGAAGGTTAGGTAGTGGAGGTAGAACGGTAGTAGAGTTCTGATGAGAATGTTACTGAGCTGAGATAGTGAGGTAGAAACAGGTAGCTAGAGCATATAAGGTGGGGTTGAAACAAGTAGTGAGAGTGTGTAGGTTAGTCAGGTTTAGTACAGGGCACATCCAATGAGTTTTAAGGAAGAGCTTAAGTTTATTTTTGAACAAGGAAATAGAGGGAGTGTAGAAAGTTCAGTGGGGAGTGAGTTCCAGATTTTCCCAACAGTGTTAGTGAAGAGAGAGTCTCCAGCTCTATTGTTTGATTTGACAATATTTATGAGGAGTTTTTGAGAAGATCTTAGGGATCTCAGGTTATTGTAGGGAAGAATAAGGTTAGATAGTATGGGTGTCTTAGCAGGTTGATAAAGAATTTTATGGGCAATGGTCAGTTGATTAAATTTCAGCTGTTGCTGTAATTCAAGCCACCCTAGGTATTTTAGATTAATACAGTGGTGTGTTTTAAAAGGGTTACCAGTGGCAAATCTGGCTATGTTGTAGGTGTATTCTAATTTCTTAAGGTTATTTTTTGACAGGTTAGTGAAAATGGGAGAGGCATAGAGTAGGGTAGAGATTAGATGTGTGCGGGCGATAGTTATTCTAGTTGCAGGGGTGAGGAAGGGTTTGATCCTATATAGAGAGCCTATTTTTCTGTTAGTTGTTTTCAAGATATTATTAATATGAGTGTCAAAGTTAAGGTTGTTGTCTATGGTGATACCTAGAAGTTTGGTAGTAAGATCCTGGGATATAATGGTGCTATTATTGGAGGTTATAGTGAAGTCAATTGGTGGGGATTTATTAGTAGGTGTAAAAATAGAAGTTTAGTTTTTTGGGGATTTAGTAAGAGACAGCGTTTTGTAAACCATAGTTCTACTGAGCTAAATAAGTTCTGTGTAAGGAAGTGAAGTTCAGATTCAGATTTGGCTGAGCATATAAGTGTAGAATCATCTGCGTATTGTATGCATGTAGCTTGGGGAACTGCTTCGTGAAGGTCATTGATGAATAAGGAAAACAGGAGTGGGCCTAATATGGACCCTTGAGGGACACCAATATTAACGGGTAGTTGGGTCGAAAGAGTGGTATTCCAGAGTACAGCTTGATGTCTGTTATTTAAGTAGGATAGGAACCATTTTATGGCTAGTGCATCAAGTGACATAGATTTCAAAATGTTTATGAGTATATTGTGATTTACCATGTCAAAAGCTTTGGACAGATCAATGAAAAGCAGAGGAGAGCATGTTAAGGTTGCGGTTTTGTTGATGGTGTCCATGAAGGAGAGGAGGCGGTAGTGGTGCTGTGGGAAGGTCTGAAGCCATGTTGGGAGTTAGAGAGCAGGTTTTATGGAGAAGGTGGTCTAATAATTGCCTGTGGATGCATTTTCCATAACCTTAGATAAAGGGGAGAGTAGGGCTATGGGACGATAGTTGGAAAGGTCAGTGGAGTCTCCCCTTTGTGAAGGGAATAATATGTGATATTTTCCAAAGAATGGGGACGTATCCTTCAGTAATGCTTCTATTGATGAGAATGGAGATGGGGTAGGCAATAGATTTGGCTGCTAGCTGTAAGTATTCTGCAGGTAGTTGGTCTGCAGAGGGAGTGCAAGGTTTGAGTTTCTGTAGAAGGTTGAGAATAAAAGCTGTAGGGACAGGTTGGAAGTGAAATGGAGGAGGTGGATTGGATTCAGTCTTAGATGTGTTTGAATTTTGTGGTGAGAGTTGACTGGCTAGAGTTTGAATAGTTTCGGTGAAAAAGGTATTAAAGGTATTGGCAGTTTGTTTGGTATTGTTGTGGTCGGAGCCGTGTGGATTTGGTGTAATGGATTGACCGGGGTGTAATAGTTCATTAATGCTTGCCCAGAATTTTTGTGGTTTATTTTGGTGGGATTGCTGCGAATGTAGGTAGTAGTTTTGTTTATCAGTCATTATGGCTTTTTTTGTTTCATTTCTTAATTGTCTAAAGTTTTGGAGGTCAGTGGGGTTATTAGTTAAGCGTGATCTGTGCCAGTATTTGTTCCTGAGGTTGAGTTTTTGCTTAGTTTCCTTAGAAAGCCATGGAGCAGGTTTGGTTCTTATCCTAATAGAGTGGGTAGGAGCGTGTTGGTTAAGGATGGCTAGAAAGTTAACATTGAAGTAGTCGACAGCTTCATCAAGGGAAAGTTGTTTTAATGGGGACCAATTACAAGCCTTAAGTTCAGTTAAGAATGAATCGAGATTGAAGTTTTTCTTGGTTCTAATTGTTCTGAATATGGGTTTGGAATGTGGGTTGGTTTTAAGCCTAATGGCATAGGTTGGAAAGTGGTCACTTATATTATCTGGGATGGTTGCAGAATTGTAGGTCTGGGGTTGATTATTGATTAGTATCCAGTCTAAGGTACTTTCTTTTTTATTGGTTTTGTTAATTCTAGTGGGTGAGGTGATTAATTGTGTAAATCCATAGAGATTAATATGGGTAGTGGGGTGGTTATTGTTGCAATATTTCCAATCAATGTTGAAATCACCAAGAATGATGGTTTCTTGAGGGAGGTTTTGAGATAACCAACAAAGTATGTTTTCAATGGTAGTAATGTTATTGCCTGGAGGAACATAGATGCAGATAATATAGATAGATTTAACAGAGTTTAGCTGAAGTTTGGTAATAAGTATTTCAGCGTTAGAGACATGGGGAGGATTTTGGTGGAAGGTTGTAATTTGAAAATTAGATTTAAATAAAACTGCTACTCCACCACCTTTTTTGGTTGCGCGGTCGAGACGTAAGATATTGTATCCAGGTGGGGTAACTACATTGTCTGTAGTAGTGGGTTTTAACCAAGTTTCTGTAAGACACAGAATATCGAAGGAGTAGAGTTCCAGGAGAGCTTGGAGTTGAGTAATTTTGTTATTGATACTACGTGTGTTGAGGTGAGCTATTAGTAGTGAGTTGGGTGGTTTATTTAGTATTTGGATGGTAGAGGAGTTAGTGGTAATGGGTTGAGTGGTGTTGGAGGTGTTTGGTCCAGGATTTGGGTGAATGTCTCCATCCTTTAGGGGGAGGAGTAGTGTTAGATATGTAATCTTTTAGTTCATGCTACAAAGATTTAGGAGTAGTATGCATAGACTGACCTGTAGCTATAGTTACAACAGGCCTGTCTACCACACTATGTTGGCCCATCTCACAGAGAGACATTCATGGTTACTGGCATTCAGATGCAACAGTGATACTGTAACTGTATGTACAGGTCTGAAACTAAGTGAAATGGTGCCCAAGGTCTACTGTTTCAGCTCACCCCCCCCCAACACCCTCCAGTTCTCCCCTGTGTTTCCACCCATCTTGGGATCCCTATACCATACACATTATTTTTTTTCTTTTCTCACGTTTTGCCTTACCCTTCAGCTTTTCCAAGAATCCATAACTGTCTAACTGCTCTAAAGTCCATTTTTTAAATTGTTTTTTTTTCTTTCTACATAGCATTTTCATCAGATAATGGCTTGCACAGAAAATTTTTAAAGCTGTTTTTTTTTTCTTTTTGCATAGCATTTTCATCAAATACTGGCTTGCAGAGAAATTAAGATTAAGAAAAGAAATTCAGTGGTGTTCAGCTTTAGTTTTCCTTACATCTTTTCATCGCACCTTTTCTGACCAAGACAGTATAGAAATCATTTAGGAATTAACTCAGACAAGCCAAGGCCCAAAAGCCATAGGGTTATAGTTGTTGTGGGATGTATTTTATAGGACTTTCCCAACCTTTTAATCCATTGGTGTCCCAAACAAAAACAATGAGTAGGAAAAGAATCCCAGTCGTTTTTTTTCATTCATGGAAAACATAAGTTGTGCCTGAGGCTTAATGTTCAAAAATGACAAAATAGTAGCTCACAATAAAATAACAAGCCAGTTGTTGTCTGAGAATACTGGCTGCCTCCCTAAACCCTCACAAAAGACAGTCACAGTCTACGCATCCCCCTGGTGTTAGACTTTGATGAAGGCAGAGGCATTTCAAGTGAATTCTGACATTCATATACATGGCATGCCTCCTCATTCTTCAAGCCTAGCTGTTGAAGGCAGCTACCTGTATACATGCCTCATGTGAAACTGAAAAATTGATTACAGTGATGTATGCTACCTTGTTGCTCCTAGACAGTGCACTGTCTCTACACAAGCTATAGCAACCTTCTTTGTATACCGCTAAGGTCTGTTGATGGAAAAGTAAATGAAAAAATGACCACACTGTCTTCAGCCCAAACACAAGCTATAACAACCTTTGTTTGCTTTTTTTTTCACTTGGAATAGCTTCTGTAGCTTACCCTGAACTAGCTTGAACTGTTTTTTAACTGTTTGCTGCATTATTTTAAAATCTGCACTTAGTTACATTTTAGTCGAATTTGATCGAAAGTTTGTTTGTTTAATTTAACTGTGGAGGCTGCCCACTAAAGTGTGCTAGCCTGTGTATCTAATTTATCACTGTTTCTGCATTTTCTGTGTGTTTCTACCAAAAAAACAAAAAAATAATCCTTGTTTTCCTGCCTCTCCTCGACTAGTTTAGACAAGTTTACAGGCATTGCTGTATTCTGGGCTGTGGTGTAGTTCCTGTGTTGTCCATTACCTTACTTGGATAGAAGGAAGTTTCTTTGCTCACCAGTGGGAGTGGGGAGCCTTGAGCAGCCTATCTGTCCCTGTAGGAAGTGACCTCAGCACAAGAAGCTGTAGTAATTGGTTGTTTTGGACCATTTCTAGCTCTTTTGTAGTTCACTGTTTAAAATCCGCCTCTGGGCGTTTTTTCTGGCTATACTGCTCAGACAAGCTCCTCGTGGTTCTGCAGAGTGGTCCTAGCAGCAGGGAACTCAGAAAAGCGACTACTTTCTGGATTTAAGTATCTTTGCTTTTTTTTTTCACTTGGAATAGCTTCTGTAGCTTACCCTGAACTAGCTTGAACTGTTTTTTAACTGTTTGCTGCATTATTTTAAAATCTGCACTTAAAGTTACATTTTAGTCGAATTTGATCGAAAGTTTGTTTGTTTGTTTAATTTAACTGTGGAGGCTGCCCACTAAAGTGTGCTAGCCTGTGTATCTAATTTATCACTGTTTCTGCATTTTCTGTGTGTTTCTACCAAAAAAACAAAAAAATAATCCTTGTTTTCCCACCTCTCCTCGACTAGTTTAGACCAGTTGACAGGCATTGCTGTATTCTGGGCTGTGGTGTAGTTCCTGTGTTGTCCATTACCTTACTTGGATAGAAGGAAGTTTCTTTGCTCACCAGTGGGAGTGGGGAGCCTTGAGCAGCCTATCTGTCCCTGTAGGAAGTGACCTCAGCACAAGAAGTTGTAGTAATTGGTTGTTTTGGACCATTTCTAGCTCTTTTGTAGTTAACTGTTTAAAATCTGCCTTTGCACGGCTTTGCGCGGTTGTGCGCATAGCGCAGCGCCGGTTAAACTTTTTCTGGCTCCGCCAAGTGTGCTCTTCAAATTTTCCCTTAAGGAAGCTCTACTTTTGGTATAACCAGACTACTCACTATATTATAAGCCTAGCACTTGTTCTCAATACTTCTCTACTAAGTAAGCACTCTCGTACTAAGTAAAGCACTACATTTACTTACCACCCCTGTGAATATCCACTTCCCTTGAAGGTACAGCACTCCCTTATACTGTTCTAGCATGTCGAGTGGTAGATTACTGGCGTCGTCTCCAATTCAGCTGGTCAATCTGGGTATCTTGAGACAATGCTACAATTGTCTCATGTACACAGACAACCCTCTCCTCCTCCCAACAAACACAAATACATGTGAGAGATGCAACTATATAGCCAAACTGGAGGCTGAACTCTCTCAACTCAGGGCTGGCATGACCAGACAGGAGGAGATGGCAACAACACACAACAATCCCAGTCCCACATAGACCTACCACAGCTGCAAACCAAACACATAAAAACACAAAGACATACTCGTAGGCTCTAATAAAAAACTTACCAAAACAACAGAGGCTCCCAAAGCAGACATCCAAAAATCCACCACCTCAAAACAAAACACATGCAACACATACTTCAATAAATCAGTGTGTCAACCAATCACAGCCCTTAAGGCCAAACACCTTGCCTGATACACTAGTAATAGGTGACTCTATAGTCAGACACACTGATGTCCCGCTGACCAGGCTGAACAAGGAGAAGGTTACTGTGAGCGGTCTATCGGGAGCTAGGATCCGCCAAATAACACACACACTCAGGTCACTCCAAAGCAAGTACAAATATGACTCCGTCATTGTCCATGCTGGTGTGAATGACCTGAGACGTACCTCCCTGGACTACATGAAAAGAGACATAGAGGAGCTCTCCGATTATGTAGCCCAGGTTGGTATGACCCTGACCCTGAGTAGCATCTTGCCCTCACCAAGAATGATACCACAATACAAAGACAAGATGATCAGCTTTAACAATTGGCTCAAGTACTGGTGTCATTCTAAGGGGATCCAATGTCTGTCTGCCTGGGATGACATGTTGGACAAGCCACGCTGCTTCGCAAGGGATGGCTTACACCTGTCACCACTGGGCTTCCGGATATTGGCTAAGGCTCTTGCCACCCCCATAGTGCCTTTTTTAGGCAAGGCTCAAAAGACAAACCCACCTCCTTAGAAAACAAAAATGGAAAAAAACTAAGGGTAATGCTGCTCAACGCCAGAAGTCTAAATCTCAAGATGCAGGCACTTGATGCACTCCTCAGCATGGAGAACATCGACGTCTGTGCAGTAACTGAAACCTGGTTCAAGGCTCCTGAGAGCACCCCCAGCGCTACCAGGCTATACCTCATATCATGCTCTTCGGCCCCAAAACCCGGGCCGAACCACAAAGGGAGGGGGAGTGTCCATATTCATCAAGGACACCCACACCTCCAGGTTAGTAGCAACACATGAAGCATCAGAGACCATACAGGTGCAACTAACCATAGGCAAAACTGCTATACAACTGGTAGCATGCTACAGACCACCCTCCCAATCTCAAGAACCCCATTCAGCCTTCTTGAAGACATTGGAGGATATGAATGCATCACAAAATACCATCATACTGGGAGACTTCAACTACCCAAACATAGATTGGGTACATTATTCTAGCCCTAATACCCTAGCCCAAAGGTTCCTGGAATTTATAAATTCAAATGCACTGGAACAACTGGTCACCTCTCCCACTAGGGGAGATAATATACTAGACCTGATCATCACAAACATGAGGACAAAATGCTCCACACCGGAAGTATACCCCTCACTAGTGAGATCTGACCACAAACTAATCACCCTGGATATACATATCCCACCTCCACCCCCAGCACAAAAGACCACAGTGAAAAACTTCTCAAAAGCAGATTTCACTCTTCTTAAGACTGAGATGTTATCCTTTAAGCCCACTGTGCCAGTGGATACCACATCCCACAATGCCGAATCCTTCACAAATGCTTTCTATGGACATCTCCAAGAATGCATGGATCATGCAATCCCAAATAAATCCAAGTCCCTCTCCACCAAAGGTAAGCATCCTGTCTGGTGGACCTCAGACATAAACAAATTGTATAACAAAAGAAGGAAGCTACTGCACGTCAGAGCAAAATCCCATGAAGGGAAGACATCTCTGATCAACATTAGCAGAAAACTATGTTCTCTCATAAAAACATCCAAGGCCAACTTTGAGAGAAAAATCGCTAAGGACACTAAAGATAACCACAAAGCCTTCTTCAGCTATGTTAGAAACCTGGGCGGAAACCCTCAGATATGCTCAGAGTTGGTTTAAAACAACAAAAAATACACTGAATCCACAGATATTGCCAACATTCTGGCTGACAGGTTCAGTGCAAATTTCTCCCCTCCTTCACCCCCAAAAGAAGAATTACTTATCCCAGCTGAATGTAATCTCCCTGTCATCTCAGATGTCCAAGTGAGAACCGCCCTAAACAAAGCAAAAAACACAGCATCAATGGGACCTGACGGTATCCCGGGTTGCGTGTTACGTGAACTCCAAGAGGAGCTAAACCCACAAATAAAAATGCTATTTAACCTTAACCTTACTTCGGGATATGTACCTGAACACTGGCGTACAGCAACAGTGGTCCCACTCCACAAGGGGGGTGCCTCTACAGACCCTGGAAACTACCGCCCCATAAGCTTAACCAGCCTGGTCTGCAAAGCTATGGAAAGAATCATTATGGAACTCATAAACAGAGACATAGGGGACCTACAGACACTTGACCCCACCCAGTTCGGCTTTGTAAAGGGCAGATCCTGCCTTTTAAACCTGGTTGACTTTTTCGAAACAGTCACTAGAGCCATTGATGAGGGCAAAGCAGTCCATACAGCATACCTGGACTTGGCTAAGGCCTTCGACACAATACCCCACTCAGGCATCATAGATAAGCTCAACAGCTTAACAGTAAACCCTTATGTCACTAGATGGGTTGCAAACTGGCTAAAGGACAGAACCCATAAAGTTAAAATCACTGGAGCAATGTCAGACTCAAAGCCAGTCACAAGTGGTGTCCCACAGGGATCTGTCCTGGGACCCCTCTTGTTCGGCATTTACTTCTCAGATGTTAAAGCAAACATGGGAGGGCTGTGGCTGACAAAGTTCGCAGATGACTGCAAACTAGGCGCCATAGTCTATACACCAGCAGACACACACATCCTACTAAAAGGCCTCACAGAAACGGACAACTGGTGCCGGAGTCACGGCCTTAAACTAAATGCCAAAAAATGTATAGTCATCCCCTTTGGGAAAAACGAAGTACCCACAAATTATCACATAGATAGCAACCCACTGAGTACGGAAAAAGTAATCAGAGACCTAGGGACCCAAGTCGACAGCGACCTCTCATTTGACACCCACGTTGCCAAAGTGGTTAGAAAATCATTCTACCTTGCACACCTCATCATGAAGGGATTCACATCCAGATCCAAGGATGTCATTGTACCCCTATATTCCTCCCTCATCACACCCATGATTGAGTACAATGCCCCATTTGGTATGTACCTCACCCGGCATTTGCAACAGCTGGAGAGACCAAAAAAGTACCTCACCAAGTGGATCAAGGGTCTCCAACATATGTCTTACTCTGCCAGACTAAAACTTCAGCTCTATTCAGTAGCATACCGCCTGCTCAGAGGTGATCTCTGCCTGACATACAAGGCCATGTCAAATCAGGATCTGATGGACATGCTCCACCTCAAAAAATCCAAATCCATCAGGACCACGAGAGCTAAAGACTTAAACCTCGGCACAAGTATGAATAGGACATGCTGGAGGGATAGATTCATAACCCAGAGGCTTCCCATGCTTTGGAACAAGATCCCAGTTCGTATTAGGCAGAGCCCCTCACTGACTCTCTTCAAGAGAAATCTTGATGAGTGGATGGGAGATCGTAAGTTTACCCCAGGGGTCACATCTGTGTCACTGCTAGACAGGGGCACAGTAAACTAATTCTGTTATATAAGGGGACCTTCATTGTGTCACTACTAGACAGAGGCACAGTATTCTAAACTTATTCTGTACATTTTTGTACCATTTCATGGGGTGGCAAAAGCCACATCACTATGGCTAGGCTTACAAATGCCCCAGGGCAGATACCCTAGTACTATACTATGAAACCTCATGTGCACACCTCTATAGTTTGACTGTGATGAAAATTAAAGCCGTGATAATCGCACAATCTCCCTTCCCTGGCATAACCTACATCAGCTTTTGGTGCACACACATCTGAGCAGGGCTGGTTTTAGAATTGGTTCGGTTGAGAGCAGAGACCATTATCAGTTTTATCCCGACAAGATCAGCCCTGTTCAGATTAAAGAGCATAATCAGAAAATTAATGCATTTTTTTCTCATTTTTCCCAACCAGCAACAGCTTTATTGGGGCCCCTACATGGTCAAGGATAAGTAAGGTAACCCCCTGTATCAATTTATACAGTTTGAGGAGTGGGGACCCCAAGACTCCTCTAAGATCAAAGTGTCTGAATGTTCTGTAATATATTTTATGCATTACATTTGAAGTATAATTACTTGTTAGCTACTTTTTTAATGATACCCAGAAGAATGATGTATGTGTGCTGGCATTATTGGATGTATGCACAGATACAAATCGGTGATATTTTTAGCACACACCCACACAAACATAAGCCATACAGTGAATGCTGTTTAGCAGTCATCAAACAGCAGAAAGGGTAAGACCCTTTTATTTACACAATGAGGAGTAATGTATACCCATCATTGTCTCTGATTTCACATACCTTCCCTGATTTGGCACATAGTTTTGCTCTGTCCTTTGTAAAAGTTTGTTTTAATTGGTAAATCATTCAGGATTACAGACTGTCAATAAATGCAGACATTATAGTTATTAATATCCAAAAAAATGCACGTTGATGCAAAAGGTATTATTCTATTAATTTTTAAGTGAATTATAGTAATATTTAAAACATATTCCTGATTTGAGCTTTTATTCTGTTATTAATTTTGGTACTGTGCTGAATTCTTCAGCAAAGAAGTTGAGAGTTATAGTATCTGGTGTTCTACCACTATTTATAAAACTACCTGAAAGAAAAAAAAAATTTTCTGAAGATCAAAAGCATCAGCTCTTCTTAAAATCTAAGACATGGTACTGAGATCAGTCACTCTGGGCTGCTGATCATTCAGGGGCGGCTCGTGGCATCGGGCTGCCGGACTGCAGCCCCCTCAGCTAGACAGCTGAGTACTTAGTTTATTTTATTTTTAATGTAAAAAAAAAAAAAATTAAATCTGTTCTTAAAACTTTAAATTTCGAGTCCGCGACTCGAAATTACGCGCATGCGCATTGCGCGCTTCTAGCGCAGCAGCGTTTTTTTTTTTTTAATTCTTGCTGCAATGTTTTGATTGCAGCCCGGGGGAGCAAAGAAGGCATCATTGTGATGCCCAGAACTCCCCAGAAGTCTATGCGGTTGAGACACAAACCGCATAGACATGGAAGGGGCTCGGACTGCGACGTCCGCAGGCACGTCATGACGTGCTTGCTGGACAAATGCTGCTGATTGGTTGTCGCTCTCTTCCCGGGCTTTATGTGCTGGGAAAAGAGCGAGAATCAATCAGTCAGTTTAGCTTCGGAATCGAGCAGCTTTGGTTTTTGTGATCATTTCATTTGATTTCTGATTTTTTTTTTTTTTTTTTGGTCTTTTGGAATCATTTTTTTTGTGTGGATTGGATTTCATTTTGAGAGCGCTAGAAGAACAGAAGAAAGAAGAAGAAAAGTACAGAGTGAAGGACGGGTGCTGCAGAATTAAGTAAGTAATTATTATGTTAGCTTAACTTTCATCTGACTATTTGAATTGTGTATTTAAATGTGAGGGTTGAAGTGGGTGTGTTTTTGACGAAGTTCTATTTTTAAACTGAATGAAAAAAGCACTAAGAAGTTTGGCGTGTGTCTATCTTTTTCACCTTGGCTTGCTTGCAGTTGTTATTTAGTTTGTTTTAGCTGCTTTGTGGAATTTCGAGGTAGTAAATAGTTTATTCAAATTTCTGTTTTTAGATTACTAAGTAACCCCCTCCAACAGCTTCTGGCACTTCTACCTGTTGCCATCTAATTCCGTTCTGTTATATTGTCGTTCAGTTCATGACAGTGATTGGAAAAGAAGGTCAGGGCAGTAAGGAGACTTAATTGGTCATGTGTTTTTTATGTGTTTTTTATATGTATTTGGTCTTTTATTGATGCTTTGTGCTCCTTAAAGGCATTTTGTAGAGGCACTAGAGTTGATGAAAGTGTCTGTTATTTTTTGGTCTACAGCGTGTTGTTTTATTTTGTCCACTATAAAACCCTTCTGAAATTAAAACACGACACAGATATCTTAACTCTGTAGCACCGATTTTATATTACTTCATGTGTCCTTTCATTCATTTTGTTCTGTAGCTGCTTAGCTAGTTTGTGTTTGTAGGAGAGGCAGAGCCTATTCCAGCAATTAGTAGGTGCAAGCTATTGAAATTAGTCTTCAAACAGGCACTAGCCTATCACAAGGTGCACGCAACACTTGTCATACACACGCACACGCGCGCACACACACAGATACATCTCACGGACATTAGGCAATCTGAAGGCTCATGAATTCACTTACAATATACATTAGGGTCCCACCCCCTCAATGTTAGAATTTACAGAGGTTTTAACACACAGCTCAGCACTCCTGTAAGATGATAGTTGTGAAGGTTGGATTTGCTGTCCTTTATAGTGTTAGTCTCTTTTTTTTTCCATTGTTGTGTGGTAATACTGTGAGTAGATATAAGAAAGGAGGTAATAGATAGAAGTCACCCACATTGGGGCCAGGGGGTTGTCTTTCTGAAAAATGCTGTTAAAGTGTTTTATCTGCTGCTTCAGCAGGTCCATTGTTTGAGGAGGATTGATTTGTTCAGTATGCTGGCAATGGACCTTTCTTTGATTTCTTCCTGCACATCCATCAAAAGACAATGCACAAAAGGCAAACCATCTGAGAACTAAATGCAGAGCCATATTTTGTGATTCAGCATTACTAACTGCCATACCACCATTTATTTTAATTATTCAGTTTGTTAGTTGTGAAAGCCTAAGTGGCCAAAACCCATTCTTAACAGTAGCATAGAGAAGAATGCTCCTGAAAGTACAATTTAGCAATTGCCTCATGCACTAAGCACAACTTTTTGAATCAAATACCAATAACAACTAATTTAAAATCTAAAGCATAGATTACCCTGTGTTAAATTATAGACTGTATTTACAGTAGGACGTGTTATGCACAGAGATCTAAATGTTGGAAAATAAGAGCAGAAATTCAGCCAGGAAATAAATAAATATCAAAGATGTTAGTTATACCTGTCGACTATCTGCAAATCTGTTCTTTGAAACCTTGCTTTACAGGATAACTATGGTTACATGTAAGAAGTATTCAAACACTATTGTGGTGAAAACCAATGTTTTTTTTAAATTAGTGTCGAAATAAACTTAAAAAAAAGGTACAAAGTGCAAAGAGGTTCGTTGCCAGAAAGGTAACAGTGCATTCTTGTAAAACTAGAAACAAATTAGGGAACAATTAGGGGACGAAAGTGAAGCCAGAGAAAGTGTAAATAGACTACATAATGTAGTTTTGTGGATTTATAAAAACAGGTTACAGACAACTATGCTATATTTTGTCAACTTCTGTGGGTACTTTGCTTGTTGTTCTTGAAGGCAAACAGTGACCTGTTATTCCCTTTCCAACATTTATTAAATGTAAAGAAGTAAGATGTCATTTCTGAAAAAGAAGAGATACAGCTTTTTAGTTGATGTAGTGTCAGTTATTTGTTTTGTAAATAGACACAAAATTCAACCATTGAAGCAGAATGGGTTTAGAAAACAGGTTATGTGCAAACTTTGGTTGAAGGTGACATTTTCCTAATATTAATTTTGAAACTGTACTTTTGTTCTAAAGATATAGCCCTAGAGCTTGCAGCACTGTTGTACAATGAACACATAATGCAGCCATAAATCATGTTGTTTATCCAATATAAACTAACATAGTGGATTATGATCCTATTGGATGATCATAACCTGTTTATTTTGTACTTGAGAGTTAAATCTTAGCATCCATGTCAAGAAACATAATTTGGGGTTATAAAATGAGAGCTGATCACAATTCTTTAGTGAATGGAGCTTTATCTGATCCATGTACTACTAGTTACAGGGAAAATTGCAAAGTGTTTTGATGGCTTTCAAAGTCATAAAACAGTTAGAATATGCTATATGTCATGTTTATGTTTAACTTTTATGCCTGTCAACTGTCCTGATTTTTATAGAATGTCCAGATTATTGCTTCATATTTCTGGTTTGTTACTCATAAAAATCTGTGTTTTTGGACAAAGTACTGAAGATCGAAGTCACTAAATAATGAAATATATTGAAGATTCAGAGTTTGTATAATTCAGAAAATATGTGCTAACACAAATCCTGTTCTAGCAACTTTCTAATATAAATGGAACTTGGGGACATGCTACCAATATGGACATCAGGCAGAAACAAAACTTTTGTTCAGCTGCTGTCATTTGATCACTACAGGTAGATTTTATTGACTGCTAGACCCAATTTTAATAACTTTAGCAAGGGGTACTTAACAATTATTAAGGTCAGGAGGGACATGTGCCATTCAGGCACTTAACTAGTTTGCCTTTTTCTGAATATCAGAGCTTATTCGGCATACACAATATGCATTGCATGGAGTGTGCTGAGTCAGCACACTCCATGCAATGCATATTGTTTATGCACACTTACACCTCTCCTTCATGCTATATCATGTGTGTTTGGAGAGTAATACAAATCATAGGTTGTAAGATTACATAAGTATCAAGGGATCTAAATATCTAATGTTCAGAAATCCAGTATGACCTGATGTGTTCCAGACCACAGCTTCTCAGGTGCACCACAGCTTCTCCTCAGGTGCAGAAATGGAGTATGAAGTACTGTTTGCAGTATACTGCAGAGGTAAGTGTTCAAACCAATGTGTGTATGTAACAATGTGTGCTGTGTAGACTATTCAGCATGCGCCATACTGACTGAGCATTTATTTCATGTAAATAAGTATGATCCCATTGCACCATGGCCACACCCCGTCTTGTTGGCCACACCCATCCAGCTGTCTCCTGCAGCCCCCCTTTGATTTGAAGTCACCAGCCGCCACTGTGATCATTCTAGTGTTACTTTACCTATGTTCATTATCAGCTTTATCCCAATAGGGTCATATCACAGCCCTGTAGTTAAAAAAACATAATCAGAAAATTAATATTCTTTTTGTCTCCTTTTCCCCAAACAGCAGCAGCTTTTTTGGGGCCCCACACAGTCGAGGATGATTAAGGGGTTCCTTTCTAGTTACAGGTATTGCAAGTACCTAAAGCTGGTTATACTGTTGGTTTTGGTGGACAGAATGTCTACTAGTAGGGTTTGACTAAGCCAACAAACAAACAAAAAAACTAAGTAAGATATTTAATAGAAATCTGAAGGCTGTTACTCTATAAAACACTGTTACTATAATCAGATATATCTTTGAATTTTATGGGAGATATAAATAAGAGTTATTACTTACCTGATTTATTAAGTATACATGATTGTTGGACTGGCTTTTGTTAGTTTGACAGACGTGGTACAAAATATTAAGATAAAAAATCTTGCTTTGGTTGGGGGCCCCCCAGCAACCGCAGGGTTCACTGGTGCCTAAAGCCGGCTATGCTTGTTTGCAAGGCATATATAAACTTGTAGCATTTTTAATAAAAAAATGGAGAAAATGCGTTTAACTCTCTAAAAGTGAAAAGGCACATCAGAACAATTCCATTACAGGCAAAATATGCAAGTTTATAAAGAGAGAGACCATGAACCTTAAAGAATGAAAGGGGCTGGGCAGAAAATTATGGCAAAAAGGGTAGCTAAATCCTAATAAAGGAAGGCAGGAGTAATGCTTGGGATATGAGGGCTGCACAACACTCTCTTGGACAAGAGACAGGAGAGAGAGAGAGGGTTGGAGGAAGGATGAAGGTATTCATATTGCTTTGAGAGTTCCTCTGTCTTGTTTTCCTTTTAAGACAAATTGATATGGTAAAAACCTCATAGAGTGCACATTGCACAATTTATTTTTTCAGGGACTCTTGGTGGCGTACCATACAGGCAGAATCCAAAGCAGTACATCAACCAAGAACAGTAAATAGCGTAATGGAACTTTGAGTGCCTCTCACAGCTTCCATTACAAATCAAAATCCTTTCTTGGTCTGTCACTACATCCAGCTTACAGTATTTCTGCTAGTGTGTTGACTTTTTCAAGTCGCAACTTCTGTAGTCTTTGTCAGATATGTTGCTGAAAATGGTAGCATAAGAAACATGCAATAATGAAATGACCTTTGAACACTGGTAGTCTGATTTTTAGTGGCAAATAAGTCGAAGTAGGGATCTAACTATTTTAGTGAGTCTTGTTTATGAAACTGGTATTTCTAGTGCAGGAATGAGGCACAAACTGCTCAGTGTTTTGCATTATTTTTGTTCTGTGAATATAGTATTGCAGTGGTGGCTCATGGCATTGGACTGCAGCCCCCCCAGTTGTGTGAAGAGAAAAGAAAAGCACAACTTGTAAAATAAAATATTTTTTTAAATTAAGAAAACTACCTCGCTTGTTATAAAAACGAGTCCGACTGACTCGCAAAGTCCCGGAACTCTAACTGCGCATGCTCGTTGGCGAGTTCTGGGTTTTATTTTTTTTTACTGGCTGCTGGACTGTCTCAGACTGCTGTAAAAGCAGTCTGGACTATGTGGAGTTCTGCATCAGTGTGTTTTGCCCAGAAATCTGTGCGGTAACCGCACAGTAAAGTGGCAGGCGGGGGCGGACTGCCACATCTGCAGTCACGTACGTGATGTGAATGGTAGGGTGACTACTGATTGGTTCTCGCTCTCTTTCTCAAAAAGAGAGCGAGAATCAGTATTATCAGGCAGTGCAGGATGACTAGACAAGATAGTTACTTTTACCTTCTGCCCTTGTAGCTCAGTAGCTAGTACGAGTACGTACACTGGTACAAGTGCCACACTGCTGCCCAGCCTATTACTAATATTTAATATAATTTATCAGCCTTCCTATCTGACTCTCTAATTTTCTTTGGGTTGGGTGCTTGCTTGCAAGTTCGCTTAGTTCAGAACTTCGGACAATCTTTGGAGAGGAAAGGAAAGATTCTGGAGTGGATTCCCGAGTCCTCGTTTGATTAGCACTAGCAGCCAGCTACATAAAAAAAGAAGCCTACATTTGTGAGAAAAAAGCCTACAGACTACAGTCTATCGCTGGTTTCTTCATTTGTTTGAGGTAAGTGTGTCAGAGTTACATCTGTAGAGTAGTGGGTAAGGGCAACATGAAAGGCTATTTTGTTGGTGATGCTTCTGAGGTTGAATTTAGTAATTAAAAGGTCAGAGTGTATATCTCTGGAAAGTGTGTGGGGGGTAATGTGGAGAACTGGGGAGGTTTTGATTTGAAGAGTAGGGGTAGGAAAGGGTGGAGAGGGAAGATGTGTGGGCCCTGGGTTAGGATGAATATCTGTCTGAAGTTTAATGTGAGTAAGAGAGGAGTAGGATGGATTTGAGTTTAGTGAAATACTTATGATATGTGTAAGTAGTGTGTGTGGGTTTGGATATATATGTAAGCATAGAATTGGGAGTTAGTGCTGTTGAAAAGGTGTGCTGAGATGTGAATGTTAATGTAGGTATGGTGGTGGTATAGGCTTATAGGAAATTTATCAGATTGGTAATGTATAATGTGAAATGTGTGGTAGGAAGTAGAATTCTAAGTCAAGAAGAAAGAGAATATGGTTAGTGTACTTTGTTGTACTGAAGCAATATGGACATACTAAAGTGAGCTAGAGTGCTAGTAGAAGAAATTTATGTATATATGTAGGTACTAGGTTATCGGCCCTGGGGCCTATACAAGCCCAGCCAAAAAGGTACCCTGGCTTTTGCCACCCAAGAAAATTATTTTCCTGTGCCACTGTCGAGCAGAGCCACAGAGGTGATCCCCAGGGTGAATTTCCTATTTCCCTTCCAATCATCAAGATTTTTCTTGAAGAGTGCTAATGAGGAGCTTTGTTTGATATAGATAGGTAGTTTATTCCAGAGTATGGGAAGTCTCTGGGACAGGAATCTATCCCTTCGGCATGTTCTATTTATTGTGGTGACAAGGTTTAGGTCCCTAGAGTGTGTAGCTCGGAGGGATTGGGATTTCTTTAAGTGGAGCATGTCCAACAGCTCTGGGTTTGACATAGCTTTGTATGTTAGGCAGAGATCACCTCTGGGTAGGTGATATGCGACGGAGTAAAGCTGGAGTTTTTTTGAGACGGTCTGCATAGGGCATCTGTTTGAGGCCGGTAATCCTCTTTGTGAGGTATTTCTGCAGCCTTTCCAGTTGTTGTAGATGTCTTGTGAGGTGCATACCAAAAGGGGCGTTGTACTCTATAATGGGTCTAATGAGTGATGAGTAGAGGGGAACAATTACCTCTTTTTTTTCTGGATGGGAAACCTTCTTTGATGAGGTGTGCCACTTAGACGTATTTCCTGACTACTGTGATGATGTGATTATCAAAGGAGAGAGACTGCTGTCCACCTGTGTCCCAGGGTCTCTTATCACACTTTCGGTGTTAAGTATACTACTGCCTATGTTGTAGTTCATGGGTACAGAGTTTTTACCAAAGGGGTTGACAATGCACATTTTGGCATTGAGCTTGAGGCCATGGCTTTGACACCAGGCATCTGTCTCGGTGAGGCCCTTTTGTAGGATATCCACATCATTAGGAGTTTCGATTATGGCTCCTAGTTTGCAGTCATCTGCGAACTTCATTAGCCAAAGACCTTCTGTGTTAGCCTGTACTTCAGAGAAGTAGATACCAAACAGGAGAGGACCCAGGACTGAACCCTGTGGTACTCCACTTGTAAAGTCAGATTTGGAGTTTGCTACTTTCACAGTGTGGGTTCTGTCAGTGAGCCAGTTGGCAACCCATCTTGTGACACAGTGATTTATACCTAGTTTAGTGAGTTTATCTATAATTCCAGAGTGGGGGATGGTGTCAAAAGCCTTGGCAAGATCTAGATAGGCTGTGGGAACCACCTTACCATTGTCTATGGCTTTGGTGACTGTTTCAAAGAAGTCTGTCAGGTTTAGGAGACATGATCTGCCTTTTACAAACCCAAACTGGGTGGGGTCCAGAGTTTGGAGATTACCCCAATGTCTTTGTTTATAAGTTCCATGATGATACATTCCATGGCCTTGCAGACCAGGCTCATCAGGCTAATGGGGTGTTAGTTCCCGGGGTCCGTGGTGGCTCCCCCCTTGTGGAGTGGGATAACCATCGCTGTGCACTATTCAGCAGGCACAAAGCCTGAGGTGAGGCTATGATTGAACATGGTACTTGGGTAGGGTGCCAGTTTGTTCTGTAGTTCATATAGAATGCAGCCTGGGATGTTGTCTGGTCCCATGGATGCTGTGTTCTTGGCTTTGGAGAGTGTGGTTTTTACCTGTGCAGCCGTGATTACAGGAACTTTGCATTCCTTCAGTATAGAGATGGGCTCTTTAGGGGGTGAGAGGGGGGTAAAGTTAACACTGAACCTATCTGCCAGGATGTTGGCAGTGTCAGTTGTGTCTGTATATTTAGTGCCATTGTGCTGTAACTCGGAGCAGATCTGAGTGTTGCCAATGAGATTCTTGACATAGCTATAGAATGCTTTGTGGTTGTCTTTAGAATCTGTGGCGATTTTGTTTTCATAACTAGCTTTGGAGGATTTTATCAGGGATCGCAGCTTCTTACTGAGGCTGACCAAGGAGCTCCTCCACTCTCTTTTGCAACAGTTTCTTCCTTCTGTTGTACAGTTTGTCAGGGGACCACCAGATTGGCTTCCTTTTTTTGGAGGATAGCGTCTTGGTTCTGTTTGGGATAGCACAATCCATGCACTCAAGTGCTTATAAAGTGCAATTTTGTAGGATTCAGTAGTCATAACTGTATTGTCCATCTGCATGGGTGTCATGAAGTTCACCACTTTGTCTTATGAAGCATGAAGTTGGCTTTGGAGAAATTTTTTACCATGGTTTCCTTAATGGGGGGTGGAGGAAGGATGTGGATATCTAGGGTAATTAGCTTACCAATCGGACCAATGAGGCGTTTACTTCAGGTGTGGAGCACCACTCACTCATGTTGGTAATGACTAGATCTAGGATATTGTTGCCCCTGGTGGGGGTGTGGATAAGTTGATCCATGGCATTGTAGTTTATGAATTCCAGAAAGCGTTGAGTGAAGGAGTTTGGTACATGAGTAGTTTTCCCAGTTAATGGTGGGGTAGTTGACATCGCCCATTATTAGGGTGTTTGGTTGAACCCTAATATTTTCCAGTACATCAAGACAAGACGAGTGGGAATCCTGGGGCATGGTGGGTGATCTGTAGCAAGCTACAATTTGGATTGCAGTTTTGCCCAGAGTTAGTTGCACTTTGATAACCTCGGCTGCATTATGCTGAGCAACTAGCCTGGAGGTGTGGATATCCTTAATGAATGTGGACACAGCTCCACCTTTGGGGTTCCGGTCAAGGTTACATGGCTGAAAAGTGTGGTATGTTTTATAGCGTGGTAGTGCAGGGGTGCTCTCTGGAGCCTTGAACCAGGTCTCAGTCACTGCACAGATATTGATGTTCTCCATTTTAAGGAGTGCCTCGAGTGAGTGCATTTTGAGATTTAGACTTCAAACCCTAATATGGGATTGAAAGGAGATGTAGTGGTGATGAGATAAGGGTGGGAGTAATACAGAATATGGGGAAGAAGGGATTGTCTATTAGTAGTTGAGCTGGGAGGGTGTGCATAGAGTTAGTGTGATATGTTTAGGAGTGAGCATGAGTGTTGAGATAAAAACTGTGACTCAGATTTGGGATGAATGCCCTATATATAAAAATGCCAGTGATGTAGAATTTACCAATAAAAAACCTATCTGAATGAAGAGAAATTGAGTTTGCATAGTGATTTGAAAGGGTATGCTTAAATCATCCACATTATATGTGGTATGTAGGTAAAGAAGAGAGTCCCAGACACCAGGAAGGAGGGATAGTATGGTAGGTATGGGTTGGTAAAGTGAATTCTACAGTACTGGCAAAGAAGCATAGAGAAAGTGGAGTAGGTTAGTTAGTACTGAGAGAGAGTGCATGAAAAAGATGCCTAATACACAAGTATTAAAAGGAAAAGACCTGTGTATATTTGCTGCAGAGTACAGATATTGGGTAACTGATGGCAGAAAGCTATTTACACAGCTATATAACTGATAGATAAAGGCATGGCATGCCTTTGCTGCAGTATTTATTGTCCTTGTTGGAGGGTTTAAAAACATTTAAAAACAAATTGTTTTTCAGTGATGTATACTCTGAAAAGGCATTTGAGCCATGGCGTTAAGACAGTGAAGTCTCAATAAAAGTTTTTTTGAATTGCCTGGCTTTGTGATTTGTTGTTTGTGGATTCTGTTTCTTTGCTGTGGTTCTGATGTCATTAGGATAATTGGCATCCCAGATAATTTATACAAACCAGATAATGTGGAAATATTGAGAAACGGGCAATGCAGCTAGCATAAAATTTTGAATAGAGTGAAGTCACATGGATGGAGGAAAGAAAATTGAATCAGAAAACCTGTAATACATGGTCAATAGTGAGCCTACAAATGGGGTCATCTGAGACCTTGGAATTGCATTACTTATGATGAACAGTATGTGTTAAACTTAAGCACCTTTTAGTCATATTTTGTTTAATATGTGAAAATATGTTAATACATGCTGATTTGTAAGGATATGTATAAATGTTCTATATGTAATGTGTGGAAGAAACTTTAGTACTTAGAATAAGAACCTGAAGTGTTTCAAAATGCAATTAAGACTGGTGGTGCTCTGCTGATGCACTATGAAGGAAGTAAGGAATTCAAGAAAAGTGGGCAGAAATGCTGGCACAGTTTGTAGTCTTGGCAGGCTGAGTAAAGTGTAGAAAGCATATAAATGACATGAAGCCTAGTTAGATCACAGAGTCAGAATCTCATGTTTATATTTCTGTGGACTATCTACGTATTAACGAGTCTGCATTCTCAGACCGTCTTTGGGCATTAATGTGGGTGTTGTGTGATAGTATGATATTGTGAAAAAACAAAGCCAAAAGGAAGGCTAAAGAATTATAACTCCAGGAGACAAGTTGGTGACCACCAAGGGTCATCCTTGTGTATGCACTTAATGTAGATGAGCAGCCCTTGTCAACTTGGTCACAGAACTGTCCTTCTGTGAGAAAAGGCAGATGTTTGTGCACATATTACATCTGAAGAGCATCTCTTTTTGTTGTATCTGCTTATCTCAATGTTTTAATGTAGAGCATTTATAGTGTGCTGTTTAACTCACAAGTGGACTTAAGTCCAAGTCTGATGAGATTGAGCCATTTGCTGCAAGGCTGCAGCTAACAGAGCACATATACCTCATGTGTCAGCTATGTGGGTATGGTTTAATTATAACACTGTTTTATGCTTTCAGGTGCAAGAACATTAAGCATAGGTGGTATACAAAACCAAATGGAGAGCTGTGTTTCAGATGGCTTGCATAACCAAACGGAGAGCTGTGTTTCAGATGGCTTGCATACTGAAGGTGAACTGTGTCTCAGCAGATCTAGGTCTTCCGCTTTATTTTTGCACAAAGGGCAGATAATGCTGCTGCTACTGGACACAGTGCTTGAGTTTCCTTCCAGAGCTACAGATCTACAGCCTGCCCTAGCTCAATACTTTTCTTTTGCTGCTAATTGTGGGGGCTCACAATGCTGGTAGCCAGACCTAGCTGCCTGGTAAGACTGAGACTGAAAGTCCGGTATTATCCAACAGATAGGCCATCATGTGGGCACTATATCCTTTGATAGTTATGACCACTGAATTTAATTATAGAAATCTCTGCTGCTGTTCTCCTGCAGGCATCTGCACAATCTGTATCACCAGTTCTTATGTCTGATGTTTGACATGTTTTAGCTTGTTTCTTTTGTTGTACCACTTTTTTTTTCCATTTAATTAAATATAGCTGATCAACACTGAGCTTAGCATTTCTGTTAATGTATTGTCGTAAATGATTACTGAATGGCATATGAATGTTAAACTGTGCTGTCAGTTGCTCTTGTAAGGTTTTTTTTCTATAGTTTGTGGGTGTATTAAATAGGATCATAGGAGGCTGCAAGGCTAGTGCCCCTGGGGTACTTATAAGCCTAGCCAAGAGTTTATCCCCAAAAAGAAACCTGTCAGTACTTGTCGCTACTGTCAATGAGGGATACTGGTGAAAGTTGGAAAGCGAAATGTACATGACTGTTAACTTAAGTGACATAAGATAAATTATTAAAGACTGAAGTTAGAAAGTAGAGACATGGGAGTTTCAGACTTAATGTACCTTTCAGAAAATTCATGTTAATGCAAAATCTGTTGTTCTATCAACTTTTTAAGTTTGTAAGAAGAGAAATATTTAAATATTGTCCCTATTTTTGGTCCTTTGTCCCACTTTTACCCATGGTTTTGTCCAGATTTCTTGCTCTAAGAGATTGAGAGGTATGCTGCAAGATGTATATTGTTAAATCTTATCTGACCTAGGCTAAAATCTGCTCATCGTAAGTAACCTTAAATAAATGCACTCAAGCCTGAGATGATTTATGCTGGCTAATGCAGCTTGAAATGCACAGAAGGTGTAACTGGGCTAGGTATACATACAAACATACAGCATATGTGTGCATTGAAAATAAATGTATGGCAATGTGGATTTTATTTTACTCCTTTTACCTTAGCAGAGATGTTTATCTCGGTATACTGTTATGTACGTTATTGTTATGCATCTATATCTTTGTTAGTTGGAGCCTTTCTCACCAGGCCTCATTGAAAAGTGGTTTTATTGCTCAGTCTGTTTTTCCCAGTAATCAAATGCAATAAATACATTTCCATATAGAAGCTACCTACACTATATGTTGTCGCAGCTTACTCATGTCTTGGAGAGGAATACAAATGCTAAACAGACCATGGACAGGGTACATGGCAGAGCTAGGTTAGAATTTTAAAACTGTCCAATGGAAAGGAAGGTCAGACTTCAATGTGTAGCTGACCATGCTATACTGTAGGTAGGCAGTATGAGATGGAGAATAGTTGGATTTTTTTGAGTCTGTCCATAGAGGACAAGTGTTGAAGGCCTAGGATCCTCTTTGTGAGGTACTTTTGCAGCCTCTCCAATTCTTTTATGTACCCTATCTTCTGCCTGCTCCTTTTGCACTGCATTCCGAGTTCTGCAAGAAACAGCTTCTTTATCAAGATAATTGTAAATTGTTTTATTGATGCTTAACCCTATCTGTACTGGTTAGTACTGAATATTAAGCTAGTCCCAGTAATGCTGGCATAACAAGGAATGTGTGTCCATTTTAGATGATGTTGGGCCAATTAAGTAATATCATCTTGAAAGTCATCCACAGTATTTGTATGCCAGTGAGACGAGATTAGGTTGGTTTGGATATGTGCTGAAGAAGGGATGCTGGGTATATTGAGAAAAGGAGAAAAGTATGATAAGGATGAAGCTGCCAGGTAAGAGAAAAAGAGGAAGGCCTAAGATAAGGTTTATGGATGTGGTGAGAGAGGACATGCAGGTGGTTGGTGTGACATAGCAAGATACAGAGGACAGGAGAAAATTGGAAACTTATCTGCTGTGGCAACCCCTAACTGGAACAACCAAAAGAGTAGACTACAAGTACTTATTTGGAACCAGGTGGGGTCACGTGAATAGTGTTTGCTTGGGAAACTTTAAAACTGTCCCTTTTGAGCCTCCATGAAAAAGGGGGGGGGGGGAGAAATCCAGTACGACCTGATGTGTTCCAGACCACAGCTTATCATCAGGTGCAGATGCAGAAATAGAGTATGAAGTACTGTTTGCAGCATACTGCAGAGGTAAGTCTTCAAACCAACCTGTATATACATGTAACAATGTGTGCTGTGTAGAGTATTTGCCATGTGCCATAGTGACTTGAGCATTTATTTCATGTAAATTAGTAAGCATTGATCCCACTGTAGCATAGCTCCACCCCCTTTAGTTGGCCACACCCCTTCCCATTGGACCCACCCATTCAGCTGTCTCCTGTAGCCCCCCTTTGATTTGAAGTCACCAGCTGCCACTGGTATTGAGTTATCTATGCATACCTAAAATATATCTACTTTGTACTTTTCTCTTCATAGGAGGTTACTGGGCTAATGGCCCTGGGGCCCTTAGAAGTCTAGCCAAGAATTTGTCCCCAAAAAAGAAACCTCAGTCAGCACCTGTCATCCCTGTCAATGAGGGACACAAGTGGAACCCCTGGGACAAATTTGTGGTTTCCCATCCACTTCTCAAGGTTGTGCTTGAAGACTGTTGGCATGTGGTTTTTCGTAAAGGACGTAACTTTAAAGCAATATTGGAAAGTAATAATTCTAATTTATATTGTCCACATTGTGGAATGTTCAAATGTGAAAATTGTCGGTGTAAATATATAAAAGTTGGTAACTCATTTACAGTGAAAGGAAAAAAGTTTTACATTGATGGCAAGTTTAACTGCAACACTAAGGGGGTGGTCTATCTAAGTTTATGTTCTAAATGTCCCGCTTTTTATATAGGGAAAACCGATACACCACTAAAGAACAGAATTTATGAACATTATTATGCAATTGATAAAGCGAACACCACTAATGCCTTAGCTAGGCACATTTTATTATTTCCAGAACATGAATTTTTATTTATGACTATTGAAAAAAATAGTTGAGAATGAGAGAGGTGGTCCTACTAGCTTGAAACTTGAGGAAAAAGAAGTCTTATGGCAGTTGAAATTAAACGCTTTAGTTCTGCCAGGTTTAAATGATGCGATTTCCATCAAAAGTATTTTAAAACTTAAAGCTTTATTAAGGTAGTAATTACATTTATATATGTGATTATCATTTTGATATAGTAATTATTAATTTATTTACGTTCTTTGTAATGTTATGTTTTTTCACTTTAAAATGAGGTGGAGTTGTTTTAGGAAATGATGTCATAATTGTTTTTAAAGTATTTAAGCTTTGATTATTTGTGTATTTAATTGTCTGAAGAAAAGTTTACATATTTTTAGTAAACAAAAGCGCTAACAAATCAGTTTTGGGTTCAGCATGGTGCTTTTTCTCTTTTTATCTTTTATCAGTTGTTGGTTTATTCAGTCTGTTTTATTGTTTAATATGTAATTTTTTCAGTTCTGACTTTTTCTGGCTAGTAACATTGATCTGAATGCTTTCAGAACAAATGCTAGTGTATGCTTTTCTTTCAAGCTTATGTAGAGCTTTTGTTCATTTTGAGCCCAGCCCAATTGTATAAAATGGGGTGGTAGGACCCTCTTTAGTTTTCCTCTGTTCTGAAGTATTTGTTGATATTGTTTTATTTGGTTGAGAAGGTACCGATGAAATGTCTTGCACCACTCTCATGTCAGGGCATTATGCTATAGTTGTGAGAAACTGAGAACTATGCTGACTACACTCTTGTGCAAAAGTTTCAATGCATCTTAAGGTGATCTAGGGCATTGCCAAATGGGGGTTGCAAGGCAATGACGGATCTGTATGTAGTTCAGAGAATTATCAGAACATTTATATTTAGTACTCCAGCTGCAACTTATCAGAGAAAAAAATGTATCACCTTGTAGCATCTCAAGGTGAATTAAAGGAGGGATGTAGCTAAAGGACTGCAATTTTGAATAACAACATTATTAACTGAAAGTGGGTACCCTGGCAGTGAGGTATCTGACATTTTAGGTTAAGACAATGATACTCCCTTTATGATGCAAGTATTGTGGAGTAACCATCTTTTTCCTGATGGGAACATCAGAGAAGTTGACATTTGAAAGTGGCAGGAGAGATGACAGGCAATTCAATATGTAGGATTAATACACCCTTGACGTCCGTGCAAGATTCTGTCCATATAAACAAGATTTTGCAGTAAGCACCTAGCTGCGCTGTGCATTAAGGTACAGTAGGGGCTAAAGCATTTGCCAGGCTGTTTAAATGTGCTGACAGTTTTCTGAGGTTGTTGTCTTTTGGCTTATCCCGGCTGGGGGTCACCACAGCAGAACTCTGGTCTGCTAATGTTTGGTAGTGGATTCTTACATGTCGAGTTACCAGCCCTGATGCACAACCTTCAACGAAGGCATGCCCATTCACGCATGCCTCCACAAAGAAGACGCTCTAGCTGAGAATCGAATGGGACAACGTCTTGCTGTGAGGTATTAACATCAAGATGTATTTGGTTTGAAAGCTTTTGTTTGGTTCTTCATGGGTGCACTTATGAATTTGGTTTTGTTGGTAGTTGTATCATTTTGTGTTACTTGGGGAAACTGGGTAAAAACGACCAAGTCCTTTTCCATAAAGGTTTTGATCTGTGATGCAGCTATGTGGAATGTCAATAGTCTGTTTGCTAATTTTTAACATAAAATGTGTTAAATAATAAGTAAGAGAATTTTCTTAAAGTCAATGTACCCTTCATCATACAAACTAATATACAGAGTTGGAAAGACTTGGACCGTGTGTCTTTTCTTGAAATTTTCCAACAATTATAGGTAGGATAATGGGCAATTGTTCTCTGTCACAGTGTTGGATATGTATGGGTACACAGTTATTCAGTTCTTACTATTGCTTGTCTCTCTCCAACTTCATCAGGTACCTTCTTGTCTTTAATACAACAGCAGTATGGTAGTTAAGTTGATGACGGGCAGTATGGGTAGGTAAGTTGCTGACAGGCAAGTATGGACCGATGTCCTAAAGCTTGATTATTTGCTATTCATTAACTGGTAGATAACTGGCCCAAGAACCTTTTCACTCATGAATCCAGTACAGAGGCTATGCAGCAATGAAAGTAAGTAAAGCCATTATACGTACCGAGTCAAACTTCTCTAAGGATTAGCATGCCAGAAGCTTTATCTTCTGAGGATTAACAAGTCAGAAGCTTTATATTCTTACAATAAAATATATGCATTGTAATAAGTCTAGAAGTTCTACTGAATTACTGGTGGTGCTAATGTTGGTATTATGATGTTTGGCTTGTGTAACTAGATAGGTAGGTGTTCTAATATCATAGCAGTCAACTTGTGCATGTTTGTGTGGGTCTTCCTTCAGCTCTCAGCAAATTGGGGAAACTCCGGTTAAATCTGGCTAGGAATGTAAAGGTTCTTGGGGCATTAGCCTAGTAATTGCCTATGATCCTATAATACATTATACCCAAAGGATAGTTAATTGAGATATGAGCATAGGTAGTGTTAAGTAACTGAGCTGGTGGCTTGTTTCTTAGCCATTATCCCTAAAGCATTTACAGGCAAATTCTATGAAAAGGTGCCCTGAAAGTTTTCCCTTGAAATCTAACCGGCCTTTGTGAGTGTTCCAAAGAGCTGGCTCTAATCTAGAGAATGCACTTTTGCCACTTGCTGTTTTGAAAGGGGAATGGCCAAGAGGTATGGTGTTATCCTGGCTGCTGCTTGGTGAATGTGCTTGCTCCTTTGATCAGTAGTTTAACGGCCTTCTTTCAAAATCTAGTACGGTAAGGTTGAAAGCAGATTTTTTTTTCTGTTCCTCAGAGCCAATTTAGAGCCTGTAGTTGTTTGCAGTGGTGTGATTTGGAATTTACCAATAAGACAAATCTGGCAATTTTGTTCTTGGTGACATTGCTGTAGCTTGTCTAGCTTCTGGTGCTGGTTCCTGATGCAGTAAAACAAAACCAGATACACACCTCCCTACTAATTGTATCAAGCCGATAACAGTATGCTTAACACATATACACCAGAATTCAAAAATATAGGTACAGAAGAGGAGAATGCAGGAACTACACTTCTCAATTACAACCCCCTTTACCCCACCCTTTCTGTGTTTTTACTTGGTGATATAATGTCAATCAATATTCAAGTTTTGGAAGAAGGATATTTTTGACTATGCAATATACACTGGAGATTCTGTAGCAAAGCTTCAGCTAAGAGATGGTACTAATGTATGAGTTTTGGTGTTAAGGGATTGGTATAATGTCATACCTTAGTATCAATTTACATATGGAATAATATTTGTGATATTGAGTAGGTGAGCTTTGAATGGAGGGGAATATTTTATTTTTGTGGTTAATAAAGGGTTTATTTCTTTCAGTCCATTGACAGGTTTGGAAAGGATAGCTGATGAGATTGCAGGATTTTGGGTAATTTTATTTGCTTGAAGTAAAGCATCATCAGAGTTCAGACAAAAGCCTTACTAAAAGGAGAACAGTAGTGGGCCTAATATAGAGCAATGGGGGACAACTGTATCTAGGGTCCCAATAATAGACATTTGATGGCGTAGACTTGAAACGTCCCATCTTCAGGGTAGCTTTATAAGCAGTTGATGGCATTTGTAACCAAATGACATCTTGACAAAGGTAAATTTGTGTAGTTTGAGAAGTTGTTCCTGGATAAAGGTTTTGAAGGCCCTTGTTATTTCAATGAAAACACCAACTGTAATGAGACTATTTACTGTAAAATTAAGGATGGTATCCGTAGCAGAGATTAAAGCTGTAGTTCTGAAAAGGCATTTCTGAAGCCATGTTGACTGTCAGGAGAGGAGCCCCTAGTTGTAAATACACTTGAGTAACTGCTTGTAGAAAATTTCCTTAAATATTTTGGCAAGAGGGCAGACAGAGATGGGGTGAGTCCTTTAAGATTCCACATAGTATGACCTTGGGCAGAACAGAATATAACTGCATGTATGAGGTACAACAAAGAACTTATGGATATATGCAAGTTGGTTAACTATTTTTCCATAGCTTTCCTAATGGGGTGGGAAGTAGTGAAGTAGATTTATCAGAGGAAAGTTTCAAGTGCTGCATTTTTTTGGTATCCTTCTCTGAGATAGCAGCGAATTGGAATGCTGCTGTTTGTTCAGGCAGAGGGGACAAAAGGTGACTGGTTATTTTGGCAGGCTGGAATATTGGAATTTAAAGTAAATGGTTTTTGGAATATCTTCACTGTAAGATGATACAAAGCTTTTTTTCTTATGTGCTGCCAGTGGAGCCCATACTGACAGATTACATATTATTGTTGGAAAGTCTAAACTATTTTTCCAGACATTTTTTGGATTATTGGTGGCAAGATAAATTGCTTTGGCAGTATTCAGCTGTTTCTTCTCAGATTAAGATATTTACTGTGCAGGAGTAAACGGATACAATATTTCCATATCATCCAAGTTTTGTCTTTCTTTCTTGGTGCAGTCAATGCCATTGGATAGCCAAGGGCATTTTGGACAACCTTTATCTCCTGTGCCCACTGTGGGAAAATAACATCCTGCATAACTATAATTTTGGGCATATACTCCAAAGACCTGACTTTGCACATAGAATAACCCTCACTAGTTAGGGAGGGGACAATTTCCAGAATCAGATTTGTGAGTCAAAGTTCATATAAGAATGCATTTAAAAAGGTGCAGGAAATACATTGCCTGCCATTTAAAATCACATATATCCATTTGGGGTACTGTGCAACCCTCTCCACTTGAGTATTTGAATTTACCAATCCTTTAATGACAGAAGAACACTTCTGGTAATGGAGATACCGTGTTACTTTATGCTCTCGTCCTACAGAAAACCATCTTAATCCCCAACTCAAGGTGGATTGATAACTGCAAAACACACTATCAATTTGGACAGACCCCGAGCCCAGACTAAAAAATGACTGTGGTTCTGATGCTGATACAATGCTAATTCATTTGCTTTCAGATGTCAAATCACTGTGGCTTTACCACACGAAGTGCCACAGAAACTTGACAATAGATCACTTGCAAGCAGAGAACTGTGGACTGAAAATTTAAATTCATGAGCTCGACCTCTTAGACCTAGAAGAATTACTAACAAATGCAGAGTGCATGAACAGTGAATGTAAATTCATACTTCAGTAGTAAAGACATGCAATTTCTTACACAACAGTATTGTGAAGATAGTCATTTTGGATAGTAGTCGATTACTACACTGAAGGACAACAGGAAAACATTTTTGATTGTGTGATCAGCTAGGGAGAAACTAGTCTGTTTGGTGATTTACTAATTGTCCAGAAGTGACCAAACTAAATGGCATCTTGAACTTATTCACATAAAGTTCTGTTCATAAAAGGTTTGCCTGATGTATCAGACAGAATATGATAAATTGTATGATGACTTCATAATGTTTCGTTTTCAGCAATCAATGGTAAAAGATTTGGTAAATGACAAACTTTATTTAGATTCTGTGCTGGCATATCCATTAACACACTTATTCAGTAGGTCTTTTTAATGAAGTTTAAGTGCCTGTGTAAAAGAAAAAAAACACTAACCCTGTTTGTAAACTTAGTTGATTGAAGCATCATGGAATATCGTAGACATACAAGTCTATTTATACTAAAGATTAAAAAAAAATTGTAGTACAGGAAAAACATACTGACCTTATTTTTTTCAACATTGTATACTGTTAAGACAGGCCCACAATAACATGTAATTGAGATTTCTATAATAAAGTAGCTAGTGTATTCACTGAAAATTTGCAGGCTGATATATTATGTATACTGAATTTCCTAGTGCATTTTTAAGCAATAATCCATGACTGTGTTTAGGTATAGCAGGATTTACCCACAGTTGGTGTGATTTGATCATGAGGGTGAAGCCTGGCCACTCAATTATACTTCAGTGGCACAACTTTGTTGTATTGGTATTTGTTTTATTTACAAGCTGGTTGTGCTACCCATCTTACAACAGGCAAGCTGGCTGTGCTTACCCAATCAGCTCACTCATTTTTGAAATGGGGATGACCAGCCATTGCATAATACTTGGTGAAGCATCCATTGCAAATTTGAAAAACTATACAATTTGGGCTATAGTTATAAAATATCGACTAGCTAGACTAGAGATGTGTAATCCATTTGATACAGACGATCTTGTGAGATGTTTATTAAATGAGGCATATAAATCTGCTGTTGTATATAATGAAGCACATAGCAAAACGTGTATTCTACACAATGTTATTACAGCATCCCCGGGGAGATGTTTCTTTTAAATTTTATTTTAAGCATGCATACAGCTGTACAAGTCGAATAAGAGGATTATGGAGGAGCCTCGAGCAATAGGCATGAGCAGCAGCAGATTGTGTTACATTTTATATACAGTTTGAAGAACGCAAACAGAAAAGTATCAAAATGGACTTTTTTCAGGCGTCCTTTTTGATATGCTGCAGTTATTTTACAACAAACACAACTTTTTATATTTTACAGCAAACACAACTGTTTATTTTACAAAATAAACAACTGTATGCTGCAGTTATTTTGCAACAAACACAACTGTTTATATTTTACAATACAACTGTTTAATTTACAAAATAAACTGTTGGAAGAAAAACAGTATTTACTGACATAAAAATTAAGTGCAAGATGATGCTCAACTCAAGACATTTTGTCAGCCTCATGTGCAACTTCATAGTACTGAATAATAAATGTTCAATAAAGACACACAGTGCATCTAAAATATGCCCAGTACATACAATAATACAAGCTGATTTACATTTAGTGAACATGCCAGTATGAATGTAAAAGTACAGAATAGAAACACAAGCTCCCAGACCCCTTCACAGCCACTGATTTTGTTGTCCCTTGATGACGGGCACTATCTGCAAACAACTTCTGTAAGCTTAATATCAGAACTATTCCAAGTTCTCAGTTATAGAAAACAAAGCTTGAAGATTCATTTTAGCATGTCATAGTGTTATGCAAGGCAGATATCATGAAGAACAGGCACAAACATTCATTTCAGATGGATATTTCCTGTTGGTAGGATAAGCCCTGCGTGTGTCTATCTCTGTGTATGTATGGGTGTGTGTTCACACATTTTATAGCTGGTCTTAGTCTGATGCAGAATGGTACCATGGTTGCATGGTATTAACCGTTACTCTGCAATATATGCACTCACTGGAGAAGAGCAAAATGCCTTTTCTCTTGAGAAACTGTTTTCTTCCAGTAGCAAATGTACAGCTTGCCATGCTATGCTTGCATAATGATTTCTTGCAAATGTAACTTTAGGAAATAAGACAGTATAGGCTACAACTGACAGCATGCTAGAGCTCATATGAAACATTTTTGGGGAAAATAACTGACCTTGTTGTGTATCTCACTAGCATAACTGCATATATAGAAGTAAAATATCACTTCGACACCCATGGTCCTTACACTTTTTATTTATACAGAATTTTGTAGCATGTTCTTGATGACTTGGTTTTGGTACAGAGTCCATTTAATGGATGAGCATTTTATTTATATAATTATTGTACGATACTTTTAACCTTTGAGGCCAACAGTAGATTATATTTTCTTTAGTTGTATTTCTTTACTGGTTTCATTTTGTTGATGTTTCACTAACCTAGAGTAATTGCTGAGTTTTTAAGGATGCCCGACAGGGATATTTAAATGCTGGTGTTTCCATTTTGATGTAATACAGCAACTCTGGTAGAGCATTGTGTTGCGATATTGATTATGTTTATGATGTGTTTCTTGTTTTGCAATGAAGGGTGTGGATTCACAATTAAATGGAGGTTAAATTCCTGTTTTAGTCTTCTGTTCTCTTATGACTGCAGTTTTAGTAACTTGTTAACTGACTGCTTACCTATTTTCAGCTGCAGATTACTACATTAATGCATAGTACTTTTCATACAACATTTACTAAATACACAAAAGTGAGGGACAAGCAATACTTTGTACTTTTGACTTTTTTAATTGCATAATATACCCATCTTTGCAAAATGGTAGAAGTTTGTTCTGCCTTTTTTGCTGTGTAATGAATAAAAAAAGGTGCTGTACAGATCAGAGCAAACACCATAACCGGTATTGTTAATCTTGCAGTGATTAACAATACCATGTTATCACAACTATAGAACGTTCAAGTATTGGTACCTATTGGAGCTAAGCAAACAAATATCAAAATGGAGCCATTAAAAGTGGGGGGGGTTACATTTTTAGGTATTCATCTAATCTGTTTCTAGACTGTGTTTTGAACTACACTTCACCAGTCCTTCGGTGCTGGTGGTCATCTAGCAGCCATTGCTTCTGAAGGTGTACAATATACCTCCCCAGCTCTACACCCTATCAATAAGAATGCCACTCTCCTTGCCAGACTTGTCTGCATCCATTGCTGTGACTTTATAAGCAGTACTGCACTTTGAGGTTCCTTTTCCTATGCGTGAAGAAATATCTTTGACATCAACTTTAGCATACAGGATCCAAGACCAGTATTCATATGCTTTACTGAGTGTCTGTACGGTTGGGCCTTGTACGGTTTGTTACATGGACAGAGAAATATATCTTTACTGTGGTTCTTTAGAAGCTTACTGACATAACTCTAAAAGGGATAATCAATTAAGCATTACAAATATATACCTCTAAAACCATTAAAGTAATTTTTTATGTAAATACTAGTGATTTATTTCAGTCGGATCCCTAAATTGTACACTTGAGCACCCATATCATTTTGTACTGCAACCCTAATGTTCCTTATATTGCTACAGTCTACTTCCATGTCTATGCCAGTAGGAACCTGCTGTTTTGAGAAGAAATGCCATATTAATATAATTTAGTTGGCAGGGTCTTTCTTACATTATACTAATTTTAGCATCTATGTTACTCTGCTCTAATGAAAGTTCCTAATGAAGATGTACCATCATACTATTTCAGTTTCCTTGAGCCGCTATCATCAGTGGCCTAAAATGGCTAAGGTGATTCAATTTGCTTACAACGTATTGGCATTGTGTTTCCTGCTGACTGCTCTTTTTGCCTTTTCTGTTTTCCCTTCATCCCTGACTAGCCGCTAAGGTTGTACAGATGCTTCGTTTTCAAATACTTATCTGTACCTTAGGCATGTGCTTGCTTTCAGGGTACAGTTTTTCTTTCCCTTATCATTTGAGTCTTTACTTGTGTTTCTATGCCCTCTTAGTTTGTCCTAGTCCAATAATCTGAGATCCAAACTTCAGAACCTCTAAGAGCTGCTATGGATTGCACCAGGCTCACATAAAAAAAAGGCCAATTGTTTCATCACTGATCAATGTACCCTATTTCAGCCCTTCTAGTTTCGTTGAGTCTCCATTCCTCCTGTCTATGCTATATACCACATTAAGAAACATGCTTTGAAGTAGGCTTCAAGTGCAGAGTGCTTGGCTCACTTTACAATGGAATGTGTCAGATGCCATTTAACATGTTTAATTCCTAGCCCAGGCCCAGCATGGTTTAGCCTCTAGCTGGTGTGCTGCATGATTTGTTAAAAAAATGCAATGAAAACTGCAGATGCATGGTGGTTCTTTTTATTTTGCACAAACAATGCTTTTGAATGTGTGATATGCTGAGACCTCACAGGCAGCCTGTTTTTCATAACATCAATGCTTTCTGAGCAACCTGTATTAATACTCCACTTTTAATGACTCAAAAATTGTCTTTCGTAGACAAGAGAATGGAATGTTTAGAGGCTCCAGTATTTTTCCTCACATTTAGTACTTTAATTATTCATACAAGACCCATTAGGCACAAATGCCTCTTCAGTGGTAAGTCATGAGTAATGTGTTAAGTGATTTGCTTAGTCACATGACAGGCATCTGAATATTGAAAGAATCCTACTTGTCATCAACACTACTGGTTATTCTGCTAGGGAATTGTAGTTGCTTAGAATCTTCAAGTTAAGTGAAATGCTTGTCATTATTTTGGGAATACATGAGCTAGCAAAATGCTTCCCTTTAAAACAATTGGTTTCTGCTTTGATTAAATATAGTACGATAGATTTCAAAACTGCTTTTGGTATTGCCACTGTGCTGCAATTGAGACATTTTTTTTTAATTTCTACATATGCAGTAATGTTTAAATGGGAATATGCCATATATATGAAAATAGCAAATGAAATTTTACAGTGTGCTTTTATGCTGAATCATAACGCTGTACTACTGAGCAAACAAAAGATATTTTTAACGGAAAAAAAATGAACCAGACTTTGTTCCAATGTAAGATGTCCAGATGCGGTTGCATTGTCATCAGTACCCCAGTTTCTGTATAAATCACTGAACGCTGTGGTAATACTGGTAACAGAATCTACCCCTTCATGGGGAAGATTAATGCTGCCCAGCTGGGGGACATTACTGCACTGAGAAATAGAGGATAGATCATAATGTAGCTTAAGTACCCACCCCCCCCCCCAATCAGGTGAAGACCTCCTGTATACTATAGCTTAAGATTTAAACTTGTTAGTTTTAGATTAATTTAAAAAGATGCTGCTGTAGTTAGAAACTGGTTTGATTTGTATTCCCTATCTGAACAGCTTGATGCTTCCTGCCTAGACTTATAAGAACAAATTGCTAACCTGTGCTGATAATATATATATATATATATATAAAGTCCGACCAGGCAGGAAGCATCAAGCTGTTCAGATATATATACACATTTAGCATTGTGAAAACACAGATGGCTGGCTTGATAAATTAGGATTTTGGCTACAGATATGCTACAAGACTGCTTGGCACTGTTCACCAGTGAGTTTGTTGCACGTCCCTATACAAGCCTCTTCAGTCAGAAGCAAACGGCATTATATAAAGTATCTCTTGGTTTTGATTTCTAGTGATGCACTAGGAGCAATGCCTGAGCTTTGATAACGATGGTTCCATGACCTCAACTGGCTTCCACGTTTGCATGCTGCTGATCTAACACTGCCCTTATTGTTAGAAATCTAGCCCAGCATATAACACAAGATTTGCTGTGACACCTGAAGCCCCTTTGGACAATAACTTTTAGTAGATGTCGTCTGCAGCTAAGAAAACATTATTAAATTTTAAGTGGAGTTCAGCTTTGTTTAAGGAGTGTATCCTGTCCTTAGACACTTTTTCCTCCACAAAGGTAATGATGATTTGAGTTGCATTTGAATGTTCTTATTAGCATCAGAAAATGAGTAGGCATGTTATATTTCTACGTATACACAGAACATTATCTCAGAATTAGCAGAGGATTTTAAATGTACCACCCATATCTTAAATGTATTGGAGGAGGCTGAAATTAATTTTTACATGTTCTTACTTCAGTCTCAAAAAACTTCTGCTGCCGGCTACTTCTCCAGGAGTGGGGGAAAACCTGTAAGTGGGCAACAATGGACCATTTTATAATAGTAACTGGTAAATGAACGAATGAATAACAAAAACAAGTTCTGAAGGTATCTAATGTTACTGCCCAAGCACTAACAGCATTTACTTCATAAGTCATTCAGCTTTGTCTTTACAGTAAGTGTGACACTACAGAGACTTGCATGAATCTCATGGTTTCATAGACGGAGGAGGACATTGGGAGCTGAGAGCAGTTTGGTGCTTAGGTAAAGAAATGGTGCATGAGTTTTTCCCCATTGTACATTCCAGCACTTTTAATATATACATAAGTTAGTGTTGCATTTTTTATGTTTGGACTCTGCAAGTTATTGAATTAAGTGACTAACATCAAAATGAAGCTCAGGAAAACAATTATGTTTGGGCAGAAAATTCCAGCAGAGTTGTAATCAGAATCGTAATATTCGTATATTGAATGTTGACGGCGGCCCATCCTCTCTGGTCTTGCTTCTGTTTTCCAGTATGTTGTCTCACATACTTCCTTTTGCTGAGAATACCTGTCTTCATTCTTGGGGGGAGTTACGGGCATAGCTGTAGTGTTCGATGCTGTTGAGTTGAAAACTGTTGCATTGAACTCCGCTATATTAAATGGAACTCCTTTTTCAGTGTAACACTTCATAATGAACGATCTGTAGGTAGTGTAATGCTGCTGTCTGTAGTACATCCTTTCAAATGGGTCATTAAGCCTGGCAAGGCCGTATCCAACCACAGCGCCGCCAATTGCTCCAGCAGCAGCAGCAGCTGCTATGCGACCTGTACCAGGGCCTTTGATTTTAATCTTTGTTTTATGTTTGTAGGGATCAGAGACTCCATAATTCTTGTTGAAAGAGCCTGATGAAGATTTTGGCCAGCCTTTGATTTTACCGCCGCCCTTTTTAGAAAGTGCGACATGAACTGCAATGAGGAGCAGAAGAATCAGTGTCCACCACATCCGATTCATCGTTTGACTCTGCAAATAAATGAGTAAAAGTTATGATTTATATTACTGGCCACTTATTTCCAAGAACAATATTTAAAAACTGATATTAAGAATGCTGATTGTATGAGATGCATTTTCAAAACGTGTACAAAAATAAGTCTGTCTGCTTTTCTTCTAAGAGATTCTAAGTTTTCTAATGACTTAGACAAGAGCCAAGTATCACCACATTCAACTTTTAGGGAAATTCTGCTCGATTTCTGGTTTCTTTGGTATAGCACCTATGTAAATATCTGCCTATGCTAAAAGCAATCTAATGGTAAAAACCTAACAAAATGTCAGAAACTTCCACATAATTACATAGTTCTCCTTTTTTGAAGAAGGAAAAAAAAAAAAACTGCTTGCCATTTTGTATCATCATTTTACCATAGCAAATATGTTTGCCACTTTTATAGAGCTAAGCTACACTTTTTTCAACTCCTTCACGCCTTTACACTTTCTCATTTGTGCCTGAAATGAGAGTACACATTTCTTTGCTGCTTCAATTGTACATATTTTGTGAGGAGGTTCATCTCTGATACAAGTCAGCAGGATCTGAAACTGACTAATTCTTTAAACTTTTGTATTGTTTCATTGTTATTATTTAACTCTAGTACTTGTGGATAAACACTGCACAAACACTCCAAAGCGGTGATCTTGGGCACGGGATATAATGGTGGGTTGAGAATACAAAATAAGTGGGCAGGAATCTCTCACTACAATCCTGGGCATGCTCAGTGCATGAAGGAATGAATGCTACTTTAAATATGTTGCTTATTCTTGGACAAAAATCAGTGCAATGGGCTCTTGAGCATTAATGCGCCAGCTATCTGGATTTCTCAAGATCATTGATTTTTATTTGGACCAGTAGTAATTAGAAGTAGGGCTGTACTAATCCTGCCCTAAACTTGAAATTCTCCAAAGGCAGCTTTTGTTCAAGGTACAGCTCTGTTGACTAATGTGACCCAGCCGCAGACTTGGCTCACGTGCTAGTTCTCTTGAAGTAGCTCCAACACCACCTCACCGCCTAATTGTCAAATCAATATTTTGGATACAACGGTTATTCACTATTTTCTTTTCTTGGCTCAGAAACTCTCTCCATTCCATGCATCATAGTCTAGGGCAGCCATTGAGAAAGGTGTCTTGCTCACACAGTTTGTGTATGGCTTACCCTTGTTTACCATTTCCTCTAACAAATACATTTACTGTACATATCTAATAAAATATGCTGTTTCGGCAACAATTTCCCTCACCTTGATTACCACTACCTTAATTTATTCAAGGGAAATAGTTTCCAATCCAAGCCAGATCTAACCTACTTCTGGGCTCCCAACTCTTTAAATTACCCCACAAGAAGCCCCCTTTTTTTTTTTAAATATTTTTATTCATTTCCAAAAACAAGAAAACATGAATGCAGGTTATTTATGACAATGAAGTATTTACAAATTATTTAAAAAGGTAGGCTAAAACCTCTAAGAGAAGCCCCTTCTTCACATATATTGAAACATACCCTAACTTACATCCTCAGAAGTCTGGTTATACTAGGTCCTACTCTCCAAACCACATTTGCTAAATTAAGCTGACTCCAGTTTATTTTCACTGGCTCCAAAATTGTCAAGCCCTTCCTCACTAGTTTACAGAAAATACTAACTGTAAAGATAGGTGAAGGCTGCCAGCCTAGCCAGATAGAATTTTGTAGATAATTCTGCCATCTGTAAATATTAATATAAGCCGCAGGCTTGTTCTCTTAAATGGAAGAAAATGCTGTTAAATGTGGAACTGCAAAAATGTAACAACCGTGCGCTCTAGGAAGGCTGATAAGTGAAACATTGTGTAATTGTTTGATGTCAAAACTCTGAGCAAAGATGTCTAAATGAAGGAATTCTTCATATTGTTTTGAGGCCAAAGTTAATGGCTAGAATTTGCATGTATAAGTTTTTATTGCTCTGGCTTCCTGACCAGCTCAAAAGGGCTATTAACCTCAGTTTCTGTTAGCCTGGGAAAACAGAAAATTGTTAAGAATGATGTAATGTGAAGCAGCACTGTGTTATCAATCTAAAGAGAGAGAATCGGACAGCATTTGGCATTTGTCTTGAGATCTTGAGAATATCCAACTCACCAGCACACACTGCCTGTGTCTGTAGGATCTTAGATTTTAGTGTTTTTCTTAGGAATAGCTAGGAAACTGGAATATTAGACTGTTTTTCTGTGTTGATGTCAGAACTATTGTACTGTATTATTTTAAGCATTTTCCTGTGATCTCTGAACTCTTGACTAGCACTGTAGTAAGAAGTATTGTCTTGTGTTTTTATTTATTATTAAATATTTTTAAACCTTTCAACTGTGTCTGTTTTGTGTAAAGAGATCATTTAAGCTCTAGAGTACATTGTATGTACACAGTGATACTGTCCAAATCACTCCAATAAGCTTTGCTGTTCAGTCACACCATTTGGATAATTAATATTGCACAGTAATAATTGGACACCCTTTGTTAAGGGCCTTTTTAGTAGCTGGTATTAGTGGGTGATGGCAGCTGGTACTACCTTTTAGACATGGAAGAAAGGGGGCACAGCTGGAGAATCTGTGCCAGCCTTCCCCAGGAGTGTTTGTGTATAACTCGTATCTCAGTGTGTGTGTGTGTCAGCTACTTGGGCAGGGACACAAAACACTGGCTGGACAAGAGAGGGTGTTGGAGGTTTTAGCTTGCCCACTAGGTTGAGGTCTGGACCCTATAGCTGTGCCAGTGGGGAGTCTTACTGGGAATCTGGAAAGAAAGGGAGAAACCAGCCCCAGACTGACTGTGATCTCTGTGTGCTCTTAAGGGAAGTTGTACTTTACTGTGTGCATTTTTTATTGTTATCCTCCTCTATGTGGATGCCCCTCACTAGTGTTAGTGGTGAGGATTGAGGCTCCTTGATTGCTGGGCCAATGCACAGGTGTCATACTATAACTACACTAAGTTCAGACCACAGCTCAAACAGTAGAGCAATGCAAATAAAATGCAAGTGCCAGAATGCAGGACACATTACTTAATAAACACTACTCTGCACTAGATTAATTCCCTTGTAGGTCACACCATTTTTTCTACTACTTTACCACCGTGTCTCCTTCCTGTAAATATTTACGTAGTTTTTTTTTTCCTCCTTGCTCATAGTCACTATTTATCCTCCTCATCCTGCCTCTTTGGACTGTTTTTACCATTACTTTATTTTTGCACTCTAAAAACCTAATATCCCATCAACTCCCAAGGCTAACCAGTTTCTCACTCTTTACTTGCTGCTACTCTGATTTTACCTTTCCACTTGCAGAATGCTTTATTGTAATGTAAAATTTGTGCATACAATCGTTTGTGACCAGCTATCACCTCTGTGCTAATTTTTTTTACATTTTCATTGCTATTGTGAAAGCATCATGGCCTGAGCATGCACTTGGTCATTCTGTTATCACTGCTCTTCCCTGGTAACCAAAATGTAAATAATAAAAAAAAAAAAAAAAAAAAAAAAAAATAAAAGGATGGATCTGATTAGTGCAAAGGAATTCAGACTCGTACACTTTGAATTTCCCTCTTTTTTAAAATATCTTTATTAAATTATCACTTAAATATAGGCAAACATACAAACATTAAAAAGAAAACAAACTATATTAAAATATTTATTTACACGTATTGTATAATTTTTGATAATTCTCATTCACTCCAACATTACATAAATCGATCAGTTCAAGCCTTCCCTTAAACCTCACTACACTTTTTGAACATTATTTTGCTTGCATTGTTCCAACAAATTCCATTTAATTTTATGTAATTTGCTCATTCCCTTTTCTAAAAATCAAACCTTCAACTCATTTAACTGTTTCACTACAGTCAGTATTTCATTTACAGTTTATGATTTTGTTTTCTATTTTCTATTAATTTTTGGCAACCAATAACAGTAAACTTGGTAAAGTCTTGCTATGTCTAGGCAGTTCAGATGCGGTTACCTCTGTTTCCTATCACACCTCCAGCAATTGCTACCTACCAGAAGAAAAATTCTTTGTAGTCTCTTGGTAATAAAAAATACTTATGCAAACGCTTCCAACCAAAAATCCTAAGTGTTCTGCAGTTTGTGCAAACATGTGGGCATGACAGATGCTGTCCTCCAATTGTTCCTTTGTAAATTGACATTCTGGTCTTTTCCTGTTTTTTTCTAACTGCCTTTTGATTGATTCTTATAGTTATCATGCAATATTTTATATGATTTGATTATTTTTTTACAGCAGCTTCTGTTCTAGACTCTAATAAAAACTCAGCCAGAGGTGGTCTTTAACTTGGCATTCCCCTGTTGCTTTTTCTTTGCCTATACTCTACTGAACCCTAGTAGGGAAGGTAGTATCTTATCTGCAGTCCACACCTTTACTTGGCCTCATCTCACTCTATTACCTTTCCCCCATGAATTCCCTTCTTGACTTACAACAGTGATTGCCTGTCCTAATCATGGAATAATGTTAACTGATCATTTTGTTCTTTTCATGGCAAATCTCTGTCTACTTCATTACAATTCATTCCACTAAGGCTGTTGCCTCTTCTGGTGCCTTCTTCAAGGGGTTGGACACCAATGCCATCCTTTAAAGGCTGCTACTTTATCTTCAGTGCATACCTTTAGTAAGCATAAGTTGGATATAGTTTCTAGGGCCAGAGCAGGTTTTGCTGAAACCATTTTATGTGGGTTTCTTGAGGGTTGTTCTTGGCCTTCTACCTGCCATTTTGTTTTTTGAGTTTTTTTACTCTTCTGCTTTGCATACTGCAACAGTGATATAGAAGGACATAGTACAGTTGTTTAAACTCTTACCATAGCGATAGATGTCCTTCTCTTCACTGTTGCCGTATTCATTCTCCTTAACCCCCTTTTGTTTGTTTTGTTTTTTGTTTGATTCCCTTCATGATGAGGGCTTCCCTTTTTTTCTTCTGCATTTTTTTCCTTCTGGTTATACATGGACTCCTTTGTCCTGTGAAGATTTTCTTCTGGGGCAATTCAGTTATGAGTAGTTGCATCCATATGTCCTTTTATGCCGTATATTCTGTGCGGGGAGCATAAATGTAACATACTGTGTGAATACAAGATCATTAGCCTTTTATATACTGGCTGAGCTTCAGGCTGCCCTGTACAGGAGATCCCTTCCATTTCTGGATACTGCAACAGTCAAGATAAGGACACCTACTGTTATGGTAAGATTTTACACAACTGTACTTCATACAACTTTATCTTTAATGTTCACTTTTGGCTTGCGATGATGCGATTTGATGTTGTACTGTTATCCATTATTGGATGTGACATGTAGTTTTTATTGAATCCATTATGAAAGATGGAAATTAGATTGCCAATTAACTCACTATCCTAGATAAATTCACCAAATGTACACAAACACACACACACACACTGAAGATTTGGATAAAAATCATTAGTCCTGGGTATGGGACAGAAGACCCCTATTAGAGGCTCAGAGGGGCTTTCTCATCTGCAAGTACAAACAGTGTTTACAAGCTAAGACGTTAGTGAAACTATTCTAAATTGTACTTGAGCTAATGTATTTCCCATTACTTAACAAAAATAAAAAGTACATATTACACAAAAAAAACAGACAATGGTCCTCCTCAAAAAAAAAAAAAAAAAAAAAAGCAGACAACCATATTCCTTTAAAATTACCCTAATTCATCTAGTTGCTCACTTAGAAACATAATTAAAGCAAAATGAGCCAAAACACTTGACTACTTTTTAAGATATATATTTATATACACACACAGTAATTGTGCACACTGTGCTCTCAAAATCAACCCATATCTCCTATAAACAGCACTGCCCATCCAGAAAAAAAATATTAAATTCCTGCTGGAATAAAACATATTAGAATGAACAATGAAACCCTTATTTCCTATTCACTACAATGACAACATAACTTGGTGCAGTGCCCAGTCGAATGACCTATACACTCCCAGAAAAGTAACACCACCCATCTGAATCGCACCCTTAGAAAACACACTTCCTCATGTTAGAATGGAAATTAAATTTAAGAAAATGGCATTGGCAAAAGTGATCTTATTCTATTTCAAATGCTATTTTTTGTAGGAACAGTTCATTTCAGATTTACAAATTCAGTTTCAAAACCCTCCATTCACAAACATCTATACAAATAGCTAAAGCCATACATAGAAGAAACTGCCTTGAACAAGCTATATTAATTTCTAAAGTGAAAATAAATAAAACATGAAGACACACAATACATGGAGCTCTTGCTTATGTGATATGAAATATATTTTAACTGCTGGATTAGTGAGCACTGTTCATGTTTTGTTGCTTTGCACAAAAGAAAAATCTTGTTAACTCCCATAACTAAGTCCATTTTTTGTTTGGTACCTGAAAGAGTAGAACTAGATGCTGTCTGTTGCTTAGACGTGTAAATTTTAAGGGGAGCCTACCTTTGAACTGTACAGATGTTCTCAGAATGTATAGATTTGTGCCTCCTGTTTTTGATCTGTTTCTTGTAAAGTTTGTTTTTTGGGCAAATCATTGGAGAGTGAAGTCCTATTTCAGTTTCAGACTTAATATCCTTCAGAAAAATACATGCCAACACATAACCTGTTATTCTAGCAACTTTCTAAGTTTATAAGTGCAACATGTCAAATCTGTTCCTGATGTTGCCTCTTTGTTCCCTCCCATTACTTTTGGCTTTGTCTAGGTTTCTTACACTTGAGAGGTTGAGATGTATGAAGAGGAGCTTGTGCAAAACATTTCATTTGGAACAGACTACTACTAGGACATAATAGTTCACTGCTTTGGTTACATAGTAATGTAAGTTAGGTGTCTATATTTTGCTTTACATAATTAAGTTGCATGCTTGGTAATTGTTAAACAGGTGGGTGAGAGCAGTTGAGATGAGGAGTCCTACCAGGGTACTAATAAGTGGAGAAGGGGGAGAGAGATTTTAAAGGTCCAATACTGTAGTCAGTGTAAACACTGACATAAGAAAATTGCCATAAGGTATTAAAACCTCTTCATTCTGCAGCCAATGCCAACATAGTAAACACTTTTTAATAATAAAATGTACTTCAGGCTGTATATCGTCATTAAACTATTTATTAAAAGCAAGGACATTAAAACTCTAATTGAATAACTTGTAAAGCATGTATAATATTGTATATATTTAATGTATTACTTTTCCAGTCATCTTGTTGGAACACACAGTGGAAGAGGAACATTTAACAACGTCTGTTAGTTTAATCGTAGGCTGCATGGGACAGCAGAGCTGAAAGCTGCGACTGAAAAATGTTTCATGGCTGTATCGTTTTAACCAAGATGGTGAGGCAAAAGGGGGAAGCATATCGCCCAAGCAGAATGAAAATGGACAAACAGCATATCAAAGGAAGAAATTAGACCGATCCAGGGTATGTCTGGGTACTAAGGCTTAACCATTGAAGCGTTTGGGAAGAAAGATTGGGAGTAACAGAAGAGGAGGTTAGTGATCAACAGAGAAATAGGCCAGTGAGAAGAATGGATGAGATATGAGGTATGAAGAGTAAATATCTTTTAGGAATGAGAGAGGAAACCATGAAAGGGGCAAAACCATTATATAGAGGATGGCATCAAGTAAGAAGCTGGAGGAGGCAGGGGACGATCACAACCTCATGAAAGTGGTGAGAAGGTGGGGTGGGTCAAAGCAGTTAAGTGATGGAATTTAAGGCAATGAAGGGGGGAGTGCTGCTGATTCAGTACCGTTATCAGTCCCCAGGACATGTCAGATAAGGAGGAGGAGGAAGATGGACTGGTGGAGGGAGAGAGAATGGGTTGGAAAAGTGTTTTATACATCTGGAGAATCCGAGTCAACAAAGAGAAGAATGGGTGCAGCTAAACTCTGTGGGATAAAGGGGAATTATAAAGTGATTCCAGTGTTTAACAGGTTTTGTCAACACCGGAGGACTACAGATTAAAAGATAGAGTTTTGGGTATGGCTCTAACCATGGATATCTTCATCACAATGTGCCAGAGGAAGATGATTTCACTATGTGATGACATCACTGTGTGATTTAGGGATAACGAAAAGGGTGATACAATGACAAATAATATTATGGTGTTGGATTTCACTATGTGATGACATCACTGTGTGATTTAGGGATAATGAAAAGGGTGATACAATAATAAATAATATTATGGTGTTAGATTTCACTATGTGATGACATCACTGTGTGATTTAGGGATAATGAAAAGGGTGACACAATAACAAATAATATTATGGTGTTGGATTTCACTATGTGATGACATCACTGTGTGATTTAGGGTGATACAATAACAAATAATATTATGGTGTTGGATTTCAGAAGTGAGGATTGTGTAGAGCTTGAGTGGGGGTTAATGAACTAAATATCTGGGGGGGGCACATGGGGTATATGCCCCCTGCTGTAAAATGGTGTGCACTAGTAAAAATACAAAGACTTAATTTTTTTCTGTGTTGCTCATAGCAATAGCAGCACCTGATGTCTGATTCCCATCAGTACTTCTGTGCTTTTCAAAAGCCTCTGTCCTTTCTGGATTTCTGTAACCTGCTCTGAAGCGCAGAAATAAGGTAGCTGGATTCTGTGCATTAAGATTACCATAATGGGCTCTGAAGCACATAAATGAAACCAAATTAAGTTATTTGCTGCAGGCACATGCTTGTACCACCTGACTCCTGATTCCTCACCAGTACTTGTGGCACCGCCTGACACCAGATTCCTCACCAGTACTTGTGGCACTGCCTGACTTCTGATTCCCCATCAGTTCTCTTGTATTTTACAAAAACATTTGCTTTCCCATTTGTTCTAATGATCTCTGGAAAGTATTGATGCACTACATTTGGGGTAATGGGCTCTCTGAAGTGCAGAAATGACAGGGATCTGGTAAGGGAGGTGGGTGCGTGCACGCGTGCATGTGTTACTAGGCAATCGAGTCAGGAAAATATTGAGGAGCCTAGCCCAATTTTTCCATCTTATTTGTTTACTTTTTTTTTGGACCCAGGATCTCTGCCTGGTTAAGTGACTTACTTGAATTAACACTGTATGGAAACAGGGATAGATAGAAGGAATAGAGAGTTTCACATTTTTTGCCTATTTTAAACCCAAATGACCAAACCTCAATCCAGGAGCAAGTCTGGTTCAGGGACTTGCTCAAAGTCGCACATAAAACAAATGATGGTAGAAACAGTTGCGCTCTGTACCTCTGACCCCAGGAAGTAGCTCATTAAGAGCTTAGAGCAGACGTGTCCAACCTGCGGCCCATGACCTTTAACTGCAACTTCAGTGTATGCATGCACCAAAACACTTTTTTTCATTTGTTTTTTGCACCCGTGACCTGTAACTGCAACGTCGGCGTGCACACACACCAAAGCAACCTTCCGTTTTGTTTTTTTTTTTCCACCAAAGTAGGATCTGTGTGTTCGCACCACTGTGTTATTTCACACTGAAGAATCTGTGTGTGTGTTCACACTGAAAAGGGATTAGTGTACTGATTTGCTGTCTTTGCCTTTGAAAGGGACAGCACCTAACTGTATTAATAGGTAAGTGCAGAGTGAGTGCATGCATGAAAGCAAAATGTTTGTACGTGAAAGTAGATTGTGTGTGTGTGTGTGTGTGTGTGTGTGTGTGTGTGTGTGTGTGTGTGTGTGTGTGTGCATGAGAGAGAGTTGTACTGAATCAACATACCTGTCACCTGTACGGATTTTCGAAGAATGTCTGGATTTTTGTCTCGTATCGTTTGCGAGTTCTGACATTCAAGCTGAATATATCCATAGCCCTTACAAGTCCTTTTCCTACTGGGCTAATATTGTTTGAAAGTGTACAAATCAACAGACATGGCTGATAAGTATGGTTGTGTATGGATACCTGGAGATTGGTCACCTCTTTCCCCATTTATAGTTTCCTAACAGGGATCACAATGTGTACCATACCTATCAACAGTACAGATTTTTGCAGAATGTCCAGAATTTTGCCTCCTATTTTTGGCTTGTTTTTCATAAAACTCGCTACATAATGACAGATGGAACAGCCATCACATGGAACAGTGCCCTTATCTGTGCTTAAATTCTGACTAACATTAACATCTGGTAAACTGAATTGGTTATGTACCAGAATATCAGACACATTCCTAGCTCTTTTATATGCAATACTCACAAAGTCAGGTAATATAGAATACAAAATTTTATCCCTGTTCCATGTGATGGCTGTTCTATTTGTCATGTAGTAAGCTCTCTTCCCTATATTAATGGCATCAAGTTTACAGCTAGGTATGAATACAGTTGTAATACTGAGGGGCTAGTGTATGTGCGGAGATGTGGATGCAATAAGTTCTACATAGGGGAAAGTTTTAGGGTTCGGTTACAGGAACCTATTAGGGACATAAAAAATAAAAAAAACTAGTGTCCCATTTGGGAGACATTTCATGACAGCACACAATTCTGATCCTTATTCTCTTAGGGGTTGTGTTCTGGAAAACTGCAGGTTGGTATAGGTGAAAGTGTGTCCTTAAAAAAAAAAAAAAAAAAAAAAAAAAAAACGTAAAAACTTAGAGATATTGATTACTAATATGTACAGATGTTCTGCTGTAGGCTAGTGTGTGACTTCATATACCTAGGAGGCTCTCATGATTTTTTTTTATTAAATGTGAACTGCCATTTCAGTGGCTATGTTTTCTGCTCCTAGCTGTATTTTGTGGAATGCTTATTAGAAATTATTAAAATGTAGAATTTAAGAATAAGTATGTAAACTATGTTGGTCTGATACAAGTTTTATGAAAAGAGGCACAATAACCTAGACATAGCAAATAGAAACAGGAGTGTGCAGCACGGATGAGCTTAGCATAACAAGTATCGCTACAAGTTTAGGCCATTCTATTACTCACACATCTGGCACTCAGCAATGCTACCTAGATATTGTCAGGACTGGAATTTGTTATGCTGGGATGTTCATCAGGTGAATTAGGCCTAAAACAGACACTATGGAGTCAACAAGATTTTTTGCCAGTACATGAAAAATGAGGAGTTATACATGCAGGCTAAAGTTTGCCAAACATTTTGACCCACAGAGATGCACTGGATCCATTTGAATGACAATTTACTAACCAAATACGGAAACCAATTTTATCACTGCATTTAAGCATCATTCCTGGTGAATATAAAATGTCTTCAAAGACATGAGGAGAGACTTTAAGCATCTCTCCACATCACCACCAAGGTGGAACAGCTAAGATTATTCACCACTATGTGGGTAATCATCTTTGGGGGCACTGCAGGGCTCCATGGGCTGTGGGAGGCCAAGTCCTCCACGTGAGGGTGCACTACTTTCACAAAAAGGTCCAATATCCCAGTAATGACGACATGCCTACTGCAATGGAAGTGGATACAGAAGAATACATCAGCACCTTGGATGATATATGGACATTAAGGGTATGACAGAAGACATGGATATCTTTAAGAAACCAGCAAAATCAAGAGGTATGATCTCATAAAAATGGAAGGGTTCATTAACTAAGATGTTAGAGTTAAGAATTATAATGAGAATTAAAAATTTTAAGACAAATATTAGGCACTTATTACATTTATTCATTGTTTGAATGCCCCTACAGTACAGCCAGGAGGTCAACTTTGGTTGCCAATGGCACAGGAAGAGTTAACTATATGATATATTTTATATGCGGCCCAAGACTATTTCTGTTCATTCAATGTGGCCCCGGCAAGCCAAAAGGTTAGACATCCCTGGCTTAGAGCCTCTGTCCTCTGAGCTAACTGCCTTACTTTTCACTTATTCCTTTTTAAACCACTAAATGACTTTATAGTCTGTCAGTAATATCAGTTACTAGTTTCACAGTACTTGTTCAGAAAATGCATGTTGATGTAAAACCAGTTCTTTTAACTTTTTATGTGAACTTGTTTTCTCTAATTTTATGGAACATCTCATTTTGCATCATGTTTATGCCCAGTCGCTCGCTTTTTTTTTTTCTGGTAAATAAATGAGGATTATTTATTTAATTTATTTATTTAATATTTGTTGACCAGGAAAGTCCTTCTAGGACAGAGCCAATTTTCAGCAGAGGCCCGGGGAGAAAAGCTCCAAGGACCAGTTATTGAGTTCCATAGTTCTTATTGTTCAGAAGATACATGACTCAGCAGCACCTGTTTTAATAAGTTTTTAAGTAAATTAGAGTTGTCTGGCACTTCAGGTGTTAAGCTGTTAAATCGACTGCTTCCTTTAGTCAGACGTACAGGATTTGAATTCTTTCACCTGCAAATGTCAACTGTGGGACTTTGCAAGAAACTTAGTTCAAACAAATGTTCATATTTCTAGAACCGGACATGTTAGTCAATTTTAAGTCTTAAAATGGATTTTTAAGTCACAATAACAACTGTAAATATGATTTCTATAATGTTGTGTACACAGCTTACAATATCTTAAAAATCATTTAAGCAACACACGTATTGCCAGCAGCAATTTCTTCATGTAGCTGTTAGCTTTCACATGAAGCTAAGCAGTTGTCACTTTAATTTTGAGATTTAAAAAAATATGCACATTATTATAATACAAATAAATATCACAAATTATCATTGACCTGTCCAGTGCAGGTAAATATATCTATGCAGCTGTATTTGTCAGTGTAAGCTTTAAAATCTTCTGATAGCTTGTATGTGGCATAGTTTTATAAACATTAATGCTAATATGAACAGAGTTGTCAGCAGAATGCAACTGCAAAAACATTTGGACATGTCATGCAGCTGTAATGAGTTAAAACATGGTTAGTTTGGACTGGTATGCCTGTAATGTCAGCAAAACATCTAGATCAAGGCCTACATTAACAGCCTCATTTATATCTTATGCAAATATGTTTGACGCCCTGGAATATTTTTACATCCCAGAAGCTGTAAAAGTAGCCGACTCCAAATCCAGATCCAGACAAGTGGAGTACCTCAGGGTTCAGTCCTGGGACCGCTCATGTTTGGCATCTACTTCTCTGAAGTACAAGCCAACACTAAGGGACTCTGGCTAACAAAGTTCGCAGATGACTGCAAACTGGGAGCCATTACTGACTCCCCAAATGATGTGGATATTCTACAAAAGGGCCTTACAGAAACAGATCCTTGGTGCCAGTTTAATGCCAAGAAATGTATAGTTATCCCCTTTGGGAAAAAACATGTACCCATGAATTACCGCATATGTGGCAGTACACTAAATACTGAAAGTGTGAGGAGAGACTTAGGGACACAGGTGGATAGTCTCTACTTCACTAACCACAACACCACAACAGTCAGGAAATCCTATGTGGCACACCTAATCACCAAGGGCTTTTCATCCAGAAAAGAGGAGGTCATTATCCCACTCTACTCATGCCTCATTAGAGAGTACAATGCCCTATTTGGCATGTACCTCACAAGACATCTGCAACAGCTAGAAAGGCCTCGGAAATACCTCACTAAAAGAATCACAGGTCTAAAGCAGATGCCCTGTGCTGACCGTCTTAAAAACTCCAGCTATACTCTGTGGCATATCATCTACTCAGAAGCGATCTCTGCTTAACATACAAGGCCATGTCAAACCCTGAGCTGTTGGGCATGCTCCACTTAAAGAAATCCCAATCCCTCAGAGCCACACGCTCCAGGGATCAAACCCTTGTCATCACAATGAACAAAACATGCTGGAGGGATAAGTTCCTGACCTAGAGACTCCCCATACTCTGGAATAGACTCTCCATACATGTCAAGCAGAGCGCCTCCTTGGCCCTCTTCAAAAGGAACCTTGACGATTGGATGGGAGATGGGAAATTCACCCCGGGATCACGTCAGTCGGCATGCTAGACAGGGGTGCAGGGAAGTAAATATTGTGGGAAGAGATATCCAGGGAATTGTTATGGCTAGGCTTGTATAGGCCCTAGGGCCGATAGCCTAGTACCAACCTATGAACCTATAAACGTCCTAATTTTCTTTGCTGGAGAAACAGGAAGAATATTAAGGGATATGAATGCACTAATCTGATTAAATTCTTCTCCATGAGGAAATATGCTGGAAAGTGATGGACCATTTCTAAAGAAGGCAAAGTAATCTAAATATAAAATAATTTTACATTGTCTATAACTTTAATTTGCACTCTGTAATTTAATATACTGTGTATACAGTAAGAGTCCAAGGCTCTAGACTTCAGTGGTTGTGAATTTCTATAGAGATTATTTTATGAATTTGACTCCAAAGATTATTTTTAGATACTTTTGTTGCCATGTAATAGGATGTCATGAAGGCTGCAAAATAAGTGCAATTGGATTGTAAGTTGTAAGGGATTTATAGTGTCAAAAACCGTTTTTGCATAAGGAAGTTTTACCTATTAGTTTGCCTTTGTTTGGTGGTAAAGGGCATCAGTGACCTGATTGTCAAGAGAGAGGAAAGTTTTAGAAATTCTAAGCATGAAGCTTATTTGCATGCAGTCTCAACTGTCCAGATTTTTTACTTGTAGGTTTATTCTGTTCCTCATTTAAAATTTGATTTTTCTGGCAAATTATTGACAATTCACAGAGGACTGAACTCTGAAATAAATGACAGGCATTTGAATGTTAGACTTCATACCCTTCAGAAAATTCATGCTAATGCAAAACCTGTTCGGTCAACTTTCTAAGTTTGTAAGAGCAATATTTAAAAATTGTCCCTATTTCTGGGCCTTTGTCCCCCCATTAATTACGGTGTTGTCCAGATTTCTTGCTCTGAGGTTGAGAGGTATGGTATGCATAGATCTGAATCAAGAAATGCCAAGTGCACGTTTCTGAAAGTCTTCCTGGACAGTCTAGTAAGAAAACACATGATTCATTATACATACAATCGCCAGCTAAGTACATGCATTATACATACAATCACCAGCTAAGTACATGCATTATACATACAATCACCAGCTAAGTACATGCATTATACATACAATCGCCAGCTAAGTACATGCATTATACATACAATCGCCAGCTAAGTACATGCATTATACATACAATCACCAGCTAAGTACATGCATTATACATACAATCACCAGCTAAGTACATGCATTATACATACAATCGCCAGCTAAGTACATGCATTATACATACAATCGCCAGCTAAGTACATGCATTATACATACAATCGCCAGCTAAGTACATGCATTATACATACAATCACCAGCTAAGTACATGCATTATACATACAATCGCCAGCTAAGTACATGCTGTAGCAGGTGAAGCTCAAGATGTTGAGAAAGTTACTCTAATTCACTTGGTTACACAACTACATTCTTTTGAGAAAGGCACAGGTATCTACTACAGAAATGGATAGTAGTTATGTACTTGTATGCATATATTCTACGCTGTTTTTTTCTCATGCCCCTAGCAAGAGACATAACATGGAGCTGCCACTGTACATGCCTACTGATAAAGTGGAGAGAAAAAAAAACCCACGGTCATGCATGGAGCTGCCACTGTACTTACCTACTGATAAAGTGGACAGAGAAAACCTGCTGTTATGGTCAGTGATGGAGACCTCAAGGGTATGTACGACCATTTAAGTAAGAGGTAGAAATGGAACGTAGAAATTCTGAAGTTGAGTTAAAGAAAAGGCAAAAGAGTGCATGTGCGCGCGTGTCTATATAGTGTGTGTGTATATATGGTATGTGTATGTATGTGCATATATAAATTACAGGTTCAAAGGTGTGTACTACACTAATGACCACAATGGCCTTTTTAGCCTAGCCATGCATCACAAACCACTGACAAATTCTGGTACCCTTGATAGTGTAAGCAGGGGCTTGGGAGATGAAACATTTACAAGCAAGGGCCTTGGGAGATAAATAATTTACAGGCTGCCTATGTCCATTAGATACATGGGTCCCAAACTGGAGATGAATTTTCTGTTCCCCTTCCAGTTGCCCATGTTGCACTTGAATTGGGTTCGGGAGGAACTGTGCTTTACATGGATGGGGGGGGGGGTCTCTGGGATATACATACTTCTCCAACAGGTCCTATTTATATCACAGGCAAGGAATGGGTAAATCTGGGCTGTTTGTTTTGTGGAGATACTGGAGATAATCGGGGTCTGGTATGACAATGGCTTGTATGTCAAGCATAGATCTTCCCTCAACAGCCTGTAGGCAACCGAATACAGGGATAAGTCCTTGAAGTGGTCTGCTTAGGACATGTTAATTGCACCCTGTATTCTTTCAGTGAGTAACCTCTGTGGACATTCCAATCATTGGATGAATCTGGTTAGATTCGTACCCAAGGGGGCATTGTACTCAATGGTAGGTCTAACGAATGCCAAATACAGTGGAAAAATGACCTCCTTAGACCTAGATATACCATACCTTTACTATTAAGTTGCACAAAATAAAATGATTTCCTCAGTACTGTAGACACGTGATTATCAAAGGCTTACATTACTGTCTGTTTGTCCCAAAGTCTCCAACTATTGGGTCAGCACTGAGGGATGTGTTGTCAATACTGACAGTTACCAGGGGGGGGGGTATGACTTCCCAAAGGATGCGATTATGCATTTCTTGACATTTAGTTTAAGTCCATGGCTCTGATACCAGTTATCAGTGCCAGCCACTTGGAAAACCTTTCGGATGGCAGGGGATACTTTGACTGCTCCTAATGTGGAATCTTCTAGAAATTTAGTCAACAGGAGGCTACTGATATTGTTGGTCTTGAATTCAGATAAGTAAATGCCAAAAAGGAGTGGTCCCAGAACTGATCCCTGAGGGAACTCCACTTGTGACTTTGTAGAGATGGACTCCCCATTTCTAGCTTCCAGGGTGCACAAAGCATCATAGTCTGTTGACCATCTCCTTCCATGCTGACAAACATTGCACTCCCTTAGAATAATGCCAGAAACTGAGCCAATTAAAACCAGTCATTATCTTTTCATTTTGTGGTGGTATCCTTGCAGAAGGTAAAATACTGCTCAGTGATGGGCTAATACCACCCCAGGAGATGTATTCAGAGAGCTCCATATTCATATAGTCTAGGGAGGTATGTCTCAGATAATTTACAGCCACCTAGACTATGACTGTGTCATACTAGTATTCTGTGGTTCAATGACCTGAGTGCATGCATAATGTGGCAGATCCTGGCCCTGATAAGCAACTTACTGTGACTTTCTCCTTACTCAGTCTGGTGAGAGGGGACATCAGTGCATCTCACAATGGAGTCTCCAATGACCAAAATGTTGGATTGTGTGGTGGCGGGCCTTATGGGTTTCGGAGAAGAGGCCCCATGAGATGTGCCTGTACATGTTGATGTAGGTGGTGTTTTGAAAGCATGCAGTTGGGGCTGCTGAGGGTATTTGTGTACTTCATCTATGAGGTGTTTTGGGTTTTGGAAGGTTGCATTCAAGTGCCTTAGCATATGTGGGTTTCTGTCTACTTTGAACTGTGTGTGATAGGTGCAGCATGTGTACTACTGACAACCTGATTGACATTAGGAGTGCTTTTACATGAGAACTTTACCTCCAGTGACATTGTGTAAATATCTCCATCATACTATATCAGTTTATTTGAGAAATAACTGGTCCTCTGTAAACATGAGGCAATTTCTTGTTTGCCACGGGATGCCTATATCCACCAAGCTGTTAACTGAGATGGTGCAAAAATTCATATCCATGGCAACATGCCCTTGTGTATTGGTTAGGCAGTTGCAACGAGAATATAAAGTAATGTTAGGAGCATCTGGTTTGCAACTCTGAGGGCAGTGCTTGTCACTGCAAACTAGTTGTCTTGTCTGCAACTAGGTATTTGTGAAATTTCAAGGGTGCTTCACAGGAAAAATGTCAACTCAGGGTACCTGCTTCTATACAGGACACTGCCAAATAACTGAGGAGGAACTAGTTAATAAATAGACCCAGATGATTTATACATGAATTATGGATGAAGTATTTAGGGATATATTCTGAAGTTGGATTAGACAGCAGCAAGCCAAGCAGTACTTACTGAAAAGAATGAATTTGTTTTGTCAAGAATGATGAAAAGATGGGATTTGCCTGTGGCTACTGCCTGGCTACTACTTTTGCTGGTCTCACTACACCTTCATGCTGCTGGAATACAAGGCTCTCTTGCTTCTCTCACCAGAAGCAAAATAGTAGCACCATTTCCAAGATGAGGACCAAGTCACATGCTCTTTGGTGAGCAACAGTCTTCTCCTAGATGATAAAAGGTTTTGGAGGGTTTTGTATACTTTTCCTGGTAGATGCTTTGAATAGCAATGAGACCAATCAGGAAGGTCCAACACAGACACTCGCTGCCCAATTAGAAATGGTCAGGAAACAATGCATTCTGCTTTGTTGCACCTAGAGCAAAATATAAGCACAAATTCCAAGCTGGCACCTATGAATCAGTTATTGGTCTTTCTGATGATCAGCAGTCTCTGGGAAATAATGTCCCTATCCTCCTCCTCCTCTCACCAGGAGCAAAACAGAAGCACTAATCCCAAGATGACTTCTGAGAGACTGAATGTGGGTTCTCCAATAATTGGTGGTCTCTGAGTAGATGTTGCAAATTTTAAAGTTTAGGAGAAAAAATAGGTTAATATCCTAAGATTTGTGGTGTACATTAAGCAGTTGTCTAAACCTTATTTTGCCCCCTCTTTCATATCTGTCCAAGTGTAAAGCCACTAATTTTAAAAGAACAAGATAAATCGGAAGGGGGTGGACACTTTGTATTCTGTTTCTTTGAAATACAGTGGGGTGGGTCAATAAATTTAAACAGTTGAAGGGGAGTGATTTTTTAAAATGATAATTGTGTGCTTGCTGTCAGTAGCCAATGAAAGGGAAGAGAGGAAGGAAATGATGTGGCCAAATTAACACAAGGGGCAGGCAACTAGAAGACAGTTGAGTTGAAAAACACAACAGCACCAGCATGAGAGAAATTGTAATCTCTCTCTGACTCACAGGAGATGCAGCTGTAGTCTCTCTCCAAGTTTAAATATGAAGTTAAAAATAGAATACCAGTAAAACACAGTGTAAAGAAAATAAATCACAGCATGCAAAAACAGAAGAGGGCAATGAAGAAATACAAAATGCAAGAATGCATCAACTAAACTTTCCCTCACAGCAATCTATGGCAGAGTCTGAGTAAGCTTTTCCAGTAAAGTGTGTATACATGCACCGTAGCTCTCAACCTCTTAGCACAAAAAATCTGGACAGAGCCTGATATAACGGGGCAACAAAGGCCCAAAAATTGGGACAGATTTTAAATGAGCTCCTTATAAACTTAAAACGTTACTAGAATAACAGGATTTGTCTTGGCATTCATTTTTCTGAAGGATACGAAGTCTGAAACTCAAATGTCATTATTTAGTGACTTCACTCCTCAGATCATCCAACCAGTTTGTCAGAAAACCACAGATTGTATGAGGAACAGACCCAAAATATGAGGGAAAAATCTGGACATTCTAAGAAAATCTGGACAGATGAGAGGTATGGTATGAACCCTTACACAAGCTGTTAATTTTTTGCATCAACTCATTCCACAATCCTGGGGAAGAAGCATATTCGCCAACCCTGGGGATTTTAATTTTGCACACCTGTCAACCATGTGCTTTGTCGACCAAAGTACTGACAAACAGATGTCGACCTAGGCTACACTTAACAAAAATTAGTACAGCCACATATATATAATGTATAATTCACACACGCACACATGCAAATTCTTGATGTGTGCTAAACTGTAACAGAGCTATATTGGTTCCTTGTCATATCTCTCAAATTTGCTTAAGAATTCTGGACAAAGCCAAAAATACTGGGAAGTTAAGGGCCCAAACTCTGGAACAATTTTTAAAATGTCTTACTCACATAAAGTTGATATAATGGGTGTTGCATCCACAAGCATTTTCTGAACAAGAAGTATGAAACTTTGTTTTGCATTATTGATTGACTTTAATTCTCAGTAATCTACGAGAAAATCAAAATACCTGAGGCAAAATTAGAAACCTCCTGCAAAACAAGGAAGAGTTAAAAGGTTTGCTCCTCATTATGCATCTCTGTAATACTCTTTGCTAATTGGTCACAAAGAGCTATAACTGCTTCCTTGCAACAGTTCTAACTCTCACACTGACCACCATTTTTATAACTGTAGTCTTTTCTTAGTGTTGGTCACAACATCCCCTAACAGCTTGCCCCCAGGCCAGTCTCCTCTTTTACCCTGTATTTGCTATGGCTTTGGATAGGTTACAGAAAAGCTTGACAGGGTAGTTACTGTAGAAGTTATCTATCTGGACATCATCAGTGCCTTCAACTTAGTTCCACCCAGGATGCTGCAAGGATGACTGTAAGAAATATTTGGGTAGGGGGCATCAAGACTGAGGAAACTGAGTGTAGTGTGGCTGAAGGCTTGCATATTCTGAGGCTTACCAAAAATGAGGAATCTGAATAGTGGAGTAGTGAATGGACTATGTCTTTGCCCAGTGTTTTTCATTTGGTCACTTCAGACAGATCTGAGGAAAGAAAGAACAGGCTTAACAACTTCAATGATGACCATAAGTAAGTATTGCAACACTGGAGGATTGGAGAAAGAGTTCAAAGATTTTTGAAGGCTTACTTAGTAGATAGATGGCATTTGAGGTTCATTATAGACAAATGAGCAGTATTTAGCTATGGCAGCAGTGAATAGAATACTATGGTATCCACTAAGGGGGAAACAAAGTGGCAGTGCTCCGTCTTTGCTGAGCTGTGTTCAGCTTTAGTACTGTGTACAACTTTGGCAGATATGCAAGGAGATGGATATTGGAGTACTGGAAGAAGTCCGTCAGAAAGCTACCAGCAGAACATGTGGGATGATGGGCAAAGAGTTTGATAAGTTACTAAGAAAAGCTGGAAATCCTACTTACTAAAGACCAGGATAGATACAGTGGATATGCCATGGATGCATTCAATGATATCTGAGAAGGGGGAAGCGATCACAGTCAATAGGAAATGCAGAAAAAGGGGGTACAGGCAGCAGATTATAGTGACACACTGTTCCATGGGAAGAGGGGAAAAAGCCTGCTTATGGCCCAGGGGACTGGGTTTTGATTAATGGCTTTGTACTCGAGATGATTAGAGAGGAAGAGGAATGTGAAGTCTGTGTCTACTCACCTCTGCCTTAGGATAAGGGATGCAATCCTTCGCTGAAGAGAAGTGCATCCATTGTTTTGATGAGGTTGCAGAGAGCAAATAATCAGCCTAGAAGGGGGCAAGGTCATAAAGTGGAGATGACACTCATTCTGCAGAGGTGGTGTGTGGCCTTATAGAAGGCTGGGCTTAATATAGGCATGCCACCATGGAGGTGGAGATGTTCACCTCTCAAGGCCAAAGAGCTGGAGACCACACTTGAACTGAAGGTTATGGCATGAAGTTCCTGCCTGCATTACAACACATTTTCTGGTCAATCAGAAAACACCAGATGCAAGGTTAAAGGCTGGTAATAAAGTTAAATCCAAATAGAACAGACAGCCACAGCACCGTAAAATGTCCTAGTTAAATACCCAAGAAAACTTCCAGAAGTTCCAGGTAAGTAAACCGGTTTTTAATGCTTCATAAACAGATTTAAAACCAAATTAAAAACGGAGAGAAGCACCTTCAACGCCTCTCTTCACCAGCTGCTTCATCAGATCTAACTAGTAACACAGAAACTAGCATTTAAAAAGAGAGATGCACTGCTACCTCATCAAGTCATGTGACGTCAATATAGGTCTTAAGGGGACAGCTTAATTTAAATCCATCCCTTTTATCAGCTTGCATTTCTAAAATCCATTTTGTTTCTATACATTCAACCTTGGTTCTAATGTCACCACCCGTTTTATTACAGTTAATTCTAATATCAAAAATGTAAACTGAGGAAGTACCACATTTTAATTCATGTTTATAAAAAGCATTCCTGCTATCCTGTTTACTTGAACTGTACTAGTGCTCACATATCCGGTCCTTCAGGCATCTGTTTTACCCACATAGCTGTTAGTGTACACAGAATGCAAGGTAGACAAGATTACTGCTTTTGCAGTCTGCATAGAAATGGAAAGAATAAATGCGTAGGGTGCATATATGAATCACCATTACATATATGTTTACAAAATTTACAAGTCCTGAAGGCATATGCGCCTTTCCTTTCTGATATATTCTTCTTAATAAGGGGTTTGCAACATGGAATCTGTTTTAAAGACCTAGTGTTCTTAAAAACAGAAACATGGTGCATCACGCAGTATGTTCCTATACCTCATGTCAGATGTTAAGGTATGCCAGTTCTTTATCACTTCATACACTGTACCAACATCACTTGAGGAAGTAATACTCATTCTAAAGTTATGTTCATGTGTATTTAATCTAGCGGATGTTACATTCTCAATTTGTGCAGAAAAATAAGGTCTAGCCTTATCACCCCTGTGATGAACAACTTCACCTTATGTGGATAAAGTCCCACCTGCCTTTAAGTCTACCATTATCCCTTCAACTGTGCTACCAATACTTAAAGTAGCATGATGTATTGGCCTGGAGGGTTACCATTGCCCACAGCCCATGTTGACTCAAGTTCGATTTGTACCTCTGGCAGTTGTTGGAGCTGTGAAATCTACCCATCTTTCTTGCTGTCTCTCACCCCCCACACTCTCTCCTGTGTGTTGCTCACTCTCTCCTTTTGCTGAATAGATTTATTCTTTCTGGCAGTCTATGTAACACCTGGTTGCATCATCAACTGCATTTTGTAGAGCCAAATCACTAGTTCACCAAATGAACCAAAGGAGGTGTCTGTACTTTATTTGGTATTAATACATTAGAATGAGTTCTTGTACATTTGCTTGAAGGGACAAGGGTTTGAACTTTTCCAAGGCTGTACAATGTGTTTAATATTTAAGCAAGTGGGTGGAGTTGTGCATGAGGGGATGGATCCTGACACTTCAAAAGGAAAAAAAAAGTGCCACATTCTGCACATCACCTTTGTCATTCCTTTTTGCTAGATTATGAGCTTAAAATTATATGCTTTACCATTACAAAATGAACCATAACCAATAGCAGATTCAATGCTCATAGCCCACTTTCCACTCCCATCTACCCATGCACTTGCTCATCTGTACCCATGTGTGGCACTACTCTTCCTTTGTATGTTGTAGCCACTCCCTCTGAGAGGGTCCCCCTGACCCCCCCCCCCCAGGAAGAATAGCAAGACTCTCCCTGCAGCCTGCATGCTCATGGTATATAACTTATCCTATGATTAGTTGTCCATCAGTAACTTTTTACCTTGGACCATCCATAGTATGATTCTTCAGTGTTTCTACATTTTTCTCCCCCATCTGTCTTCCTGTATTCATTGCCTCCTTTCTCCAACATAGCATCTTTCCATAGCCTATCCATTTCTTGTTGGTCGCTGCATGTATCGGTTCCCAGCTGCTAGGTGCCCACATTAAACAAAGCTCCCCTTACAATTCTACCAATTTTATTAACCATGTTAGCACCTTCCCAAATTATTTTAATATACTGCAAGAGGGTCGCACAGCAACTGGTGCCAAAGTCATGGCTTCAAGCTAAACACAAAAAAAAATGCATCATACAATTCGGTAAAAAACACGGCCCCTACTTATTTACCACATCAGCGGCACTCCCTAACCACACAACCTGTGGTGAGAGACCTGGGTACTCAGGTTGATAACCTCACATTTGACCATCATGTAGCGGCAGTGGTCAGAAAAGCCTTTTACTTGGTTCATCTCATAAGTAAAGGGATTGCATCCAGAAAAAAGGTTATTACCGCTCTTTACTCTTCCCTTATTAGACCAATAAAGTACAATGCCCCATTTGGTATGTAACTCTCCAAACATCTGTGCCAACTGGAAAGGCCACAGAAATACCTCACAAAGAGAATTCATGGCCTCCAACACCTGTCCTATGTGCACAGGCTGAAATCACTATCACTCTACTCGGTATCTTACAGATTGCTCAGAGGTGATCTGTGTCTTGTCTACAAAGGCAATCTTGGACCTTGCCCTACTAGAGATAATCCATATCCATAAGTCTAACTCGTCATGCATTACCTGCTCAAAAGGCCTGAATCTAATATGCAACTTCAACAAAACCTGCTGGAGAAAAGAGCTTGGTCTCCCAGAGGCTGCCCAGTCTCTGGAATAGACTTCCCATACATGTCAAGCAGAGTACCTCGCTGACCGTCTTCAAGCACAATCTTGATGAATGGATGGGAAAATACAAATTTGTCCCAGGGGTTCCACCTGTGTCCTTCTTTGACAGGGGAGATGGGTGCTGACTGAGGTTTCTTTTTGGGGATAAACTCTTAGCTATGTTTGTAAGGGTCCCAGAGCCATTAGCCTAGTAACCTCCTATAATCCTCTCTCTCTCACTAAAGTTTAAGACCCTATCAATACCCACAACCTGTTTTGTGTGTGTGGATCTGCCCTTCCCTAGGCCACGTCTGTCAACCTTCATTGTTGCTGCTCTCTTGTGCCTGAATTCACTGCCAAGTCCTTTTAATGCATGTTCCACATGAGACATTCTGGTAGTGACCCTCTGTACATTTACACAGCAATGACAAGAGCAGTCTTAGATAACAGATCAGTTCTCCTCCCCCCAGCTCAAATGGGCATGCCTTCACATGTGATACTACTATTTCCTCATGAAGTGCCACACACCTAGGCATCTGGTCAGTTCTGCTTGAATCAACATGCCAGGTCTACTCATCTGTACATGTCCTTGCTGCTACATCACCCCCCCCCCAACATCTGTTGCACTTGTCTGGAATATGCCCAGAAGGCAAAGACCGACAGACAGCAGTAAACCGTGTACACTATTTACATAATTTCCTTTGTGTCGTATTAGAGAGTAGCAGTATCTTCAGCTGTCTTTCTGTCTTGGCTATTCTACCTCACTGACATAATCGTGAAAATCTTCCTACTATTCCTACTGTAGCTAACTAACTTGGGCATCCCCTTCAGATCCTACTCATGCTGTCCTTGATGATCACATCATACCTTCTGGTATACTTGTAATAATAATTGTATTGCCATTATAACCATAAAATACACCACCACCATCCTTTCAACTTGTTTTCTCAGACATTTGCTTAGTCACCTTTAAATTGCAATGCTTCTACTGCAAAGGTGCAGTGTTATCACAAACGAATATCACCCGAGTCATGTGCAGCATGCTTTAATATAATATTTCAAGCAAGCATATTTTTAAACTGGCATTCTGTATGAAAGCAGTGAACATCAGACCAATGAGCATTTTGTGTGTTCCACCTAAAAATAAACCTAGCATATGCTGTATTCATAATGCCCTGAACTACTTTGCCTTTCCATAGCCTGCTGGCAGAGAATGAGTCAAAAGGGAGACTCGCCCCATATCAAATGTTCTAATAGACCACGTAAAGTAGCTTTACTGCCTCCTAGTTGAGTGTCTTAATATCGACATCTTGTAACACTTCAACATCGCTGATGTTTTATTGACAAGTACCAGGTATTGTAGTTGGTGTTTTCATCACCATCGCATCTTGATCCCAGAGCCATTTTGTGCGTTTTCCATTAAATAACAACAATACAATGGCAGACATTGCCAGAATGTTTACAGCTTTGCCCATGCTTTCTCTTATTATATAACACAAACTGTAAATACTTACTTGAAGAGCACTGATTAATCTAGGCTAGGCCCACTATGGGACTGCTCACTTTTTTTGCATGGATGTTGTTAATCAGTGTTATACATGCTGTTCTGATATGTATTCTACCAATAATCCCATACTGATACTCCATACGTCGTACATCTAAGTCAGCATTTGTCTTTCTAAACCTTCAGTTGCTAGGAGAGGGTCCACAGTCTGTCTAGTCATCTGGTTACATACCTTTCATTTCATGATATAAAGATCCAGATCTACACAGTCAAGGCCACAACTGTTGCAGTGGTCAGTTAATTTGTAAACAAATCTTCCATACTGTTTCTGACACAGTCCCTGGTCAGTCAGTTTCAGAGTAAAACTCAAAAGAAGTTTATACCTCACATCAAAAAACTTCTTGTCCACCTTTCTGTGGCCTCTAATTCTTTTCCATGTTGCAACCCTCCTTACACTGCAGTGCAGTTTTTGTTACTTTTGCCTTCTGCAAATCTTTAATTCTTCAGACAACCAGTACTTTATCATCCAAGTTTAGAGGCTCATCCTTTATGAAGAGACCCTTTATATTGCTCTTCTCCAATATGCCTTCTCATAAATTTATCTCCTCTGCAGTCTCAACAAACTACTCCATCTGGCTCTTGTCCACCATAAAACTCTGCTTCTATGTCCTTGACTTAAGAAGCCTGCAGTCCTGCTGACACTCCACTTTTGTCACATTCGTTAAATTACCAGACCTCTGCTTCTGCCCATATGATTTGGAGGGGAGGCTTTCTGGACATGCCTCCACTAGTTTACCTGAATAGCCATTGTCTAGCTTACTGAAGATGCCAGGAACCCAACGTGCTGGGTGTAGAACTCTGCTTTCCTCATGGAGACCATCCATACCTCTCAACCTCTTGGAGAAAGAAATCTGGACAAGGCCATAAATAAAAGTGGGACAAAGGCTCAAAAATAGGAGCAATTTTTAAGTATTGCTCTTACAAACTTAAAAAGTTGATAGAATAACAGGTTTTGCAGTAGAATGACGTTTTTCTGAAGGGTATGATGTCTGAAACTCAAATTTCTGTCATTGTTTTTTAACTTTCATCTTTAATGATTTACCTCTAATTTGCTAGAAAACCACAATTTTATGAAAAACGGACCAAAAATATAAGGCCAAAATCTGGACATTCTGAAAAAATCTGCACAGTTGAGAGGTATGAGATAGTCTAATGTAGACTCTCCTAGACCATATTCAGCTGGTATGGATTTAGTATGTATCCTAGGTGTACCTGCCTGTCTCAGCAGAATATTTGCATTTTAGCATCACATCTGCCCACATTTCGCAATGAAAAGTTCTCTGCACATCTGATTGTTTAGCTCATTATTTTAATGTTGTCACATGTTTAAATTAAAAATCTTTGCTATTTGCATAAAACCAGCCATACCCTCTCTATGACTTGAACATCCGCCTGACTCTGAGGACCAAGTACAAGCGTGCGTGAAGCTCTTCTACCATCCCAAGAATATTGGCCAGTCCCTTTTCAAGGAGTTACCTCACACTGATTTTTTTTTTTAGTAGTTTGAAGACACTTAGTAGTTTGGTGATGCTCATTAGGAAATTTTATTTATTATGAAACTGCCACCACCTTAAATTTTATTGCACACATACTCGCACTTAATGCACTTTCCACTTTGACTACCTTACTTCTGAGCTCTAGTAATTCTTTGGTAGCACCGTTTTCCCCACCTCTGGTCCTGATGCCTCACCTTTTCGCAGCTACTGAATAACCATCATCAAGCTACTGAACATGATTCTTGTATTAAAGCTCATTTGTCCTAAATTGGTATCCCCTACCATGTTCTTTGTTGAACTTTAGGTCCTGGAAGGAATAATTGCAGCTGTTTTGTGTGGGAACTCCAGTGCTATCCTTAACCCAAACAGCATAGCTTGTAGTCTCTATCAGTGTCTCTCCTGTTTTATTATGCTGCTAATTAGTACATCCCTCTCTGTACAGATGTGACTCTATCCATAGTTAAAAAGTAATCTTCTTGACCAGAATTTACTAATCTACTGGAATATAAAATCCACATCCCTAGGTGGAACCTCAATGCAATAAATACCAAGACACATTTAAATATTTGGTCTAGTGAACAAATGTTTTAATGTCCTGAGTACCTTAGTATTAGTAAACAGCCACTTTAAATATTTTTCTTACGTAATAGGAGGTCTTTGATAATGTGTGAGTATTGACTGATCTAGTAGTGAGCACATAATATTCATGTGCACAGTGTAACATATAGTGGCATGCATCTTAACATATGCTCTTGTCCTGCTAGCAGAATTTGAACTTCATGTTGTACACATTCTAGAAGCAATCCGTGAAGGTCTTGTGGAGGCTAGTAATGCACACAGTCTGAGTGAGTATACTGGTGAGCATCAATATGCTGTATGGTGACATACCTCTCAATCTCTTGTATAAGACATCTGGACAAAACAAAAAATAATGGGGGGGGGTGACAATGGCCCAAAAACAGGGAGAGATTTTAAATATTGCTCTTATAAATTTAGAAAGTTGCTAGAATAGCATGCTTTGTCTTGGCATGCATTTTCTGAAGGATATAAAATCTGAAACACAAATTTCTGTCATTTAATTACTTCACCCTTCAGAAGTTTGCCAGAAAGATTTTGAGGAACAGACCGAAAGTATGAAGCAGCAATCTAGACATTTTGTGAAAATCTGGAGAGTTGAGAGGTACCCACAGTGATAGAAGGGAAGACATTAATTTGGTTTTAATACTTTTTTTATACAGAAGTGTGATTTGTGTTTGGATATTCTCTTGATACAAGTCATCTTAAAGAAAAGTAAAAGTTTTGAACTCAGAAATGTACTGAGAGCTGGGGAGCCTGAAAAGTGTGAGCACCCTACTTCTACATACTGCCAAGGAAGTAATGTTGATGGTATTTAATCATTTATCTTTCAAGCAGTTAAAGAGCAGTTTAAGTAATGAGCCTAGAAAAGACTTGCCATTTCTTCACAAGGGTTCAAAATCCCACAGAAGCCATGCTGAGTTAAAGAATCTAGCTAAATATTATGCATTTACTGGGTTCCATGAGATACAAAGTACAGTTTTGTACCTACCATAAATGTAGATGTCCGATAGGTATGCATCTGCAGTCATCACATATGGGTTGTCCTGCCTCAGGCAGCCCTTCGGTCGGCCGGATTCCAAAGTCTGGGTCCGGCGTCGGCTGATGTCGCACTTTCCCCGATGTCAGAGCGCCTGGGGTATAAAAGCATCAGCCGACGCCATCTTCCTCAGTTTTTCTTGCCCCAGATGCCAGGTGCCCTCTAAGGAAGGCTAAATTTGGAGAGATGCATTTAAAAATCCAAACATGCACAATAATATAAAAACAAATACACCATAATAGATCCCCAGCTAGCTGTAAGAGGGTAAGTACCCAAGAAATACCACAGAGGGGAAGGAGGGAGGGTAAACCTGACTGCAGATGCATACCTATCGGACATCTACATTTATGGTAGGTACAAAACTGTACTATGTCCTTCAAGGATGCATCTGCAGTCATCACATATGGGTAGAATACCATAGCCAATCTGGGGGTGGAGGAACTATGTAAAGGATGGTGTAGCTAAAATGCCCTGCAGGACTGCCGTAGCAAAGCCTGCTCTGGATCTGGAATATAAAGGTAAATTGCAATGCTTGGCAAATGTATGCACGGAGCTCCATGTAGCAGCTTCTAAAATGTCCTTGGTAGCCACCCCTCTTAAGAAGGCTGTGGAGGTGGCTGTGGCTCTTGTGGAATGAGGTCTAATGTTAGCTGGCACAGTTTTTCCACGAAAGGAGTAACAAAAACGAATGCAATTCCCTATACATTTTGAAATTGTCTGTTTGGAAATTGCTTTTCCTTGTGTACCAGCAGCATATGCTACCAACAGCTGGTCAGTTTTTCTGTAACCTTTAGTTCTGTCCAAGTAGTAGCGCAACTGTCTGTGTATGTCCAGGGTGTGCAGAAGTTTCTCCCCTTTGTTTTGTGGATTTGGAAAGAAGGTAGGCAAGTGAATAGCTTGATTTAATGAAACCCTGGATACTACCTTTGGCATAAATGTAGGGTTGGTTCTCAATGAAACTCTGTCCTGATGAAAAATAAGGAATGGCTGTACTGCCATAAGGGCCTGTAACTCAGATACTCTTCTTGCTGATGTTATGGCCAGAAGGAAAGCAGCCTTCCAAGATAGGAACTGTAGTTCTGCAGATGCTGCTGGTTCAAAGGGAGGCAGTGTTAGTTTTTCCAACACGAAGTTAAGGTCCCAAGTAGGTAGAGGTGGTTTCCTTGGAGGATTGATGTTTTTGATTCCTCTTAGAAACTGTCTTAGGAGAGGATGAGAGAAGACAGGTGGATCAGCATTGTACTCTGCTGAAATTGCTGAAGCATGAATTTTAATTGAAGAGTAAGACAGACCATTGTGGAACATTTCTGCCAAGTATTCCAGGATATGTGCCATGTTCATCACTGTCGCATCTAGACCCTTTGTGGTGTTCCAAATGTGAAATCTTTTCCATTTTGCTGAATATGCCTTTCTTGTGGAAGGCCGGCGAGCTTCCATAATAATATCTTTCACTCTCTTGGATAGCTTGTCCTGAGGAGGAGTCAAGGTATTTTCCAGGCTGTTAGTTGCAAGGTTTTCAGGTTGGAATGCAGAGTTTTGTAATTGTGCTGTGTCAGTAGAAGTGGCCATAGAGGAAGAGGCCATGGTTTTGTGCATGACAGGCTCTTTAACAGTGGATACCAGTGCTGTCTTGGCCAGTCCGGAGCTATCAGAATCACTTTTGGCTGCTCTGTCCTGATCTTCAGTAAAACCTTGGTCATTAATGGGAGAGGTGGAAATGCATACACTGTTAGAGTTCTCCAGCTGAAAGAGAGGGCGTCCACTTTCCATGCTTGTGGGTGGTATGTCCTTGAACAGAATTTCTTCAGTTGATGATTGTGGGGGGAAGCAAAAAGATCTAAGTCCGGCCTCCCCCATGATTGTGTTATCTGCAGAAAGATGTCTGGGTGCAGTATCCATTCGTGTGCATCCATGATATTTCTGCTTAAGCTGTCTGCCAGGATATTGTCTTTCCCTGGCACAAACTGGGATTGTAGCTGTATATTGAGTTTCAAGGAAAGTTCCCATAGATTCATTGCCAGCCTGCAAAGAGGATAGGAGTGGGTGCCTCCTTGCTTGTTTATGTACCACATAACCGTGGTGTTGTCTGTCCTTATTAGCAGATGGCCATGATGCAGAAAGGGTTTGAAGGCTTCGACTGCATGTATCACTGCCAGCATTTCCTTTTGGTTTATGTGCATGCGTAGCTCTTTGTGACCATAGACCTTGAATGCATCTGCCCTCCATGTGCGCTCCCCATCCGTGGTCTGAAGCGTCTGTTGTAATGGTTTGGCTGGCTATTGGTTTGCTGAAAAGCAGACCCCTGTTTGACTGGCTTGCTTGAGCCCACCACAGAAATTCCTTTTGAAGGCATGGAATGAGTGGTATCAAAGTTTCCAGGCTGTGACTGTGCTGAGTCCATAAACTCCTTGGGTACCATTGTAGTTTCCTCATATGTAGTCTTGCTTGCGGAATCAGAAGGATGCAAGAAGCCATGTAACCCAGGGCCTGCAGGATCTTCCTTGCAGTCAGCTGGGTCTGTCTTGTCAGAATTTTGAAGTAATCTGGTAGTTGATTTTGTTTTTCTTCTGTGAGGAAGGCTATTTGGGTGGTTGTATCTAGATCTGCACCCAGAAAGGTTATTCTTTGGGATGGAACAAGTCTTGATTTGTGAAAGTTGACTGTATATCCCAAGGCCTGTAGTAGGTGTATGGCATAATTAAGTGTTTTACCAAAGTTTGTTGGCTGTCCGCTTGTATAAGGCAGTCATCCAGATATGGGTATATTTGAATCCCCTGAAGTCTGCAGTGTGCAATTACTGATGCCAGGCATTTCGTGAATACTCTGGGCGCAGTAGATAAGCCAAAGGGCAATGCTGAGAATTGATAATGCTCTGACCCTGCAAGAAATCTGAGGTGTCTTCTGCAACTTTGTCTGATAGGGACATGCAGGTATGCCTCCTTGAGGTCTAGAGTAACCAGCCAAGACCCCTTGCCCATCATGGGAAGGAGCTGCTGTAGAGTCAGCATTTTGAATTTTGGCACAATGAGATAAGTATTCAGTGCGGACAAGTCGAGAATAGGCCTCCATTGTTTTTCTTTTCTTGGAACAAGGAATAGTCTGGAATAAAATCCTTGGCCTTGTTCTGAGAGAGGAACCTTTTCTATAGCTTTCATTTGCATTGAGCTGGAAATTTGTTTCAAAGCCTCTGCCCTTTGATTCGGTGGCAGGTCTGGCATGCCCTTTCTTTTTGGTAATGTGTGGAAATGAAACCTGTATCCTTTGTCTATTATTTGTAGTGTCCATTTGTCCCTTGTAATACTGTGCCAACTTCTTGAGAATAAAGAAAGCTTTCCACCCAAAGGTGCTTCTAATTGAGCCCTTGTTGGCGGTGTCAAAGTAAAGTCATTGAGCCTGTCCTTGTGCAGCAGTTGAAGGTTCTGCATTACCTCTCTGGTTGGGAGGCTGCCATTGACATCCTCTGTAGGAACCTCTAGCTTGCCCTCTACCTCTGGCACGCCTGTTCTTGCCTCTCTGAAACCTCTCTGTGTCTGGAAAGGACCAATTCTTGGAAGGCCAATTCCTGCTGAATCTTGGTGGTTGTACTTGGAGAAAATCCTTGACTGTTTGTACGGATTTTGCCTTTTCTTCAAATTTCTTTTGGACCTCCTGAGCCGTGGAGCCAAATAACTTTTGCTTTTCCAGAGGAGCATCCAGCAGCTTTGCTTTAACATGGTCTGGCAGAGATTGTTCCTTCAGCCAAGCATGCCTACGTATGACTGCACCAGTCATAGCTGACCTACATGAAGCTTCCAATGCATCATAACCACATTGCAAGAAATGGTTGCTAACCTGTTGTGAGTTATGTACCAGATCCTGAAGTGACTTGCGGTCTAGGGGGTCAGGTGAAGACAGTTTTTTATGCAATTCATGTAACAAATACTCTTGGTACTGTATCATATAAAATTGACAATTTAATGCCCTCATAGATGAGTAGCAGAAGTATACAATTTTTTACCCCATCTCTCTAAAGCTCTGGACTCCCTTTCAGAGGGGAGAGGATTTTTAGCAGTGGCAGCTGCAACCCCTTTAGGGCCCTGGGAAATAGTTTCTGGATCGGCAGAGTGGGCCTTGTAAAGGTAAAGATGTGAGTCCGGGACCCTGTAGTACCTATCGGGTTTGGCAGGAACCGGAGGGAGAGAATCGGGGGTTGTGCTAGAGTCAGAGTACACATCATCAATGACATTCAAAACAGGAGGAATAGCTAAAGGCCTATGCTGAGGCAAATGTAAAAAGGTCCTTAATCTTTTCCTGGAATCAGAGAATTCCTGGCCCTGCCATTGGAAATGCTCTCTCATGGAGTGTAGTGTCTCCCCAAAGGAAAACTCTTCAGGATGGGAGGCTGAGGGAATAGATTCCTCTGCATCAGAATCCTCGTAGGCCGAAAAAGCCTCCTCCTGGTGGTCCGAGAGAGTAGAGCCATCAGAGGCCTCATCTGAGGAGTGGGGATCAGAGGGCTCAACCCTGGGCCTTTTGTCTGGAGGAGGTTGAGAGCCCCTGTCTGGATGAGGTTGAGAGCCCCTAATTAAGGAGATAAGATCCTCTGCTAAGCTTAGAATCTGTGAACCAGTAGAGGGTCCCTGAGGGATTACCTTGGGAGGCAAAGCTTTTGAGAGTTTAGCAGCTTTAGCCCTGGAGAATGCCTTAATGGACATGGATGCAGGAGGCCTGGCTGCACCACATGCTGGTGTAGATTTGTCTAAAGAAATGGTGTCGGAAGGTTCCAGGACACCAGTTTCTGTTGGAAATTCAATAACCGACTCAGCCGGGGCCTCCGGGACCGAGGTAGTCGGTTGAGCGGTTTCGGTAATTGGAAGTACCAAGGACTCTGTTTCAGCCGAGACACTCGCGGTAGGCCTGGCCGTGGTTTCAGCCAAAACCGCGGCCCGCGTGTGTCGGTCCTTGTCCTTCCGCTTCTTAACTAAATGAGAAGTCGGAGTCTCCGACGGCATCTTATATGAAAAACTAGCCCCAAAAAATTCCTCTACAAACTCCGCCTGACGTCTAAGAGTGCGTTGGTTGAAGGAAGCACAGGCTGAACAGGCCGAGACGTCATGGTCTGGGCCTAGACAGGGTAGGCAGTAAGAGTGGAAATCCTTATGAGGTATTTGTTTCCCACAAGTTAAACAATTATTAACTTTATCTGACATCAGCTGAGGCAAGAAAGAGTCCCCAACGGGGTACTTAGCTTTTTGAAGTCTTCGGTAGCTGAATTACAGGAGCTGGCCGACCGGCACTTGCAAAGTGCTTCTGCTTCGGGCACCACACAGCAAGAAAGACTGGGGAAGATGGCGTCAGCTGATGCTTATATACCCCAGGTGCTCTGACGTCGGGGAAAGTGCGACATCAGCCGACGCCGGACTCAGACTTTGGAATCCGGCCGACCGAAGGGCTGCCTGAGGCAGGACAACCCATATGTAATGACTGCAGATGCATCCTTGAAGGACATCAGTGTGATATGCAAAATGACTAAACAAGACAAGTCTGAGAGGCAGATTTGTGAAATCCATGTAAAGCAAGTTGAAACTATATGCACACAAACCAATTATCTGAGGGTCTGCAGTTGCATAAGCAAAGCAAGTTAAATAAAATGTAAAAAAAGAACAAAAAAAGCATGCATTGTAGTAGTAATAATGAGAAAGATAGCAATGAGATGCACAGGAAACTTGGCACAGTTGAAATTCATGCCCCCTATATGAGACCTTGGCTATAAGCTGGAGAGAAAAAAGCATCATGTACACAGTGTAGAAACTGTGGTTGATAGAATCATTTTACAAAGATATCTTTCTACAAGTGAGTTTAAAAGAAATTCTGTAAGTTGTTGAATAAAAATCTGTTTCGTGTTGTTTAAGTGAAAAGACTTGATGCAGGAAAATGTGAAAATGCTTAAGGAATATTGAGACATGAGTGCAAGTCAGACTGTTGGCAAGAAAAACAGAATTAAACAAAATCTTCAATTTAAACTGGGCATTAGAAAGTTATGTCTGACTACATTCTGAAGTAGTGAGGCTGAAGTCACAGAAAAGAGCAGTGTGCACACTGACACATTTAGTGATTCAAATGCAAGCATTGGATCAAAAGAATACCTTGTTAAACAGATAAGTAATAGATAGTCTTGCATATTGTCACTCTTAAAGCAAATTCAGTCTAGGCTGTTTAGGCAGTCTAGGCTGTTTAGGTTGTAGGAAGGTAAGAGTTGTAAAATAATATAAAAACAAATAAAATGTGTTTGTGTTCATATTTAGGATCAGTCTGAGTCTGGGGCACATTGAATATTGTACAGAGCAATCATTTTTATAATATTGCTGATGTTATGCCAGTGCCATGTCAAGAAAACTACCAACATAGGTTTCAGTAGTCAAAGTAGAAATGAAAGTGAATGGTTAGCTTGGACATCATTAAACTGGAATCAAAATCGATTTAAATGATATGATCATTGCTTTAAAGCAAGGCAAGAGTTGCATTTATATTGAATCACAGAATCAAAACTGTTATTAAAGACAGTATTGTCCATTTTTCACAAATAAAAAAAAAATAAATAAAAGTGATCCAGCTCTTTACAGTATCAGATGCAGACTAGGAGTTTTGACAGATAAAACTAGATGAACAAACACTACTCTTTTAATGTATGTACTCACTTCCTACACAGTTTAATTATTTGTTAGTCTTCACACTTCTCTACTTGAATATTAATATCAGTTATGCCATTGTTTTCTTTTCCTGAGCAAAGACTAAAATTAATCTGCCTGGATGAAGCTATTGCCCTTAATGAAATTTAATAAATGTTCCAAACTGCGTACACAAATAATTGCCAAAGCAAGATGCAGTATCTGCAGAGAACAGCACGATTGAATTGGCTAGATCTGGAATGTTAGAGGAAACCATCCCAAGTATTAGGATAGTTCTGGAGTTGAACATACTAAAGACTGATGTTGCATTGATTTAAAAATGAATAAATGTTTGTTTTAATGCAGAAAAAGCCCATGACATACTTGGTATAGAGCAAAGTATAACTTAAAAATGAGTGGTGTCTTGCAATGCATGTTCTTATAGATAAGATGGTTTTATTTTATAACTAATAAAAGGGGAAGGATGCAACATATAGTGTACATCTTTAATGTTTAGCTACAGGAAGGTGCTTGGCATGGTACATTTTTTTCCAGAATGGTAGTTTTGTAATGCATATGCTTACTAGCATTTTGATGAGAATCCTCAGATTCAGTGAGAACTTCACCCCTCTGTTCCCCATTAGTTAATTAGGACATCCCGAGTACCTGCCCCCCTCCCCTTATCTCTAGGAAACAGGTCATCACTGCCCTCTCAAAGGCAAAAAATACAGCCTAGATGGGACCGGATAACATCCCAGGCTGCATCCTACATGAACTCCAGCATGAACTTGCAGCACCATTAGGCATCCTATTCAGCCAAAGTCTGAGTACTGGCTTTGTCCCAGCCGAGCAGAGGACAGTCACTGTCATCCCTTTCTACAAAGGTGCAGCATCCACCGATCCGGGAAATTATAGACCATCAGCCTAAATAGCCTGATCTGCAAGGCCATGGAATGAATTATCATGGACCTCATTAACAGGGACATTGGCAACGTCCAAACATTTGACCCCACACAGTTTGGCTTTGTCAAGGGGGTGGTTAGGTCTGTTAAATCTGGTTGAATTCTTTGAGACAGTCACCAAAGCCATGAACGAGGAGAAGAATGTGCACACCACCTACCTTAACCTGGCCAAAGCCTTCAACACTATTCCCCACTTGGGCATAACAGATAAACTCTCTTAATTAGTCACCAATCCGCATATTACCAGATGGGTAGCAAACTGAATCACTGATAGAACTCATCTAATTAAAATAGGGAAGCCACCTCAAGCAGGAGACCTCTAACAAGCTGCATACCCCAGGGATCGGTCTTGGGGCCTCTGTTGTTCGGGATATACTTCTCTGAGGTGCAGGCCAAAACCAGTGGGCTATGGGTGACCAAGTATGCAGATGACTGCAAGCTGGGCAGGGTCATTAATTCCCCAAGTGATGTGGACATCCTCCATGAAGGTCTCACCCAAACAAATGACTGGTGACAGAAACATGGCCTCAAGCTAAATGCTAAAAAATGCATCATCATCCCCTTTGGGGACAGTGACGTCCCCACATATCCCATTAATAACTATGTCCTAAGGACACAATCAGTTGTGATAGATTTGGGTAACCAGGTTGATAGAAACCTGACTTTTGACCACCATGTTGCTTCTGTTGTATGGAAATCTTTATACATGGCCCATCTCGCAAGTAAGGGCATCTTATCCAGGGGCAAGGAGGTCATAACTTCCCTATATTCTTCCCTTATAAGGCCAATTATTGAGTACAATGCCCCCTTCGGCATGTATCTCGTAAAGTACATGCAGCAGCTGGAGAGACCAAAGAGGCTCCTCACCAGGAAAATCAAGGGCCTCAAGCATCTGCCCTACATAGATAGGCTAAAAGTCCTGCTTGTCTACTCAGTTTCATACAGACTCCTCAGAGGAGACCTCTGTCTGGCATACAAAGCAATCTCCAACCCCATTTTAATGGGACTGCTGCATATCTGTAAGTCAAGCTCCACTCAGGTAACCCACACAAGTGACCCCAACCTGTTCTGTGACATCAATAGGACTTGGTGGGAGAAATTTGTGTCCCAGTGACTCTCCGTCTGTGGGACAGACTCCCACTCTGTGTGAAGCAGAGTACCTGATTATGCCTTTTTAAGTGCAACCTGGATAACTGGGTGGGAAACAGAAAATACACCCTTGAGATTCCACCTGTGTTCCTGCTGGATAGGGGCTTTGGGTGCTTTTATAAATACGGGCTATGTTTATAAGGGCCTTAGGGCCAATAGCCTAGTAACTTCCTATGATCCTAATAATGCACACTATACCACAGAAGACTTTTATGAAGCACAGGCCTGGCAGTACGTTTGGTCAGAGGCTTCTGATGTGCAGAATGTGAGAAATCTTGTGGCAGCATAAGAGTTTGGGATCAGATGTGTAGCTGGCTTTATTTGGAATGAGGTTCCCACCTCCCCACTTCTCACTTAGTGTACCAGGTAGCCAGTTGCCTGATGCAAACCCCCCACCTGCCTACTCCATCTATTCAATGGAACAGCAAAAAAAAAAAAAAGAAATGTAATCTGGTGGCTGGTTCTCCTGAAATGTAGTCACTAATCAGGCCTATTTCTGTGTCCCACCCCTCCTTAGCTGAGAGTTGAATAAAAATTTCTTTATCAGGTACAGGTACCTGGGGGTCCTGAAATGAAACAGCGAATCAGGTCCCACATTTTTCTCCCTACCCCCAACCCTTCTCCCTCAGATTTTACTGGAAGGAGTCATATCTTTCCTTTAAACTGTAGAAGAATGTTTGTTACAAATGTATAAAGCAGTTCACATCCTACACTGTGTGCTACAGTTCTCAGGTTTTAATTAAAAAAAAAAAAAAATCTTATTGTAGCCCAAATTCTTGCTAGAGTTTAGACGACACAGGGTGTGCTACAGCACTGTGTTTGACTGCAAATGTGACACCAGCTTTTAAATGCACTAAAGAATGGTCAGGATTGTCTAATCATGCCCCTTAACACTTTGTGCCGGGGGCAGTTGGCCCTGTTTACCCCATCTTAGCTATGCTACCGTTGGCCATCAAATGTCAGAAATGTAGTGTTGGGGATACAAAAGGCAAGGGAAATAGCATGCTTTAGGCTGCAGGCTACTTTCATTCAAGATGGGTTGTACCTCACAAACCTCCTAAAGATCTCTCGTGGTCAAACTAACTCCCTGCAAACTTAAGCATGACAATAAAATTACAGTCCCCAGTAGTTTCCTAAAGTGGGTAGCTGTACCCTTCTCAAATGGAAGCATTTTCATCTTAATGAAAGACTACACTGTTTAAAACAGTACTTGTGTGACTCTTAAGATACTTGAGTATTAAGTTTTTGCTTGCCTTTTGCACAGTCCACCATTATTGACCTTTGTTATTCTCTCTCCAATTGTGTACTCGCCCACAATGAATTCCTACTATTAGGTGTGTGTGAGGACTTTTACTGGGTTTATAACAAATTGTTTAGACCTATGGCTTTCTGGTCTGCAGCACTGACAGAGTTTTATTAACTAGCAATACAGGTTTTTTTTTTTTTTTTTTACTTTTTTGAAGAAATTCTGCCACTTTTTTCTTAATGCTATCTTTCTCTAAAACATAAGCAAACTGGGAAGGTTTTGTTAATTGAACCAGTGCTCCAGTACTTTATTTATTTTTAACCTTCTCAATAGTTTATGGCCTCTGTACTACTTTGCCTATATTTAATCACACCAGGTACATACAATTGTTGGACAAAAGTTTCTTGCTTACCTTTACCTCCCTGCCTCTTATCAGACTCTGGTAATGCTTTGCACATACAGGGACTGTGACTCATGCTGCTTCTCATTGGTGGGCTGCTTTTCTCAATTGACTCATGCTGCTTCTCATTGGTGGGCTTCTTTTCTCAAATGGCTCATGCTGCTTCTCATTGGTGGGCTGCTTTTCTCGTATCACACACCCATTCCCATAAGTTCTAAAGCTTTCTTCTTCATCCACCCTTTCCTTTTTCTAGTTACCTCCTTAATCAGGACAAAAGCGGCCTTCACTCTGAGTAGCCAAACAGTTAAAGTGCTTTATAATTTCCACATATTGCATAATATAACACAAGTCTACTAGCAGTTAATCTTTAGGTATATTCTTTATACACTTTATATATAAAAAAATACTATGTCTCCTTTTACTTCTATTTACCTACTACTTCTCAAACTTAATGGCACGTTCCATCAATATATTGTTCTATGACCATCATTTAAGATCTATTAGTTTCAAAAACCCAATATTCTTATCTGGTGCACTTCATTCATAAGTTGCACACTATAGTTATAATTCCTCTCTTCCACTTCTGTATCCTGTCACTCTCCCCGCCACAAAAGGAGATTTTAAATATCCAAGGATTCTGCCATTGCTTGCATCCCTACTTCTGCATGCTGGTAATATTCACTTAAAACCTAGTTCCTTCACCTTTAAGGTAGCTAGTTTGAACTTCAGCAGTATAAACAATACATGGCCCCAACTGCAACAATGTCCTTGATGTAATTCTCATATTGAAGGCATAACTGAATCATGACCAAAATAAGCTTTGTGAGTTCCCTCTCATATTTCTCAAAGCTATTCCATATTTAATGACTATTAAATCAGCAAGGTGAAAGTGTCATGACACTAGTTTAAAAAAAAGACAGCAGTATAATCTTTACAACCTTGATAGAAAAAGTAATGCTTTTAAGGATACTGACCCCAGATGGCCCCTAATCCAAATTGCTGTATCCAATTCCTCAAAAGTTTTTTGGTCACTATTTACCACCCCCCCTCCGCCTCCCTCACTATGACACTATAAATTTATCTAAACACTGCAAACTGATTATTCTCGGGGACTGTAACCTTGATTTTTTTTCTAGGCTACCTAAAATCTTAACTTAGCAATACTTGAAATAATGCATATGCTTACAAAAAGTTCACATCAATAGAAGGGCAAATATTCCCTCAAGCGAACACTCCTAATAGATATAACAGTGACACGTTCTCTTGGAAAAACTCCTGTCACTACACACCATCATTTTCTTAGTAACTACAGTCCTAAACTTTCTCAAGGTCTTTTTAACCCCCTCCCCACTAAAAACTATATTATGACCAGCGGTATTTCCTAGTGCTCTGAGATTCACTACTCTGTGAATTGAACTCTGTTCTATAGCCTGAACAGCCCTCTATGCTTCTACTAAAGCTGCTTTTGCTCTATCAATATTAAACCGCCTTTCTGCTCAGGGCAAATTATATCCATTAATAACTAGAGACCCACAAATACCATAGTTAACAAAGATTCTAGCATATCAAACCACATCTATAGAGCAGGTCTGCAAGGAATGGAAACTAAAACACTTGCATACTGTGAAACTACAGTTATACAAGACAACTGTATTAGAGTCTAAGAACACAAATTAATACTGCAGTCAACCTGCTGTTGATCAAAAAACAATTATTAATAAAAGATGTTCTGACAATCTGTGAAAGACATTACTGATAAGAAAATATTGTATAAATTTACTAACCGGAAAACTTTCTTGAAGATTCTATATCTAACATTGTATGCATTAAACTTTTGCATCTCCTAGTGCATTACCCTCCATTTTACTTCACAGCAATAACTAGCAGACAAGTTAATTGTTTGGTTAGGGAATGCCCAGTACTTAAAACTGCATTGTCTACATTTTAATTTTAAAAATGGGATACACCATACCAGCATCTTCTGCAGCACACTTTTAGTGTAACTTTGACATCAAAAATATTACTTTCGCTGATCAAATATAAAAGCGTAAAATCCCACTCCCCTAAATCATCTGATGGGTACACATCCATAGCACATATAAACCCAATCGCAAAAACACTAGAATCGTCGTTTTCTTTCTGCTCCCGTTTTGGGGGTGGCCACAGCAGATCATCTGTTTCCATTTCTTCCTGTCCTCTGTATCTTGCTCTGTTACACCAACCACCTGCATGTCTTCTCTCACCACATCCATAAACCTTATCTTAGGCCTCCCTCTTTTCCTGTTACCTGGCAGCTTCATCCTTAGCATCTTTTTTCCCAATATACTCTGCATCCCTCCTCGGCACATGTCCAAACCAACATAATCTTGCCTCTCTGGCTTTGTCTCCAAACCTTCCAACCTGGGCTGACCCTCTAATATACTTATTCCTAATCCTGTCCATGCTCATCACACCCAGTGCAAATCTTAACATCTTCAACTCTGCCATGTCAAGCTCTGACTCCTGCCATTTTTGTCAGTGCTACTGTCTCCAACCCACATAATATAGCTGGTCTCACAACCCTCTTGTAGACCTTCCCTTTCACTCTTACTGGTACTCGTCTGTCACAAATCACTCCTGACACTCTTCTCCACTCGCTCCATCCTGCCTGTACTCTCTTCTTCACCTCTCTTCCACACTCACCATTACTCTGTACTGTTGATCCCAAGTACTTAAACTCATCCACCTTCGCCACCTCTACTCCCTGCATCCTTACCATTCCTCTATCCTCCCTCTCATTCACGCACATATATTCTGTCTTCGTCCTGCTGACATTTATTCCTCTTCTCTCTAGAGCATATCTCCACCTCTCCAGGGTCTCCTCCACCTGTTCCCTACTCTCACTACAGATCACAATGTCATTGCAAACATCATAGTCCACGGGGACTCCTGTCTGATTTCGTCTGTCAACCTGTCCATCACCATTGCAAATAAGAAAGGGCTCAGAGCTGATCCTTGATGTAATCCCACCTCCACCTTAAATGCATCCGTCACTCCCACGGCAGACCTCACCACTGTCACACTGCCCTTGTACATATACTCTACCACTGTTACATACTTCTCTGATGCTCCTGACTTCCTCATACAATACCACAGCTCCTCTCTAGGCACCCTGTCATATGCTTTCTCTAAATCCACAAAGACACAATGCAACTCCTGACCTTCTCTGTACTTCTCCATCAACACTCTCGGAGCAAACATTGCATCTGTAGTGCTCTTTCCTGGCATGAAACCATACTGCTGATCACTAATAATCGCCTCCCTTCTTAACCAAGCTTCCACTACCCTTTCCCATAACTTCATGCTGTGACTGATCAGTTTAATCCCTCTGTAGTTACTATAGCTCTGCACATCACCCTTATTCTTAAAAATTGGTACAAAAACACTTTTTCTCCATTCCCCAGGCATCCTCTCACTTTCCAAGATTTCATTAAACAATCTAGTTAAAACCTCCACTGCCATTTCACCTAAACACCTCCATGCTTCCACAGGTATGGCATCTGGACCAACAGCCTTTCCGTTCTTCATCCTCTTCATAGCTATCTTACTTCCTCTTTGCTAATCCACTGCACTTCATGATTCACTATCCGCACATCATCCAACTTTCACTCCCTCTCATTCTCTTCATTCATCAGCCCCTCAGAGTACTCTTTCCATCTGCTCAACACACTCTCCTCGCTTGTGAGTACGTTTCCCTCATTATCCTTTATCACCCTTACCTGCTGCACATCTTTACTAGCTCGGTCCCTCTGTCTAGCCAATCGGTACAGGTCCTTTTCTCCCTCCTTAGTGTGCAACCTTTTATACAATTCTTCATACGCCTTATCCTTAGCCCTCGCCACCTCTCTCTTTGCCATGCACCTCATCTCCTTGTACTCTTATCTACTTTCTTAATCTCTTTGACAATTCCACTTCTTCGCCAACCTCTTTCTTTGTATACTCTCCTGTACTACTTCATTCCACCGCAAGGTCTCCTTGTCCTCCTTCCTTTTTCCAGATGTCACACCAAGCACCTGTCTAGCTGTCTCTCTTACTAGCTCTGCTGTAGTTACCCAGCTATTTGGTAACTCTTCACTGCCACCCAGTGCCTGTTTTAACTCTTCCCTGAACATCACCTCACAATTGCCCTTTTTCAATTTCCACCATTTGATCCTTGGTGCTGCACTCACACTCATCCTCCTCTTCTTGATCACCAGTGTCATCCTACAAACCACCATCCTATGCTGCCTAACTACACTTTCCCCTGCCACCACTTTACAGTCTCCGATCTCCTTCAGACTGGCCCTTCTACATAAGATATAATCCACCTCTGTGCATTTTCCTCCACTCTTGTATGTCACCCTATACTCCTCCCTCTTGTTAAAATACGTATTCATCACAGCCATGTTCATCCTTTTAGCAAAATCCACTACCATCTGACCTTCTGCATTCCTTTGTTTAACACCATACCTACCCATCACTTCCTCATTCCCTCTGTTCCCTTCACCAACATGCCCATTGAAATCTGCTCCAATCACCAGTCTCTCACCCTTGGGTACAGTCTTCACCACTCCAACTCGCTCCAAAATTTTTTTTTCTCATCCATTGCACACCCAACTTGTGGAGCATATGCACTAACAACATTCATCATTACACTATAAATTTCCAGCTTCATAAACATCACTCTATCCGACACTCATTTCACCTCCAAAACACTCTTGGCATACTGTTCCTTCAGGATAATGCCTACGCCATTTCTCCTACCATCCACACCATGATAAAACAATTTGAAACGCCTCCGATACACCTAGCCTTGCTCCCCTTCCATCTGGTCTCTTGCACACACAATATACCAACCTTCCTTCGGTCCATCATATCAGCTAGCTCTCTCCTTATACCAGTCATACTGCCAACATTCAAAGTTCCAACCCTCATTATCACAGTCCTAGCCTTTACCTGCCTTCCGGCATGCCTTCCCCCTCTTCTTCGGCCAACAGTAATATCATGAACTTAGACTGAAATGTTACACCACAACGGATATCTATTTTTAATCATAATCCAAATCTACTCAAGACGATATAGAGAATGTTAAGCTCACTTGGGGCTTTCTTCTAGATTTCAAAAGTATTTTTGAATATGTTCTTCATATTATCTATATTAATGAACTCAAATATTCAGATGAAGTAACCCTTTAGTTTGCCATCCTGCTTCAAAGCAGACACTTGGCTGTTGTTAATCAGCTCAAGCTGCAACCTGAAGTTACTGCCTCTCTTCTACCCCCAAGGGCGGAGTAGTACAACCAATTACTATTTTTCAGTGCTGATGATCTAGCCTGCCATCTCTGTAAGCTAAATTGTTTATTGCATACCTCATAGTCATTACCATGGCCTCTACCACATCCCTTGAATTAATGCAGACTTTGCGAGGAGATTTCTAAAAGCTTTGGAACTGTTTTTTGGCAAACAGTCTTGGTCTAAACATCAACAAATTGGCTGCTATGTTTGGCACAAATAAACTGCAAATGCATCCCTCTCAAAATGTGGCCAATGAGGAGAACAGGTTGTGCAACAGAAATACTTTGTATAATACGAGACCCAATTATTTCATCCTTCCTACATATGCAAGGATAAACTGGCAAAATGCTGTCTCAACCTAGTATCACTTGTCACGCTAAATGTACTTTAGAGTATGCTTTGCTTAACACCACCATTCATGTACCTTGAATCACTAACAGCAGGCAAAGGCCAATGACAAAATTGTCAGGCATATTCATCTTAGTCCACACAATGAGCATCACTTTCTATTTCTAAACCTAATTGGCCTTATGTACAGACCAGGCTATCCTTACTCCTACTCCTTTATCATTAAGGTAATCAATAATCACTATTGCTTCTCCATTGAAGAACCCCCTGAACTTCAGAAATACAATCCACTTCCTTAGAAACACTGACATCCTACTTGGTCCATAGATAGAAGCCCTGCTGAGTTGGTCCATCAATATGACACATCATTGGCATTTTGGAATGAATTGTAAATCCATTTAAGATATGTGCACTCCTTTTATACTTATTTACAATATGTACAATTGTTAAAACAGTTTTACACAAGTAAAGAGTTTACGCTTGCAGTTTGGCCTTTATCTCTAAAACATGATCACTTAAGTGCTAAATAGGTAATTCTTCAGTTTACTTTTAAATGTCTACAGTATTTTGTTATACAACTTTTGCTGGTACTGCATTCCAAGTTGCTGGTCCAAGCTTGCAAAATGCCCTTTCACCTGTGTTGGCTTTGAAATGAGGCCCCAATGAGTTTTAATTCCTCCTCTTTGCTATCTCAGTGTATAGCCTAAGCTGTTTATTTGCAGTTTTGTTCGAATTTTTGAGCAGAGGAGGAAGCAGCATACTGCTTCAGGTACTTATTTTTATCAGATAGGTGAATCAGTTACTGTGCCACAGAGTATTTCCATGTTTTGTTGGTAATGTTTTTAGAAACCTGATATGAATTTGAATTAGCCAGCAGGAGGAAACTGTGTTCGCATTATTGCTGATGTAGCCTAAGGCAGCTGCCTTATCCCCTTTCCAGTATGATCTTCCTGAGAATACCAAGCTTTTTTAAAGCCTCCTCTTTCTATTGAGGTTTTAATACCTATGAAGTAAAAGACCATGCTAATTGCATAGCTGAAATTCACTTTCAGAACTCTCTGTGTAGCTAGCACAGGAGGCTAATGCTTTTACACATGACACCTACCTTGCCCCTTTAATTTTGACTCCATTTCTGGAGTTCTGAATTTAGTTTCAGTACTCTTCAGTCAAACTAGGGCAAACTTTCAGCTACTACCACCTGTTAGAGCAATTAATTCCAACAAACACTTTCATGGAAAGTGTATTTTCATATCGAGATTACTTATTCATTATATCTTTTGTACTTTAATGATATCTCCCCCCTACCACTTAGCGCCTTATACACCCTTCTCATACCCTCTGGTTCCTTGGAGTAAACAAAGATCAGACTATCTATCTCTGGCTTTCCTCACATGGTATATTCTCTGTTCCCTTGACTACCCTAGTTACTTTACTCTGTATAGTCTTAAACTTTGTGAAGTCATTTTCCTTATAAGGAAAATGACAACACAATGCTTAAGATCTCCTTAAGTGCACACAGTACTGGAGTTAATTAAGGCTATTTAAAAGGGGCGTTGTTATCTTCTTTATCTGGACTCAATCTCCCTCCATCCCCAGATATTTATATCCTAGCATTGGAGTCGCTTTTGTCTCCACCTCTTTACCTTTGTATCTCATCAGTTTGGCTTTCAGAAGAACTTCTTCAGCTCCTTTTCCAGTTTGGAATTTATTTATTTTTTGCCTTATCCCACTTGCATACTCAGTTTCTGGGTTATCAAACATTATATGTAGTTCCAGGCATTAAGATGAGTTGAAATGATGCTGCCACCTTTTAAACACCCTGTCCTCTTTCTTTTAAATAATGGTCAAAGCATGAAGAAATCTGTTACCAGCTCCTTGGCCTTGTCCTCTACAAAGTGACTGATCCAATTTTTAGTGCTCTGCATGACGTTCAGGACAAATATATTCAAAAAGGGCTTGACCAGGAGACCAGCCCCCTGTGGGACACCACCGATTTTCTTACCATCTACTAGCTCCCTCAATTTATTACATTGTCTGTATCATGTACATACTTACATTTTTACCCATCTAACCAGTTCTCTACTCTTGCACCAAATTTGCTGCTCACTGCTGTTGTCTTTAACATTACCAGAAGCCTGCTGCATGGGAGTAAATCAATGCTTCTGCTGAATTCCAGACAGATGTCCCCATTTCTACCTCTGTGCCCTTTCTTAATGCTGCAGCAATTGAAATGGTTAGGGTTTGTTTGACAGGATCTAGGTAGTGAATTTAAGCTGGTGCTTATGAAGACAAGATTCTCCAAGTTCTGACTTCAGCACCATTTCCGTTAATACAACCACTGAATTCAGACTTTAGTCTGTAGCTTCATGAGTTATTGCTTGCACTACTATTTATAGGCTGACAGTTTACTGTTTGCATGCAGTACCTACGGGTTCTCGCTCTCTCTCTCAGTAAGGGACATCTATCTCTGTGAGATGTCCACGTAAAACCCAGAAACCCTTTTTGGGGATCCTTAAGGTACAATTTGGTCCTTAAACTTTGTCATCATCCTCTTCCAGACACCTTGCATCTCCTCTGTTGTTCTCCCTACCTGTCCACTCTTCCCTGTCCTGCTTTTCACAGAATCGAACCCCCCCACACACACGCACACTGTTATGGTATTTGTCTGTTTATTCTCCTCCTTTTCTAAAACAGCTTAGTTCCCCAATCTACTTCCTGCATTATTCCTTTCCCCTATATATCTATTCTTCCCTAACTTAATATCTGCCACTAACTTTTCCTTTGTCCTCCTGATCCAATAAAAAGCTTTGCTGTCAAATTCATATCTGTATATCCTTACTGATAATTTTCCCCACAATGTTCCTCCAAACTCTTTTTTTTTTTTTTTTTTTTTTTTTTTTTAATGGCTGTCCTCACCTTAGAAAACTAAAATGGATTTTCTATCTTGAACTGGAACGAGGCTTGAAACAACAGGCAGGGGATAGTAAACTGATAGTAATATTATGGACAAGTCAGGACGGTACCAGAGCACACCACTAAAAATATAAATGAAGCGCTTTCATCTATCAGTTCAGACTACATCAGAATGGCTTCTGTTACTGTGCTGACTTGTCCATGACATTACAGTATTTTTGAGAGGTGGTGTTACTATTTTGCCAGATGTTTTTTAATACCCTTTTATGGGGTTTCCATAGATAACACCATTCCTTGATTCTTCTCTACTCTCTCTTTACATACCCCTGCCATTTTGTCACAATCTGTTCGTCTATAATCTCCAGACTTTTTCTGCCCATTTCTGGCTCCTTCTCATTGGTCAATGAGACGCACATTGTTGCAGGGTCAGTATTGGGTGGAAGAGCTGTGACCTGTAGATCAGGCACTCATCATCCTAAAGACCACAATATTTGAGAATTTGTCCTTTCTTGACTTCATTGGTTTATTTTTTCTCAGATTCTTCCAGGCCTAGTACTTCAGTGTCTTCTTTCTACTTACTTTGAATAGGATGCTGAACTACTCCAGCATACCTCTGGCAGGGTCCCCCCCCACCCATCCCTTTATTTTCTTGATAGACTTTCCTCATTCTCATATAGGTGGCCTACAGCTGGTGGTGATGTATTGTTTACCTTTTACTTCAGTCATCCTTATTGCAATGTAACCTTGGTTTCTTGATCTCTACATCTTTGTCTTGTCAACCAAATTACTTCACTCCACTTACTCTGGCCTCCATCAACCCCCTAATTTTTTGTAAGCCCACCTCTTCCAAATTTTCTCTTTGGTGCAAGCCTTGCCGCCCTTCTGTTTTTGACCATATTTTCCTTCTTGAGCATCTCTGGTTCCTTAGCTGTCAGTGTGAAAATGTTTAAAGTCTATGGGATAGGAATACTTTGCTATTACAAGAATTGTGATGATTCTATGGGTGGGCATATCTCTATCTGCTGAATATAGCAGACTTGGAGGTTTTGTGGTAAATCAGGTTTTACTCAGAGTGAGTGTTGCTGAATGGTGGTCAGGCCTTCACAGAAAGTGCTTCTATATTCTACAACTCTGACATCTTTGTCAGAGAAACTAGAAACTCTGTATATATCACCCAATTTTCTGAAAAGTACGTGATAATTGCCAAACTTCTCGCCTTTATTTTTGACCTTTTCCTCACAGCAGGATTCGTACCTCATTTTATTCATTCAGATATAACCCTCCCTAAAGCACTATCTCCCAAAGATTTGAAAGACAATAGACCCATCTCTGATCTTTGCCTAATCTCAAAAATCTTTGAGAAGTTTTTTATCTAATAAAACATTCAAACTTAGTTATGACCGCCCCTCACAGTCGGCATGGATTCTGTAAGGCCTTCAGCATCACAACACCATGTTTGCCACCAATAGCATTTACAGTAGTATAAATGAAGGACTTGTTATAGCTGGAATATTTGTTGACATGACAACATGCCTTTGAGATTAATTATAAAATATTAAATATTAAAATATTTTTATAATTAAAATTGGGCACAGCACTACCAATTGCTTTAAAACTTACTCTGTAAATTAGACATTTCAGTTCTACAAATACTTTGATAACTCAACATTGGAGTACCTTGGGTCTCAGTGCTTGGTCCTTTATATATTCATAAATGATCTCATTGAAAATCTACCAATACTTAATCGGGTCTATATTAGAACACTGAACATTCAAAATGTCGAGTGTTCTAATATCGAACTCTATCAATCGAAAATTCAAAACAGGGAATTTTTTCCTAGGGAAAAAAATTGCTGTTCCAAAACACATGCACACAACACAAGCACACCAAACAAACAGCAATCCACATGCATACACCTAAACCTACACTAAACTATACATACACCACTAACTATCCACTTAACTTAACCCTAATCCTAAGGTCTGTCACTATCGCAGTGTCACCTCACTCGCGCCCTAACCCTAACTCACCTACCCTGCCCAAACCCTCATGTCCACACAATCGCACACTTACCTGAACCCGACCAGTAACTTTCCACCAGAGCACTGAAAATACCGAAGCAAGAGAAACGGACAACCAAATTCTTTCCCTAGGAAACCTTTGGTTTTCTGTTGCATCGTTATTTTCAGCGTTCTGAAAACAGGTCGATATTAGAACACTCGACATTTTGAATGTTTGGTGTTCTAATATAGACCCTACTTAATCTTCCTATTTGTATGCAGATTATATCTTACTCCTTGATGCTAATTAATCAGACTCAGGTTTACAAGATTACCTTCAAAGGAGTCTATTCAGATTACGCAACACAGGAGATGTACTTGAGAAAAAGGAATTTGAGTGGCACATTTGCTAAAAGCTTCTTTGAGTGGCACATTTGCTAAAAGCTTACTGGCACCCAGAACTGAACACAAGCTGCTCCATCAAATCTGTATGTGAACACTTAAAAGCTATTATGGTCCAGTTTTCTAACAGATACTGGAATTTTTTTATACATTCCGTCACTGTATTTTTAATTAGCATTATATTCACATTGGTTCACTAGTACAGGATCACGTAGGAAAAAACTAGGAAGTTAACATCATGGGCTTAGAACCACTTTTATATGTAACATTACCCTCTAAAATAGAGTTTCTAACTCTTCAAATTCTAATGCATTTATCAGAAATAGTATTAGTAAGCTGAAGTGATATAACTTTCCTACATTGTTATACAATAGTTTTAATACTGGTTTACAAACACTTATTGTTTAATATTACTAATTCTGCTGATTTCTTTTTTTCTAGGCTTTTATTCGAGTCTCTCAAGTACACCCACACATCATTTGTCCCGGTCCTCTTCAAAAAAACACATCACACCGAATGACAGTTGACTACCTTTATTAAAAACTTCCATAACATAGCTTTGATCACCAAAATTCATTAATTACAACTAACCATTACATAGTTGATTCTAAACACAGCATAACTTCCTTGTAATGTTGATCAGGGCAGCGTACCTAGTCACCCTGCCCCAGTAAGCAACGTCCATAACCTTGCTCGCTTACTTTACTTATGAAGCACCATCCTTGTAATATTAATCAGGGCAGCGTACCTACTCACCCTGCCCCATAAGCAGGGTCCATACCTCTGCTCGCTCACTTAACTTATGAAGCAGCATCACATCCCACTTCATAAACCATTAATTGAATTACCTTCCAACCAAATAAGAAATGTCCTTACCTCCGCTTGCTTACCTATTCAGCAAGCTTTCTCCAGCTGCTCATTTCCTTTCCCCCAAATACTTGAAATTAACCTCCAGACACCAGAGGGGGGGGACAGAGGAGGGCAAGCCTGTCCCTCTTCTCCACCTACCCCAGTTTAATAAAATAACCACAATTCCCACCAAAAAAAAAGGGAGGGTAGCAAGTTCACACCAAAATGTGATTACTTACCCAGCTACACTAGTCTAAACCCCTTAAGCCCCTCCCCACCCTTATATAATTTCCTCCCAAACATACCACTCTCCACTTAACACTTTCACTTCCACAATCAACTTAATTTCCACTAATACAACACCTAACCTTTCTTGAAGATGTCCCAGGACCACTAGGTTTGTTGCCAAACCTCATTTGTCCTGGTCCCCTTCAATAAACACATCACACCGAATGATATTTGACAACCATTATTAAAAACTTCCATAACATAGCTTTGATGACCAAAATTCATTAATTACAATTAACATTAACATAGTTAATTTCTAAACACAGCATAACATCCTTGTAATGTTGATCAGGGCAGCGAACTTACTCACCCTGCCCCAGTAAGCAGCGTCCATACCCTTGCTCGCTTACTTTACTTATGAAGCAACATCCTTGTAATATTAATCATGGCAGTATACCTACTCACCCTGCCCCATAAGCAGGATCCACACCTTTACTTGCTTAATTTACTTATGAAGCAGCATCCCATCTCACTTCATAAACTATTCATTGAATTACCTTCCAACCAAATAAGCAACATCCTTATCTCTGCTTGCTTATCTATTCAGTATGCTTCCTCCAGCTGCTCATTTCCTTTACCCAAATCCTTGAAATGAACCTCCAGACACCAGAGGGGGAACAGAAGAGGGCAAGCCTGTCCCTCTTTTCCACCCATCAGCCTTACCAGGCTGTTCTCCCTCCCACCTACCAAAATTTTCTAAGGAACTACCCCCCATAAAGGAGGGAGTTGAGCCGAACATCATTCAGTGTACTGCTTTTAAACCAAATCCAATCCCTACCCTCAACCCCAAAGTCCTAACATACCAGTACTAAAATGTGCCTTGATGAACCTAAATAAAATGGCATTACCTGTGACCCCTTAGTACCACACCAGAACATCCACTCCCACCGAATACTTTCCTTTTCACTCCGTTTCTGTCAAACAACTGGCCACTACTTTCTCTGTTAACTGCGTTCTGTTACCACTTTTCACCACTCTGGTAATGAGGACCTGTTCTGCCATCACCTTCCATGCTACATCCTTCAGGCCCCTACTGCCCCCTGATTGGACCACCACCTTCGAACCATCGACCAATATGAAGCCTGTATTGACACCATCTATGTTCTCCTTGCATCGCAATCCACTAGCCGAAACCGCTGTTGAAGTACCATCTGCAAAGACAAACACATGTAAATAGACCGAAATACATAACACATTTAACCACAACCTACCCACCCAAGTAGCACAGTAATTATTGCACTTGCAACTCTAGCTAATCAAATTTTACTTTTTCTATAGGGTATGAAGCATGATGCTCAAATGTCTGTCATTTTCTGACAACACCCCTCCAAGTGTGAAACTGCATATCTTCTGTACAATCTGTACCATAGAAAGGTATAACATCTGTAAGAGGTAAGCCATAACCACCCATCTTTCCCTATCCCTAAGAAATCATTAAAAACCTGAAAAAGCAATGACTCTCAGCAGCTCAGCTGAGTGCCGAACCCCATGACATTCCACCAAAATGAGACTTTATGATTAAAGGACCCTACCGCAACAACCTCAACCAATGTCAAACCACTTCCCTATCCTACCTAGTAAAGTACATCTAAAAAGACAGTACCCCCCCCCCCCCCCCAGTTGCCCTGGAACACTTCAGTATGGCATAGATCCCCATATAAAGCACACTTAATGGTGCAGTGTAAACTACTACTGCTACACTGATACCATCACCAAAATATACCCAACACACCACGTGCATGTGTAGCCTGCAGCCAATATCCACAGGCCTCCAATAATTAAAACACCATCAAGAAATCTGGACAAAACTATACAGTACAATGAGAACAAAAGCTTAAAAATAGGGACCTTTTTACACGTGACACACCACAGAATTGTTTAAACATAAAACCGTCAGACAGACTTATAGGACCCTCAAACAGTCCTCTGAAATGTCACCTGCCATAATGTAGTTTGCTCCTTTAGTAAATCAGCTGAACTAATCCCTTTCTCCGTTAGAGTAGTCACCTTAGCATAAACTGCATTATTTAGTGATAATTCTATGAGACATGTTTCAACAGGAAACATTCCAGACCACCTTTAACCGCAACACCCTCAGTAATGCAGCAGGGCTGCTGCGGCTACCACTGAGCATAAACCGCACAAAATCAACACCCACATCTTCTTCCAAGCCCGCAAAACAGCTGATGGATGAAGTGCACGTCACTCCCAGAATCACTCCACCTGCACACCCATTCAGCACCCAGACAACAAACTCTGCCTCTACCCGGGGTTTAAATTTTACATCAAGCTGCAATGCCTGGCATTTCCCAGCAGCAGTGTGTAATGAGCAGGTGATAATATGCCAGCAACAATTATTTATGAGAACTAATCTGGAAAACCAAGACATTCTGTGAGAACTATGTACTGAGATGTACCCTGCGACCCCACATTCACACAAGGGAACAGCGTTATGAAGCCAGACCACAAATCCACAAGTAAAATGTAAGCAACATTTAACCCTGCCTCTTGAGCAGACCTCTCAACCTCTTAGAACAAGAAACCAGCTAAAGCCATCTCCAAAATGAGGAACACTAGTCCTGTCCTCATACTGTGGAGCAAATGGGCAAAGTGTGGCTTACTGTGAACTCCAGCCAGGAAGGTCATAGGGTAGATAAAATATGCTGGTTTTACTTCTATCTTTAGTGAATTCCTATGATTAGTTATTTTACCATGGATTACACTTAAAATATACCCTAACATTGAACTAAGACCCCCTGAGAAGGATGTTAAAATCTGACTTTACTAAGTCTCATGCAATCAAAACCATCCCCCATGCTCCACACATGCACAACATGCATTTTTCCCCATTACCCAAAGCCCGCGAAATTCACCACCACTGCAGTGAACCATTAGTCTAATGGCCTGGGAAAACACCTCCAGACAGCAGCAATGGCCTCCATCATCAATCACTCCTGACTCAACACACACCCAAAACATAAAGTCCACTAAAACCTCCACAAAACCTACCCCCAACACCAACAGAACAGCGGCTGAAACCAGAACGCCAGCCTCCATCCAATAGGCCAGTCCCAAGCCAACCACCAAACTGCCACAGAAACTTCCCCTATAAAACTAACATACAGCTGTTCATAAAATGCAGAAGTGACAGGACACACAGGCCCCATGCATCGAGGCCCTTGAGACCCAACTACATTCCACAAAATTCTGCAAATTCCATTGTGAATACTTTTTATTTAAAGCAAAACACACTCTGAGGTCTCAGCCATCCAACTTGTATCCACATCCTCCAATTCTGGCAAATGAGTACTTTACAACGCATATGCTTCTTTGTGAGACTATCAAGAATTTAGAAGACAGAAAACAGACTACATAAGTGATTCTGAAGAATTCTGTTTTGTCTTTTTGGCTTAGAAATGTACTTCTTGGGGCGTGCACTTCCAGTATTATTTTGGTATCCATCCATATTTTATAAGCCTAACCTCTTGAAGAAAGGATGCTTAGTAATGCAACCAATTCAGTGTTTTAGAAGAGTGTCAAATTCCCGAATATTCAAAGAAATGTGAACTAGTATAAAAATGTTAAAATATGTGGATAACATTACTGTGCATTTGCCCCTCGGCTACATGCCTTAGATGTTCTTCAACAAAATGCAAAGGCTGAACAAGCAACCCACAGCAATTAAGCAAGGTCTTGACAATAAGCTTGGCCGTAACCACTCCAGCTACCAATGCGCTCCAGCTTTTTTTTTTTTTTTTTTTTTTTTAATATATAAACCATTCTGGTAGCATTAAGCGTTTCTCAGAAGACGAAGACTGGCCCCGACCACTCAACCTGTAAAAGATGAGAACACTGCACAATCTGTTATCAACCCTCCACACCGATGGACTCCCCCCCCCAAGGTAATTGCAACTGGAAAATCTGCAGTAGCAGTGATCAGAAACCAAATATTCCCCAACCAGTAATCAAACTGTTAATAGCCAACATTAAAAGTAAACAATAACCAAGTCTAAGAAATCCCACCACTCAAATGACATCATGAATATGTACACAACTCTGCTTTCCTTTTCTTTCCTCTTTCTTATTCTCCATTTCTGAAATAAGCACCAGTCGATTACCATCCAAAACAAGCCTGATCAAAAAGCATAGCCTATCTCATTTTACAGGTACCACACCTGACCATGTTGCCACGAGTATACAACACCTCCACCAAGCCTGAAATTGCACCGCAAATATTCACTATCAAATCTCCCTGCGCACTTGCCCTTAATCCCAGCTCAAAGATCCTGATCACTGTCACCATGCTGTAAAGCAGTGAGGACTACCTCTCTCGACCACAGGCAGCTCCTCCCTAACATTACCCGCCAGAACACAGACCTAGCTCCTTGGCCATGTTATTAACGCCGAGGGGGAAAAAAAACACAAGCATTCCGCAAACCTGCTGAAGAGGAAAATGGCATCCAAGGGACATGATGGGCAACAACCATCATCCCACAGTGCCCAATAGAAAAGTGTCCGATACTGCAGAGTCTGTTGGTCAAGTAGGTGGGACTTCCATCCATCACAAAACAGTGAACCCAGCAGTCACGCTCTCCCCCAATCATGTTGCACAGGCATGAAGGCAAGCTTTAGTAGAGCATACAGGTGCTGTGTGTACTAAGAAGGGTTTATAAACTCAGGTAAAATATACTTTATCCAGTACTGCTACAACCGCAAAGTAATCCCCAGCAGAAGCAAATAATCACATTTTATGTATTGACCCTTAGCAGAGACAAGATGTATAGCATTTTTTTAATACTGAAACCAATCACACTAGCTGCGTACACCAACCTGCCGAGACCCATGGGTAGATAATCCAGCAGCCACCACCCACCAAAATAAGTTATCTGGCACAGCGCATCCCTGATTATGCCATTGCACAAAATGACTGCCTGGTTGGCTGGACCTCGCCTCCAACTTCTCCAAGCAAGAAAACGGAAAATACAACAACCAAATTCCATCCGCATGTGCAGAGCACACTAGTACCCCAGGCAGGTCACACACAATCAGCCCAAGCCCGTGAAAAGAAATTAGCAGCTCTCCTAAGCCCCAGAACAAAACCACTAACAAGGCACGAGCATGGGACAAAGTCAATTAGGATCTCATGGCCCCAGAACCAGCTCCTGCAAACTAAAGCAAAACCCACCCTTGAATGAGATACTACTACAGCCACCCATGACTGCTGCCTACCAGTAATGACACGAACAACCCCCAACAGCACGAGCACGGGACAAAGTCGACTAGGATCTCAGGCCCCAGAACCAACGCCTGCTAACTAAAGAACCTCCCCGAAAGAGAGACAACCACAACCACCAATTACCGCTGCCTAGCCTTAATGACATGCAAACAAAAATGGCAATTACAACAGCCTGCACTGCCCCCCTGCTTGCCCACACAACAGATGCTATATGTGGCCCCCTGCAAGACACTGAACCCAAATGAAAGCCACCACCACCAAGCCTCCAAAAAACACAAAGCCCTCATGGCGCCCAGAATTAAACGAATAACTAGACACCACCAACCCAATATAACCCATCAAGCACCCAACCCGTGAACATACCATAGAGAAAACCTCACAGTGAAACATGTGAGAGAAGTTAACACACAAGGATAGAGAGGAGGAAAGAAGGAAAACAAAACATTAATGAAATGCACTCACCCAATACCACCATGCCCCCTTCTTACCCAAGGCCTACCTGTCTTCCAAACTACTGGTCGTCTTGGACGTAACCTCGCCTTAGCAAGTTCACGCCAAAATGTGATTACTTACCCAGCTACAACTATTCTAAACCCCTTAAGCCCCTTCCCACCCCTATCTCATTTCCTCCTAAGCATACCTCTCTCCGTTTAACCCTTTCACTTCCCCAACCAACTTAATTCCCACTAATACAACACCTAACCCCTCTTGAAAGATGTCTCAGGACAACGTGGTTGGTTGCCAAACCTCATTTAGTAGAGTTAACCATGTGAATGCAGTTAATGGCATTGTATTGTTCTACAGTGATCTGATGAAGCCATACCTACATACTGGTAGGTATGCAAAAGCTCTCTAGGTTCGTGCGTTAATTTTGTTCTTTTTCCTTGCTTACGGCAATATCAATAATGGCAATAAACTGATAATGATTCTCAAGGCCTAATGTACCTTTCATTTTGTCAGCATAGTCACCCAACCATAATCGTGTCTCTAGGTTTATGTAACAAACCTCCCCAGGCTCAGTTTATATGACCTGAGGCAATGTTGCCTTCCTGCCCTAATTAGATTGACCACTTCCTGTTAATTAGCCCTAGGGTCACAGATTCTGTTTTGTCTCTTTTTAACAGTCACACATTTGTGATATCTCTCCCATCAAATGGTCAGCTTGTTAGTTAACCTGTAACATCTGCAGTGTTTTAGTGTGCAAGACTATTGGCAGTAGACACACCTTTATATTATACCTAATGTTTCTTTGTACTGTATTAACAATCTCTTAATTATTTTCTACTGGTTTCAATCATAGATGGATTAATATATTGCGTATACTTAATGATCAAGTACATGCAGTGTATGACCAAGGACTAGACAGTCCATACAGCTGTATATTTTTCCACTCTCCCTAGAAATCTCTGCAACATTTTTTTTTTGCAACAGACATACAAGACCCACTTACTGAGGGCTCATAGATTTCCATAGTGGGAACAACACTTTGCTGTTTGGTAGAGATTACAAGTGAGACAGCTAGGACTTATGACACGTTACTGACGACCTCTTCTAATGTACCTGTTCTGGCAGCATTCAGATGGAAAAAACTGAAATAGAAGTCAGTTATTTCTTTCGTCATTTAACCCTGTTTAGTTCACTGTTGTAGAATGCTGCAGTTTCTGACCTAGAACATACAGATCCCTTTCTTGTGTTTCTGAACACACTTATAATTGCATCACTAGAAAACTGAATTCATCCCATCAATAGAAGGGGTGGTATGCTCCTGACATAAAGGATACATGTTAGGTGTTCCCAGTCACAGGTTCAGCCAGACTGTCCTGAATACTTGCAGTTATGATTACTATAGTATAAAACTTTGACAACCGCGCAAATTAAAATCCTATAGTTTTTAGTACTTGTCCCATATAAATGCTCATGCACTCTCCACAACCCCCCAACTATTTATTTGCATACATACCTCTCAACCTCTTAGTGCAAGAAATCTGGACAAAGCCCAATAAAAGTGGGGGGGACAAAGGCCCAAAAATAGGGACACTTTTTTTTTTTTTTAAATATTGCTCTTATAAACTTAGAAAGTCCCTAGAGTAATAGGGTTTGTTTTAACATACATTTTCTGAAGGATTTGAAGTCTGAAACTCAAATGCATGTCATTATTTAGTGACTTTAATCCTCAGATTTATCCCAGTGATTTTCCAGAAAAATATAAATTTTATGAGGAACAGACCAAAAATATGAGTAAAAATCTGGACATTTTGCAAAAATCTGGACAGTTGAGGGGTATGTTTGCATGTATATTACCTTTCAACCATACAGAATTCCTCAGAATTAACTGGTGTTGAGGGCAAAATGGGGTGCCACATATTTCTGAGTGGCCCCTTAAAATCCCAGTTTTGCTGATTTTTTTTTTTCTTACCGGACACTGTCTAATGGCTAGACTCTATTCTGTTTACTAGAACCACAAGTCAATGTTCATACAAGCACATGATCACACTCTTCCAAACCAGTCGTCTCTTCAGTAGGTTAAATTGCCAGTTTTTACTGTGTGTGTGTGTGTGTGTGTGTGTGTGTGTGTGTGTGTGTGTGTGTGTGTGTGTGTGTATCTATGCTCTTGATTATTAAATTCTTTGCCATACCCCTGCTATTCAGAGGTTATAAAAAGTTAGTGCGTGCGCATTTAGCGTCTCTAGTTGAAGCAATAGAGGAATGCATGATCCAAACCAGGTCTGAATTCTTTACTGTCAATTACTATTCAGAAATTGTAATGAAATGAACAAATTGGGCATAATATTAGGATACTGCAAGTTAACACTTGTGTGGCATTTAATAAACCAGATCAAATCACCTTGTGAAATATTTTTAGCTGTTCAACATGCCAAAGAAACCCAGATCATTTTATTTTACAACCACTTTTAGTTCTTTTATGTTAGTGTTTTACTTAGACTAATAAGAATTAAATACTCCTTTTGAGGATTCCTGTGGATCGGGACCACTTGGTGTTGTGAACTGTGTTATGCTTTGGACTTTGAAGAATATTCAGCTTAAATACATGGCTGTAGGTAGACATACTCAATGCATTCAACAAAGGACATTTTCTCCAAACATCATCCTCCCTCTAAAATGTGATAGCTCAGGCAGCACAAAAACTGTCCACCGTAAACTGCATTACGAGTAATAAGTACGTTACTGTATACAGCAAAACATACATGTAAAAATAGCTTTTTTATCGTTATAAATGGCAACCACTGACAGTCGATGCACTTTGCCGGATAGCATTTTGAAGGTTGAGTATATTTTTAAATGATAGGTGGGTGGTGGGAGCAACAGCATGAGGTTTGAGTACAGAAACTTACATTTTTGGCTACACCCATTTTCAGTTCCAGAAAGAGTCAACAACTTCTGTTAGTAGACTAAGTTTCTGTGACTGTAGCATTTATTATCGCTGTTCTAATTACAATTCAGTGGAATTTAGTAACTTGGAATAGGAAAACTAGTGATGAGTACAGGGGTGATGGTGGCAAAATGTACATTACAAAGTTTGTTTGTTTGTGTCTTTCGGCATTTCCTGGTTAGGGGTCGCCACAGCGGAACTCCGGTCCGCTAATGATAGGTAGTGGATTTTTACGTACCGGGTTACCAGCCCTGATGCACAACCTTCAACGAAGGCACGCCCCATTCACATATGCCTCCACACAGAAGGCGCTCTAGCTGAGAATCTAATGGGACAATGTCTTGCTATGAGGCGGCAACGCTACCGCAGCACCACCACCGCAGTAAAATGTACATTACAAAGTATATACTTGAAAGTCAGGATCCAGAAGAACCAGTGGTGTCCACTCCAGCAAGAGTTAACCCTGTTATCCTCATTGTTTATTACATTTCTCTGTGCTGCTACAGAAGGCATCTCAACAGTAATACAGCTGTTTGAGCATCAATATAAAGCAGACATGTTAAGGTGTGCACACACAAATGTGTAATAACAGACAGACCAGCAAGAAGAGTACACTAGAAAAGTGCACCCCAGTGTCTCGTACCTCTCAAACGTACAGAATTAGTCGGAACTTACCAATTTTGTGGGCAAAATAATGGGGTGTCAGTGTGTGTATGTGTTTTGCATTATAGCCTGTTGTTCAGCCTTTTTCTGGCTGCTACATTTAAGCAATTTTCCCACCCCCCCTTGCCAATCCAGATTTTATTTAAAGGCAAGCCCATTTTGCATCCCAAAAATTGCTTGCAAATAGCTCTTCACGTGTTACCATGACTTGATGCAAGCCAGTCTTTCATTATGATGTGCCATCTGCTTAACGCCACAGGCCCAATAATGTATATGGAGTTGTGTTAAGCATCGTCCATATCCTTTCTGTATACACTGTATCCTAAGACTTTGAAAGGTACACGTAGAAAGGTAAAGTGAGCACACATTTCAGAAATGTCAGTGTAGCACACAACCACACTACAACAGGGAAAAGGTTCAACGTATTCTAGATATTTTCCATATAACTTACTCATTTCTTAGTGGTGTTGCAGTTTGTTTAAAGCTATTTAACTTTCTGGAGACTTTTTTAATTGTCTGTTTCTGTGCGTTGTAGTCCTTATTAGTGACGGTGCTACCCACTGTTCATTGTTCTCGCCAGTTCTGTAATCTGCTTGAAATATTCAAAGTGTATTTTACATCTAAGTACTAGGATTTAAAGTAAATGAGCAATTGGTATTTAAGAGACATCAAAACAAATACTTTGGAAACAAAATATGACCAATAAACATCCCCCTACAAGCACTCAAGCAGTTACAGGATTCCTGCACATTTTTGATTTCTTCCTCCTGTTCTCTTCTGAAGGTTATTATTCCACTATATTTTAGATATCAAGTATACCTTTTTAATGCAGGGCAATTCTTGTTTGGACAATTGTGCCGTGAGGGGAAAAAATGAAAAAAAATATCCTGAGTTATTAGCCAAAAATATTTCCCAACTTTCCAATTTTAATTTTATAAAAGATCTGCTTTGTATCTGGTCATTTTAGTATTAAATGCAACGGTAGAAACACATTCAATTCTATGAAAGCTTTTATTTTTGCAAGAAAAGTGAAACCCAGTCTTTTGCACTGGATGTGGATACACATTTACATTTTGGTTACCAGGGTGGAGCACAGATCACAGCATGACTAGTTGCAAGATCTGCCTTGCGCTATATTTAGAGAGAAAGTCAGGGAAGAGAATTTTATAGCAGTAAGAAGTAAGTGAAGAACGGAGAGTAAGGAGGTATAAGGAATGGAAAGGTACTTGTTCACATTTAAGGATATAGTTTATCCTAGTTTTGGTCAAGAATAAAACGCGAATTTAGCTAGGAAGTCTTTCAGAGCAGTTTTGAAAGATGGGAGGGATGGTATAGACCTGAGGGTTACAGGTAAGGAGTTCCAGGGCATACCACGCAGTACAGAT
>NC_056743.1:572052170-572115824 GCF_019279795.1 Protopterus annectens
GGCTTTGTCCAGATTTTTTCTGCTAAGACGTTGAGAGCTATAGTGAGACGTGAGAACTGAATTCGCTAAATGATAGCCATTTAAGTTTTAGTCTTCCTATCTTTCAGGAAACTGCTGATTTGGCATAGTGGTATGTTGCTCTAACTGTAATGCACACGGTCCTGGGTTCAAGACTTGGTAGCCGAAGTTATACAAGCAATGTTTAAAATGTGTCCCTGGTTTTTCGACTCACCCCCCCCCCAAAAAAAAAAAAAAAATTTAAATTGGTTCATTGCTTTTTGTTTCATTGCCTACTGGAAAAACATTCAAATTTAAAATGCGATTTTTGTGTGTGTGGAAGTAGACTTTTATGATGGTAATGTTCTGAATTGGGCAGTTTTGTGATTATTGGTTCAGGCATTTTGTTTCACTGCCTACTGGAAAAATGTTCAAACAAATTTAAAATGCGCTCCCTCTAACTTAAGTCTAACAAGTGTGCTGTATTATACAAGGAATATAATTTAATAGTCAGGAAGCTGTATCAAAGAACAAATGTATGTTTCCTGTTTTGTGTGCAAGGGGCATGGCCATTTGAAAACTGGCCAAAGAATATTCATCCACCACTGGCCATATGCATTTTCTTGGTATGTGGAGTGGGTGGCAATGCTGTTTCAATCTATGTAAGTTACAAGGGCAGAGAAGTTTTAATGCGGTTTATTTTCATTGTGAGACAGTATTGCTTTGTTTAGCAGATATTTATTAGTGTTTGTGCATTGTGCTATAAAATATAAAAATAAAAACCAAATAATCATTGTAGAAATTAAGCAGTATGCATGCACACATCAGTGTTTATGGTAAATGGGGCGAAACAGCCAGGTAATGGGACATTGGAATGGTTGCAGGGGGACTCTGGTTCTATATTTTGGTTCTGTTCTTTAGTTTGCGTTTGAAAGTTGGTATCCCACAATTCCATTGGAGTGGGTGGGGTTATGTAATGTATGCAAATTATATGTTAATCAGTGTACAGATTTGTACCTATTTTTCATGGGCCTTGTCCAGATTTTTGTTGTTTCCAGGTTGAGAGGTATGCAGTAGATCCATATATATATATATATATATATATATATATATATATATATATATATATATATATATGTGTGTGTGTATATATATATATATATATATATATATATATATATATATATATATATATATATAAAATGTGTGTGTGTCTGTGTGTATAAGTGCACAGAGGGAGAGAGTGTTACATGTCTTCAACTTTATCTTGGTAAGCATGGGGTTTCCAAAAGTGTTCCCAATACTTTATATAAGTATTCAAAACTGTCTGGCTATGGGAGGACAAATAGATTCTTCCTTATCATTGATGATTAAGGAATCCCCCCCCTAAACTTTTTCTGGGTTTGTGGTTAATCGTCAAAGGGCGTAAATATGGAATGGCAGTTCATCGAAATCCATCCATTGAAAGTTGCTTCGTCGAATGTGCACATCATCAAACCTGTGAGACTGGGAAAGTAACTAGTTGTGCAACACTTCCTCATCTCATAAATGGCAGTATTTCAAGCCAACCCAGGTGGGGGGGGTTTTGACCCCTTACCCCCCCCCCCAAACTATATATACCAACTCAGAGATCACACTACAGTAGAGGAAAAATGAGAACAGGGAAGTGTTGGCCAACTAGTTACTTTCCCTGTCTCACAGGTTTGATGAAGTGCATGTTCGGATACACTTTCATTGGTTTGATTTTGATGAAATGCCATTTTATGTTTACACCCTTTGATTTACTATAGATCCAGATTTTCTTGCTTTATTATAATATTGACTGCTTATCCCTCTGTAGCTGGATACTGAATAGCCAGTACTCCTTATGGATTTCTTACATTGACTTTCCATCACTGATCAGTAAACATGTCTTTTTCCATTTTTTCCTCAGGATTTCTTCACCCACTATGTAGTACATCTGCTATTACGCATATATTTTCTTTGCAGATATCTGTTCTTCCTACTAATTCATTTGCAGCTTAACTTAAAAGCATTGGTCACGGAACCTTACCCTGTCATTACATCCCCTGCTGTTTCATTTCCTCACTTCAGGTTGTCATTGTGTCCTGTAGTCCTGACAAATTTTAAACATGGACATCTCTGCAGGACCAACTCAAAGGTTAGCCATGTTGCATATTAAGACTTTTTTTTATGTACTGCATCATATAGTTTTCTAAAATCCCAAGTTACATTGATAAACAATTGTTTGTTTTAGTTTGGCAACTCTGAAAAAAAAACAAAAAAAAAAACATTGTATTTGCCTGGTATTAGCTATCTCTTGCAACTCTTAGCTATCTCTTGCAACTCTTATCTTATTGTATTGCAAGTCCCACTACTATCTTTCTGCTCAAAATTATCATTGCATCATTTTTCCAATACCTAGGTCGAACAACATCACTGGTACTTCACTATAATTTACAAAATCCTTGTGAAAATTCTTAAATTGATTCAAGATTCCAGATAAACAACAAAACACATCATAGTTCCATCATTTAGAATAAATTCCAGATAAATAACCCAAAGCTTTCTTAGTTTGCCAATGCATTCTGTTCACTCATTCTGTAATACTTTGCTTTGTGCAGTTCAAGGTCAAGGAAAATTTGCAGTCTGTGCAATTACTTGGACAGAAGGCAGAGAACTAATCCTGGATGAGACACCAGTCCATTGCAGCAAACATGCCCATGCATACACCCTAGTTACAATTTTGAGGATTTATTAATTAATCTGCAGCATCTCTTTATGAAACTAGAGCATTCTGTGAAAGTGTTCAAGGACCCAGGGAAAATATATACTTTCTGCGTAGGAGGCACCCAACAAGGAACTATTCCAGACAACCAAGTTTTGTGAGTCAGCAGTGCTATTACACCTCTGTTTTACCTTGTATCAGTACATTTTTCATGTCATATATCTTTTAACAGTCAAACTGTACTCAAGTGTACTCCAGTATAACTGTTGACTATTTGATTTCAAATCTAGAATGTTTTTAACTTGGATGTTTACAGCAACCTATATCCAGTATTAAATGCTGATGGCTTACACATTAAACTGCAGATTTTACTATATTATGTTTTTCTGCATTCATATTTACTATATTTCCAAACATTAAGAGTTAGGAGTGTGATGCCCATGCTTTTATAAGAGCTCCTTTGTAGTCAACGTTCATACTTAACACTCTACCAGTTCATCATAAAAGGTGTATTTAATCAAATGTCCCATAAAATACTATATGAGCATTTAGAAGCTGTCGAATTTCCTGTAAGAAAATGTGTTTCAAACATGTGGGAAACTGGTTCCAAGGGTTTAGAATAGAAAGACCCATTTTCAGAAGAGCAGTTATGAGAAAGCACGTTAGCTAGCAAATATCTTGATGCAAAACTGTCAGATTGTAATTTTCTGATTCCAAACTTAGGTTATACTTGGTGGTAAAAGTGTCATCAGGGCATGGCCCTCTACTGTAGCTGCAAAAGGGACAGCATAGCAAATAATGGCTTTGTATTACTGCCTGTTAGTGGTCACAGCATCAGTTGCTATCAGATGTAAATGATGCAGGTTTTAACCCGATTAATCCATTTGTGTTGCTATTTTATTTCATATATGGTTTATTTTGTGTTTTTGTAGACAGATATTTAGAATTGATCTGAGCTGGCACATTTGAATTGAGTCCAGTTTTCAGGAGACTACATACCACTGCTTCATAAACCCATATTGGTTTTATGGCAGATTAATGCTTTTGCATATTAATTTAAGTATGGTAATTGTGCCAATGTAATCTGAGAAAGCTGTTTCACTTGTTTAGGTATGTGTGTGAGTGAATATAATTTAATGTTTTGAATTGTTTTATTGGCTTATTATTTAACACCAGCAGGAACCTGTGTGTGTTAGCCATCAGGGCTTCAGTTTTTAATGGGTTGATTTATTTATTTATTTTTTCTCCAAATCGAGCATTCTCCTGCAAGGAGTTTAACATTTACTGAGATTCCCTATGGTTGCTGACGTAACAAGGTATCGAGTACAGGCTAATACCACCAAAGTGGAAATCCAGGCCAGTTCGGACACCAGCAAACCTAACCTAACCTAACCTAGCTCTTTTCAATAATCCAGTAAATTGTTATATTGAATAACAATGATGAGAATACATGACCTTGACTGTGAGTTGCTTTTATGCTTGTGAATACATTCTGACGTTTATTAGTATAATTATTGTGATACTTATAAGCTTGTACATTCCTTCATTGTGTGCATTCCCTAATGATTTTCTGTCCATACTGTCAGAAAGTAGTAAAGACCACAGATATGACTGCAATTTGTTTTCCATGTAGTCGTCCTGGGTCCTAAACAAACAAGTTATCTGTGCATTCATGTTTGTAGCTGGTTTCAGAACTTCATACCAACTAAAAGTAGCTGATTTCAGAGGCTGGAAAGACAGCAGCAGCAGTTCTCCAAGAAGCTATCACTAACTTCAGCTTGGCATCTGAAACTCATTAAATATTTATGTAACCTGTAAAATATTAATTTCTGCATTAAGCAGTCTATTTTTCATCTGTGAAGTACACGGCTGCTTTTGGATAAATTAAAATAACTGAACTTGGCAACACAAATTATTGGCTATGATTTATGTATACTGGTCATGAAGAGGAGTCTTTCAGAAATAGGGTTAGGTTTTGTAAAAGGTTACAGCATATTACTTTAATTCTCAAAAGAAAGCCATATTCAAAATATGTTAATACTTTTGAAAACAGTGGCCGCCCCCATTTTCTGTTTTATTTATTAAACTCAGAAATTTCTGACTTAAGTTTCCTCAGAAAGAAGCTGACAGTATGTATTTTATGTCCATAATAATTGATAAATTATGGTAGCATGTACTGGGCAGGCTAATTTTATATACCAATTATAAAGCAGAATTGAAAAGTCCTAAATTATGTTTGTCAAACTATGGGAGAGCTTCTTGGGCAACTTGATGAATAAGTATTTGTAGGTGATGTGAATGTAATTTAAACCTTATCCAACACTAGAGCCGAGTGACCTAGTGGGCTAATGCACTATGCTATTTGGTTCAGACTGCTATGACAATGAATTGACTATCCGAATGGATGATTGAGGGGAATCCAGAAAGGCTATTAAATAGCTATTATACAGATGGAGAAATGATGAGAGAAAACAAGGATAGAGGGGAATTTAGAATGTTTGCACTTAACGGCAAACTAGAAATGCTTATTGCTGCCTTTTTTCCATCATGTTAGTGTAATATCACATAAACCATGACAGAACAACCTGTAACTTTAACCCACAAAGTAATATGTATTCTAGCCCAAGTGTAGTGGGGAAAAAACAAACTTGCATATCCCCTGTATTGCCAAGCAAGCATATTATCTGAGCTTTGTAAATTAACCAGTACATTTGTTGCATTAACTATGGACAGTAGCTGCATAAATTGATAGATGCTGTTCATATTGATGACTGCTGCAGCTGCCTTTATATAGGTCATGTATTGCCAAAGATATACTGGTTGACCAGCTTCCAAAGCTTCAGGGCACCTTCCACGCAACCATACTGTCAAGCAGCTTAAGCTGAATTGACTAAAATATAAGTTTGGGTGTGAAGAACATAAGAACGTTACTGCCGCCAAAGAATATGCTCCTTTATTGCTTTACACTTCAGTAAAGTTATTTCAAATCTAGAGTGTTATTTAATGGACTGTCTTGAGAGACTGTAATGTTCTGTAAAACTGAGCACTCATTTATTTGTTTGAAAATAGTATAAACTAACTGAAAACATATTTTCTGTAGAGAAATTGTATTTATTTTATATTATGGGACTGACAGTGTTTTAAAGTGCTTTTTACTGTGTTTTTACTGTCAAAGTAATTTTTGTGGATTGATAGTTTTACTGGCATTTGCTACTTGTCTTTCCTGTGAAAGAAGCACCATTTTTGGCTTGACCATGGAACAGACTACCGGTCACATGGTCCATTTTCCTTCCAGCAACAAAAAGAAAACGTTAGGCAAACAGCCTTTGCCACCACACTAGGCTAGCAGTTTGCCACAGCTGCATGTGGGTGACTCTGCTCAGGTTATTTTGTTGCACATCAGACCACATATCTTTTACCCTGAATCCATTGGTGAAGCACATAAAGCCACTATTGATTAGGGGTTAGTTACTTCCACTGTGGCTGCTGAGCCCTCTTGGTGTGTAAGGGAGATCCACTCACAGTGGCCTTGGGAGAGGGAATAGGGAAGGTTTCCCTGTTGTGATATAGTGCTATGCCCTTCCCTGGGGAAGGAGCTGCTGCCATTAGTAACATGGTTGGCCCCAATTTTACCTTTAAAAAACAGAAAAACAAATGTGTATATAACCCTCCTCAAATTTCTTTGTATGGCAGTAATTTACTGAGACCGGCTCAGGGTTTAATTTGGATTATTAATTCTTCCTGTAAAGTGGCATCTGGTAAAAGAAAGAAAGGTGCCCCTTTTCTGGAAGAGATTAAAAATTCTGAATCTAAACAGGATAATGTAGGGATGGATTACAATTTTTTCCTCTGATTTCAGATTCAAACCCGTGGTGGTGGTGCTGTGGTAGCGTTGTCGCCTCACAGTAAGACGCTGTCAGGTTCGATTCTCAGCTAGAGCGTCTTTTGCATGGAGACATGCATGAATGAGCGTACCTTGAAGGTTGTGCGTCAGGGCTGGTAACTCGGCACGTAAAACTCAACTACCAATCATTAGCGGACCGGAGTTCCGCTGTGGCGAACCCTAACCAGGAAAAGCCGAAAGACACAAACAAACACTCTGATTTTCCCTGGGGGGGGGGGTCTCTTTTTGTGACTATTGCAAGAATGTTCCAGTGTTTTCAGTGGGAGAAAACTGAGGTTTCTCATTCCCTCAGAAATTTAGAGTTGTTACAGAAGGATTTTCCAGTACCTTAGCCCGTTCTTGTCCTGTGTACTTTAGAGGATGTCTCTCTTATTGCCTTTAATTTTCATGATAGTCAGCCAGCTGTCCATATGAAGGCAGATAAGATGTAAAAAGTTCTTCAGTCTTTTAAATTTTTATACACTATTACCAAATCTAACTCAGCAGCTATAGCCTTAGCTGATTCCACTGCTGCTAAGCACTTAGTTAATTCCAATCCTACTCTCTCCAATAAGGGTTTATACTTTTTGTTTCTAGGGCTTTGGCCACATTTACTGTTTTAAGGCGGTTTCCCTGGCTGCATTCCTGGAAACCTCCCTGTTGACAAAAATGAGATTTTTTAAAATTTTTCCTTAGACAGAGATTTAATGCTTAGCCTCTCTGCTGCAGAGGTGATCAGAAAGTGTAGTGAAAGTTGCAAACTCATCCAGGCAATCTTAGAGATTTTTCAGCCTCCTTTACAAAATTGGCCAAGGGATTTTCTTTCCCCTCATAATTAATGTTCTTTTTCAGGGAGCTTTATTCAACATCAGACTTTAGAGAGACAACCAAAGTTTTTCATTCTAACAGCAAAAAGTTGTCAACATTCTTATGAATCTGATTTTCTGACTACCCAATGTACATCAGTGGTATTTATTTTAAACCCTAATCTGACTTCTTTACCTACAATGCTTTTCACTGAATAAGAGAGAGAGTCTTTCACCTTGGGACTGCAACTTTATCAGACCCCTACATAAGGTAGAAATAATTAGCTCATATGAAGCACACAACAGCAGTGAAGCAGCTTCTATTTGTGTATGTATATTGTGTGTGTGCATACATACGTACACACACACACATATATACACACGGATTCACTTTAGAAGCTTGAAAGCCCATAACATTGAAATTCACTATGCTGATGGCCTTAAACTCCAGCTATACTCTTGTTGCATATCATCTACTCCAAGGCCATCTCTGCTTAACATACAAGGCCATGTCAAACCCAGAGCTGTTGGACATGCTACACTTAAAGAAATCCCAATCCCTCAGAGCCGAGCCACATGCTCCAGGGATCTAAACCTTGTCATCACAATAAACAAAACATGCTGGAGGGATAGGTTCCTGACCCAGAGACTCCCCAGTCTCTGGAATAGACTGCCCATACAAGTCAAGCAAGAGCGCCTCTTTGGCCCTCTTCAAAAGGAGCCTTGATGATTGGATGGGAGAAATGAAATTCACCCCAGGGATCATGTCAGTCACCCTGCTAGACAGGGGTCCAGGGAAGTAAATAGTGTGGGTAGAAATAGCCAGGGAATTGTTATGGTTAGGCTTGTACAGGCCCTAGGGCCGATAGCCTAGTACCAACCTATGAAAACATTGAGACCAAAATCTTGAAAATTCAAAACACTGAAAGCTCAAAACATTGAATTCCATAACACTGAAAATACATAGAAAACCAACATTTAATATATAACAGCACAACTACATACAGAAACAAATAAAAAACAAACCATATTACACTTCAATAAACAGGGGGCAAGCCCCCCCTGCACCCCCTATGTGGGAGGCTGTGCCCCCACTGCTACTTAAATATATAGACTCTGAGATGGCACTTACAGAAAAGAATGGCAAACATACCATTCTGTGCTTCATGACTGCATGTTTAAACTGTAAAAAAAAAAAAAAAAAATCTCCTCAACCTTCTCTTAGAAATATTAGTTCACTGTTAAAACATTGCACATTACTATATATCTCTCCAATACTTACTAGAGTTTCATAGGTAACCTCAGTCATATTCCCTTCTTACTTGCTATACTACAACATAACGCACATAATAGTGTAGTGTATTGTGATCTCAACGTTGATGTATTTAATTAGCAGAAGGCGTGCAAGGGGGGATGCCCCTCCTGGTGATAGTTGGAGAACTGTAATATTGTTTGTGTGTAGTTGTGCTGGAATATAGTACACGCTGCTTTCCTACATATTTTCAATGTTATGGGATTCAATATTTTGAATTTTCTATGTTTTGAATTTTCAAGACTTTCATCTCTATATTTTGAGGTTCAGTGTTATGGGCTTTCCAGCTTCTGAAGTGAATCAATACGTGCGCGCACACACACACACACACACACACACACACACACACACACACACACACACACACACACACACACACACATATACATACACACACATACACACAAAATATGCTGTCAAAAGTAAAAAAGAAAACTCAGAAAAGCAAGCCCACATATTTGGAAGTAACAATGCATGGGCAATGTTTGCAGTTTTCTTGCAATACAACCATTTTTATGACTGCAAAGTTTTTTGGGTGAATTTGTACTCTTAGCTGTCCATCCTGTAAACTAATATTATTGTATATGCCTTTTCAAACTAAGTCAGTTATGCATACAGGAAAACTCAGTCTAACATTGTTTATTAATCTATCTGCTGTCTGTTAGACAAATCTGTCCCTTTTTCAGGGGCTACGGGTGAGGACCGTTTGGTTAAGTAACTTGCTCAGTGTCGCACAGCAAGGAAATGAATGTGGAACCCTGTAGTCTGGGTACAGGAAGTGGCTCATAAACAGCTCACAGCTTTAGCCGTCTGCACTAACTGCCAGACTAGTATAGTTGAGCTCCACTGAAATCAAAGCTTACACATCTGCTATCTAGTCACTTTGTGAATTTGGGCAAAAGACTGGTGCACAGTTCAGCAACAGATGAAAGAACTAGAGGATTTTTGGAGAGTTAGCAAGCTTGAACCATGGATAAGCATATGAGGACCCATAGTTCTACCCTTAATATGCAGTGGGACAAAGCTGACAGTAATGAAAACCGGGACTGGGATAATTTGTCTGTCTCCTTGGTACAGTGGAGCACAGTGAAGATTATGATGTGGCAGTTTGTGACAAATTGGTTTCAGGGAATCTTTAGAAAATCAGAAGGTACACAGATTGAAAGGGCTTAATGAATTACTGAGGAAGGCTGTTCACTAGAATATCTGCTCACACTACTACATGATGGCCCTTACTTTTTCCCAAAATAAGGATGTAATTTATGACTCTAATGAAGATGGATGATTTTAGTTATGTGGATGTGTAAACTGAAAACCATGTCTGATTACTTTGGAATCACAGAAGTTAAAACATAATAGCTCTCATTTGGGACTTGAACCCAACACTTCCCACATACCATGATTTCAGTGCCATTGGAATAGCTAGAGCCTCTTGACAGGTAGGTATTGAACTTTCCTGTAAGAGCCTTACTTTTTTAACTTTGAAGCCCCTGGCATGGTAATTAACGTCAACAAATCCTTTCACTTTTATTATTCTAACAGTACCTAAGCAGAGGTTTTATGTATTTGTGTGCATTTATAATTTTGTTCTGACCACTCTAGTAAACTGCATGGGGAAATACTTGACTCTGTGATCAACGCAGTAAAGCAAGTTTGGCTATACATGTATACTTGGGAGCTCTGCTTCACTTTTTTCTGTTGGAAAGATAGTCAAAAATGCTGAGGAAATAGATTGCTACTTAAGATGACGCCATTACAAGTCTACCTGTCTGCAGGTGAATACCATGGACATAGCTCTCAACCTTTTAGCCCCAGGAATCTTGACAAAATCAAATACAATGGGGGACAAATACCCAAAAATAGGGAAGATTTTTAATATACGTTTAGAAAGTCACTAGACTAACAGGATGTGTTGGTATGCATTTTATGAAGGGCATGAAGACTGAAGGTCAGATGTCTACAATTTTAGTGACTTCTATCCTCAGTGATTTGTGAGAAAACCACCCATTTTATGAGGAATAGATCAAAAATATGAGGCAAACTGGACATTTGGTGAATATAAGGATAGTTGGGTGGTATGACCACGAGTGAGCCAACCCTGGGATATTCCATGTTTGTTCATTGGGTAGGGATTCAGGAGGCAGAAGTTCAGTCTTAGAAAAGATGGAGTAACATCTGCTTCTCTGTCTGCCTTCTATGGGTGACTGAAGAAACCTGGTGGCTCTTTATTTTTTATTTTTTTTAACTCAGCAGTGAATATACCTGTAAAACAGAAATTGCTCATCTTAGACATTCACATTGTCAAAAGATTTACTGAAGATGGAGGAAGTCTTGGATTCACTGCTCCCAGTATTTAAAGAAAATGATCAGGGACAGTCTCAAAATCCTGTCCTGTCTGAATGGGGAGGATATGGTTACTGGGAAATGGTAATATTATTTGATCAGCGCAACTGGGAAGTAATGGTACGAGTATGCATACTTGGTCTGTTGGGGTCACCTTAGATTCAATTCTTTTGAAGGGGCAAATGCCTGTATGCCACTGAAGGTGCACAAGCTCCGTCTTGTAAAGGTACCCTAGAAAAGTTCTTGGTACCACCTAGTACTCTTAGCTTGTATCATTTTGTTATGTCATGGAAATTGGTGTGGTACTATGAGTTGTTGCAGCAGATGTCTTTCTTACAGCGGTGCACTTTTCAATAATTTACACTCTTTGTAGTGACTGTAGGCTGCTTATTTAGCAATGACCACTTTCAGAAGTGGCTAAATAGTATGTGCATCTCTGCACACCTGTAGAGAACACTACTGTGGGCAGTGCATTACAGTTTCAATATTAGGGCTAGAGTCCCACTAACTCCTCTTCAGTACTGTGACTTAAAGGATCTGTGTTTTCTAAATTCAGTTGATTAATCAGTCCTAAAACTAGGCAGCAATACCTAATGGATGTTCCCTAGATAAAGTGAAACAGAAATAAAAAGACAGGTTTTCCAGCAGCCGAACATGTCTGTGGAGCTTTTAGTCTGTGCAAGATCTCATTTTTGAAACACCCTTTGTCAAGGATTAAGGATTCATGCTGTCTTTTTAAAAATATGGTCTCTTTGGTCTTGCACACATTTTATTTTCATCACAGCACAATGTGCTATCTTGGGTGTGGTGGAAGAAACAGATGGCATTTGCATACCCATATGGCCCACTCAAACACTTCATTCCACTTACAAAATATGCAATTTTTCAGCTCTAGCATTTTAACATGGAATTAAAATGGGAAATGTGAACATAAGGAGACTACATACTGAGGTGAGCTTGAGCTACTGATTGCAGCTGAAATGGAAAAGGGCACAAAGTGTAATTAACTAAAAGTGGGCTGGTATAATGAAACTTCAGTAAGGAAGGTTTAGTTGATGCTTTGCTCAGGAAGAATTGCAATTAAAGATGGGAAATCATTCTCCCTTTGTAGAGTTGGATGGCCAGGCCACCCCTAGAGTACTGCACATACTTTCAGACCCCCCACCATAAAAAACACACTTCTGCACTGATGTTCACAGGACACAAGAGGTGAAGAGTCTCATAAACTGATTCTGTAACAGAGTAGCAGCAAAAAAAAGGCAGCAGAACTTACGTACACGGTGGGGCGGGAGTGGAGGGCATAACTGAGCACGTCGGGGTTTTCAGGAGGGAAACCTCTGTTAGAGAAAGATCCATTGAAAAATAAGTAACAGAAATGGAAATACAGCCCAGCGACTCTTGTGTGTATAAAATAGTTCTTAAAGACTCCTGCCGCTATTTGCATAAGGAAGAATTACTAAAGTATTTGGGACAAACTTTGGAACATGTAGGCTGGATATAAGATGGGTAACAGTGGGTTGCAGGAAATAGCAATATAATGAATACAAAATAATTGTATGTCATTGGCAAGGTAGAAAAATGGACAGACCAAACAAGTAAACTGGTCCTTTTGTGCTAACAATTTGAGTTTACAATGCATTACCTGTGTCCTTCTATTTCTTTAAATATTTTATATCTAAATATATTTTTTTAGTTTTGTTTTTGTCTGGGTAAAACTTGATTTAACATCATGTTTTCAGCAGTCACTCAGAGGTACTGGCCAAGAATATTCTTTGCTACACAGTATGCAAATTGAAAACATGGGTATCAAACTTAGATCAAAAGAACATAACTTATTTAAATTAAAGTCCTTTACCCTCAGAGCAACACTGACTGCTTTGAATGAAGAAGTTATGCTGTAATATAGGCTGCTTTTGTGCGACTGTCTGCTTTTACTACTACTGTTTGTACTTGGTTTTTGTTTTGCTCTTGAAGAGGGTATTTCAGAAAACCAAGTGAAAACTGGGGACATTTTAATGAGTGTAGTTTTGCTTTCTTGTCTGCTGTATTCTGTAATGTTAGTCATCTGGTAACAGCTTGTCTATATTAGTCACAAAGGTATACATGAGAAGTACCCACCCATCAGGAGGCCCTTGTATTAATCTACAGTTATCTAACACAAGTTATATTGGACAGCAAAACTAGTAGTTAAGCCATCACAGACTTGCAAGCAATATAGGAAACATGCAACATTCAACGTAGATTGTCCCCTCCAAAATGGGTCATCTGTTTTGGCTACTGTCAGATGTCTCATTACAAGAAAACAGATGAACAAAATACAGACAGACGTAAACTATAAGCCAATATATTATCTGAAAAAGAACCTCACGTGAAATTATTGTAACCAAGCAGTTTTTGCAGAGTTACTTCATTAATCATAGAACTGCTGCGTTAAAGAAATAAATTTAGCTAAAGGCAATGATAAAATATATATATTTTTTTAACGAGGCATTATTGTAATACTTAGGGTTAAACATCTATGGTCTGGTCTGGTCTGGTCTCCAGGATTTAACTTGATTCATGGTCTCATTAAGAAGGCTTTTTAAAAGGGTGCACAGCTATGAGCAGCCTTTGTTGTGTTTAACGGGTTAGAAATCATAAAATCTCACAGAATACATGCTTTTAAAGACTCCTAACAGGGAATGTGACTTAGCCTAATTTACTTATGAAATTAAAAAAATGAAAAATATTCTAAATACAGGAAGAGGGTAGGATAGGAATTGTGCATTTGCTATAAGGAATACGAATCCTGAAACACACCCTCATGCAGCAATGAGACTTGGTGTGTGTTTTTTTCCATTCATTTTACAATGCATGCTTTAGTCGTTCTCGTGAACCCTTACTGGAAGCCTTTATAAATATGCTTCTTTGTTTCATGAGGGTGTCCTGCCACTGGGTAAAATAGCATAGACTTTGTATACACAGTGCTCCTTTGTAAATAACCATGCAAGTTATTTTTAGAAGCCTTTCTGTTTAACAAGCCATCTGCCTGACTGGCAAAGGACTTTGGGTAGGATTGTAAAATTGTTTTTTAAGGCAAGTGGATGAAATAATAAAATTATTTCCATGGTACTTGATAATATGACAATAATGGTTTTGGTTTCTGTTCATTTTGATGAACATTATTTGTTTACACCCTACTGCTTGTTTACATTTTCCAGAACATTTGAAATGGTATACTTCTGACTATAGTAGCAAGATGTCTACAACAAATACGACTATGCAAACTTTTATATTAAAAAAAATGAAATGAGCATTAACCACTTACATTTTAAATCCAGTGTTTGATATGTTCCCTTAGAAGAAGAGTCCCTCTGCTTCAGCAGGATCTGACAGTCTGGGAGGAGGGCAAGTACTGATAGCCAAGGAAAATGGGCGGGTTATACATATGCATAAGCAACTACTGAATTATTACTAACTGACTTAACCCTTGTTGTTTCCAACCACTTGTATTTGCTAGCTTCCGAATACAACTAATGCTTAGAGCTGGCATGTCATGCTGGGATTTGCACTGCACATCTTGGTCTTAGTTTGCATCTCTTGTAAAATACAAGGTTTGTTGTGCATCGTTTTGAAACTCTCATTTGTAAAATACTTCTAAAGCAGTAGTAGTAGAGCTTAAGGCTTTCAGACGTCCACAAAGGATGGTTGTATGCTGTGAAAGTGGCAAACAGGGTTTTTTTTTTTTTTTTTTTTTTAAGAAAACTGTAGTACGTTTTGATCATGGACGTGCATGACAGACATGGGACGTGCGTGAGAATCTGTCTGCATTTGTCTTTTTTTGTATGTTCTTGTGCTAATTTATTTGAAAAAAAAAATGGAAAAGCATTACCGATGTTCTCACTGTTGCATTTAACTGCCATATGCAACTAGCAACATCTATAAAACTGTCTTGTATATGTACTAAAGATTGCTTAATATTTTTTTTAGCACTCTTGTGAAATTGATCTCTGCTTATGCACACACTAACACTTTTGCCACTGGAGGAAAATAAACATGCTTTTGCTTTATAAGTAAATACAGACACATGCTAGCATGAAAGAGCACCAGCTACATGTTTATTAAGCCAATTTTATGTCAATCAAGTGCCAGTCAAATGCCAATGAAAGCAGTTCATTTTATTGTCAGTTTAATGCCAGACACCAAGACTCATTGTCATCATTAAAGTAGCCAGACAGAGCATCATGCAATAACTGCCAGATGTGCACAGAGGGTAGTTCTTTGAATTATGAAAATTAAGACCGTCAGTTCCTTGAGCATTAAGCCAGCAGGTCCAATAACCACTAGCAAATTTTTACACTTCAAAACCAAGAAATCACTAGCAGATCCCAGGCTTTGGCCTCAGCCTACCAGCCTTCTTGTCTTTTGACAAGAATGCTAATCCATCGAATAATAGTTGAAACTGACTGGTGTCTTATTTCTCTGCGGGAGGGGTGTTGGGTGACTGGCTCAGCTTAGATGACTTGGAGATTACTGTCAGGAGCACCATAGGCCACGAAGCTGTAAAGTTATGCTGTTCATCTTAAATTTGGGGAGTAGATGGACAACACTGACCACTTCATGTACAGTGGAATACCACTGGCTTTTCATTATAGAAACTGGGTAGACAGGGTATCTCCTGCCCCTCTTGCTGTTTCCCTGAGGTAGGATAGCTGAGGCAGCAGTGGAAGGTTTCATCTTGGAGGCAGTTTTTTTATGATGGAGATGGTTTCTAGGGAGAAAAATCTAGGAGTGTTAGTTTAGATGAAGGTTATAAGGTAGTGGAGATTGAAAAATGTATGTATGACACGCATCACAGAGCTGAAGTATGTACTGAACTAGGTGTGCAAGCTGTTTGAGGGACAACAGAGGGGCTAGGTTTGGTGAGTTATACAGAATATAGTATTTGGTAGACTGTAGACTAAAGGAATTTCGGATTATTTTGATTTAAAGTTTGGAGATTGCCATAATATGATTTCTTGTGAAATTTATTCCTGTACTTAGTGTCTTTTTTGAAGGTCTTCTGGAGTGGTGCAGCAGTAGCGTTGTTGCCTCTCAGCAAGAGGTTCTCCCGATGGATTCTCGGCTGGAGTGTGGGGAGTGCCTTCTGTGTGGAGTCTGCATGTCCTCCCCACGGTTGGGTGGGCGTTCGAAAGACATGCGTAAATGGGCGTGCCTTCGTTGAAGGCTGAACATTGAGCTGGCATCTCAGCGTTCGTGAAAATCTACTGCCAGTAATTAGCGGACCGGAGTTCCGCTGTGGCGACCCCTAACCGGGAAAAGATGGAAGACAACAACAACTTAGTGTCTTTTTTGAAGCATTTATAATTTTGTAGGGTAGACTTGGTCTTATTTGTTTTCTCTAGATTTCCTATGCTTTGCCTCTCTGATAGTTTTGGGTTGTCTGAAGTGTCAGGGTGTTAGATTTGCTTTGATCCTTTGTTTTTATAGGGGCATGTGCATTTATATTAAGGATAGTTTATTAATAAGTAGACATCTAGGTGCCCTCTAATTGAAGGGTTAGCAATTGATTCCAGTGTATTTTAAAGTTGAGATGAATTCATCTTTTTGGAAGGGCAAACTGCAAGCAAGGTTGTAGTGGAGGAATTTGTGTATATTATGATGGTCCCAGATAGCAAAGGTAAGGAGATGGTTACATGGGGTATTGGGGAAGGCCACCAAAGGAGACAATTTTTTTGGGAAATTTAGAAAGATCCAATCTAAGGTGGATTTCCTGTCTGTTTATGGTACGCAGTTGTGGATGTAATAAGCTGGGTTAACCCATGTATGTTTATTGCATTATTAAAGAAGTCCTTGCTTATGTTTTGAAAGTCAATATTACTATCACCCATTATGATATTTTCCTGTGAATTGTCTGTGGAAGCTCAGGAGAAGAGTTGTTCTCTAGTATTTGTGTTGTTATCCATAGAAACTTTAGTTTTAGAATGGACATGAGGATTTCAGCATTATTTCTGTGGACTTTGAGAGATCAGAAGTTGAGTTAAGTTAAGGGAATATAAGTATAACCTCACCACTTGCCTTTTTATGGATGGATGGTTTGATCCCGGAGGTAGAAATACCTTGTCTTTAATGTTGCTTTATCCCAGTTTCCGTAGCTGAGCAGCCATTTGTCTGGATATACTAGTTGATTTCTAATGCTTCTTAAATCTTATATTGAAAAGATGTAGACTAGTGGGTTATTTGAGTTAGAAACCATGGAGGATGATTGGTTGCGAGGAAGATGATGGTTTGGGTGGACATCCCCCTGTAATTTTGATGGTATGTTTTTAACTGTTCTTCCCCACTCCTACCCTGTCTTAAATCTATTGCCAGTCCATTTTTATTTCCTTTAGTTTCCCACCATTGCTCCCCTTTTAACTCTTCCTCCTAAAACTGACTCTTCACACTACCTTATTATATTCCCATAGCTTCACTGATAAAATATCACCCACTTTCCAAATGATAAGAAATCTTAAAATCTTTGTCAAATAATTTGCATTACTTGTCAGCATGTAATCTCAAGCCAATACTCCAGTATTAATATATAGAGGTCTTTTTCCATGGCTAACATAACTATGGCTAGCTTATATTTTAATACATTGCTTAATACATGTTAATAAATACTTGTAAATTAGAACTTTTCTTTAAAAACATAGGTCTTTCTATAACCTCATAGAATAGGGGACAGTCTTTAATCTTTTGAAGCAAATGCAGGTTTATGATAAAACTGCTCAATCGCAGCTGTGGTGACCTGATAGGTACACTACCATGAGGATAATAACAGTATATATTTCTCTCTTGCTGCTATCCAGCAATCTGTTTTCTGAACCATTTATCTTGATGCAGTTTGCAATTCTGGCAAGCTGTATAAGGTAGACAAGACCTTTCTATTTAATGCAACAGTCTTCATTTCTCTACTGTAGTCCCCTAGTCATTTCCAAGCAAACCAACAATATAATCTATTCTGGGAGTACTGTGGTCTTTCTTTCCAATAGGCCATGCCATCCATGAAAGACATCCAGATGACATCCTTTCTACTTACCAAAAGCTACCTCAGCTGACTTGGCTCATCCTATTAAAGTAGTGTTGTACCATGGTCACAGCAGTTTTATTGGCTCTTCACTCTCCCATAGGCATTAAGACCGGTGTTCCTAGTAATTCCAGCATCACTGTTAAAAAAACTCATTTATGCTGCTTGAATGTGTGAGCTCATCCTTATTGTAACTTGTCAAAGCTCATGGCCAATGGTGAAGAAAGACAGAGTAGCATCTATGGCAAATTGTTTCACTGAATAACTCGAGTGTTACTATACCTACCACAGTCTCCTGCAATGTTTGCAGTACTGCAATCCCCACATCATTCTAGGCCAGGGAACTGTAACTCACACTTAGGATTAAGCTTCTCCTTTGATTATGACCCTATCATGAGGGAGAGGCCTGCCTTTTCCTGTGATCCTTAAAACTATTGGACTTTTGTGTTTCTGGTAGACTTAACATTTGTAAGATGGTCCAAACAGGCAGGACTATACAAAGATCATTGAAAGCTGATCCTTGTGGTAGTGCTTTTAAAGCATAAAAATATACCCAGAAAAAAGGAATAATCCAGACTTAACTCTGTAGCAAGCCCTGCCAGATAGTATCCACTGACAAGGCCCTTGTGATAGTGACCAATTAATCTAATTAGGATTGGCCCAAATAAGACTGTTGGTGCCACTGTCTAAGCTCACCATACCCAAGGCTAAGGGGTGGGGGAAGATGTGATATTAGAAATATTAACTAGCTGACTGTTAAATAAGGAAATACAAGAGAGGTTCCTGAAAAGTAGAAAATGTGGTTCACCTCTGTAAGCCCTTAGCCTCAATGTCTTATCCAGTCTGCCTGAGTTAGTAGTTATTTAGATGGATTTTAAAGGCCTGTAGAGGTTAAAAGAATACAGGCAAGGGCTTTCATTTCACAACAAAGTGTATACTTTAAGCATAATTTACAACTGAAAAATGTATTTAGTCAGAAAAATGAAACAAAAACCAGAACACTTTCAGATCCCATGGTCCACTTATTAACATTTCACAAAAGAAATTATTTAAAGGAAAACTACTGGAAAAAGATTGAAAAAAAATATTTATTTATTCTATTTATGTGCCATTTGTTAACCAGGTTGGTCTGGCTGGGCAGATGCCCTTTTTCAGCAGAGACCCGAGGAGAAAAGCTCCAATACAGAAATTAATTTGTTACAATGAATTAAGTATTTAAGCGTACAAACATGGGGAAATACAGATATGACTTGAACAAAGAGATGTAAAGATTTGTCTTTTACATTGTTTGAAAGAGAAAAGGGGGGGGATAGATACAAAAGGAGGGAGAAATAGGGATGTAGAAGTATAAAGTAAGGATAGGAGTCTCTGAGGGAAAAGCAAAAGAACAGAGAAAAAGAAATAAAATACATGTATGATAGATATATGTAAGAAATGGAGACTAGAGAAAGATGGGGGAGGCTGAGGCAGAGGAGGTAGTGTTGAAGTAGGATCTTAGAAATAGGGACTAGAGTGAGAGGGGAGAGGCTGAGGCAGAGGAGGTAGTGTTGAAGTAGGATCTTTACAGGGTCAGGTTCAGGAGTCCAGCAGATATACCTTTATAGCAAGTTTGAAGTTGCAAGAATTTTGAATAGTTCTGATATGGAGAGGAAGTTGGTTCCAAGAAGAGGTAACTTGGTGACCATAAAGAGTTTTACCTATGGATTTATTTGGTTTGGAGATTTGAAGGAGGTGTTGGTCAGGGCTATGCATTTCCCGGTTGGGGACATAAGGAGAGATGAGGGTTGCTAGCGATGGACAGGTTGCAGGTTGGTATAGGTTAGTATATGTTAGAAGAAGCTGAGGCAGAAGGAGGTGATTACGGAATTCTAGCCAGTGAAGTTTTTTAAGGAGAGGCAGTGATGTGAGCGATAGGTGAGATTAGTGGCAAATCTAGCAATTTTGTTGTATGCAAATAAGTCTCCTCACTGGCACAGCTATAGGGTCCAGATCTCAGCCTTGTGGGCAAGCTAAAACCTCCAGCACCCTCTCTGCCCAACCAGTGCTTTGTGTCCTTGCCCAGGCAGCTTATACACACACACACACACACACACACACACACACACACACACACACACACACACACACACACACACACACTTTGAGATGAGTTTATACAACCATACAGACACTCAAGGGGAAGGCTGGCACAGGTTCTCCAGTTGTGCCCCTTTTCCCCCAGACTATATGGTAGTAACACTTGCTACCACCCACTAATACTTATCAGCTACTCAAAGGCCCTTAAAAAGGTGTCCAATTATTACTGTGCAATATTATTATCCAATTGGTAGTATAACTATACAGTCAAGGCTTATTAGAGTGACTTGGTACAGTAATCACTATAAATATGCAATATACTATAGCGCTTAAATTATCTCTACACAAACTGGCCACAGTTGAAAGGTTTAAAAATATTTAATAATAAATACTAAAGACACGAAACAATACTTGGTTAAAACAATAGAAATAATTTCTTCATCCAGACACTTTGGCACCACTGTCTACATCAAAGGGTCACCATATGCTTTACTTTGGTCAGTAGAGTGCACTGTTGTCACATTTATTTCTAGTTCCAGATGTAACAGTATTTCTTTATATTTAAGACAACAAGCCTGCAGTTTACATTGATATTTACAAATGATAGGATTATCTGTAAAACTCTCATTGGCTAGGCTGGCAGCCTTCATCTATGTTTACCCACTCTTCACAGTAAGCTTGAGCTAGGGACAATTCAGATTCTTGTGTTAAGAATTTTCTTTTATTTTTGTATAGCAGTCCTAGTTTTTGATGCATTTATTGATGTGGATGTCAAATTTAATTTTGTCTGTATAAGCCCTGAGAAGTTTGAGATTCGACCTTAATAGCAGTGTTGTTTAGACAAGAGACAGAGAAGGTGGCTTTGAGGTGTTAAGAGGGATTTGGGGAGGAAGAGGAGTAGTTTAGTTTTATTAGGGTTAAGTAGGAGTTGGTTAGTTGTGAGCCATCTTTCCACTGAGTGCAGGGTGTCTTGAGTGGGGGTGAGTAGGAGGGGGTAGACTGTCAGAGGTAGTGATGGTGGAGTAATCAGTATATTGTATGAGTGTGGAGTGAGGGCAGGACTGGAAGAAATTAGTAAAAATGTTAAACAGCAGTGGGCCCAGGATGGAGCCTTGGGGGGGCACACCAGTTTGAATGGGAAGGAAAGGCCCAGTAGCATATAGCCATTTGACAGATTGTGCTCTATTTGATAGGTACGAAGAGAACCAGCAGAGATCAGAGGTAGGGAGATTGAAGGAAGAAAGTTTGGAGAGGAGGAGGTTGTGGGACACAGTGTCAAAAGCCTTGGAGAGGTCAAGGAAGAGGCATGATGCTAGGTTGTTATTGAGAGATGTAGAGATAGTGAAGGATAGCAATGCTGTAGTTGTGCTATGATGTGGACGGAAACCATGTTGTGTTGGGGTGAGGAGGTTTTCCTGAATGAGATGTGAAATGAGCTGTTTGTATACACACTTTTCAAGAATCTTTGAATGAGGGGATAAAATAGCAATGGGCCTGAAATTGGAGGGGTCAGTGGAGTTTCCTCCTTTTATGTAAGGGTATGATGTATACTTTTTCCAGATGGGGGCAAGATTTTCCTGAATTACCAATTTAATAAGTATGGAGAATGGATAAGTAACAGAGGAGGCTGTGAGTTTGAGGTATAGAGGAGGCAGGTTGTCAGCAGAAGGGGAGCAGGGTTTTAATGTATAGAGTAGAGATTTGATGATGGCTGTGGGTACAGGCTTTATTAAGAAAGGAGTTTTGTAGGAGGGAGGGGTGTCAAGGCAGGGTATCCTTGTTTTGTTTGATTAGGCTTTGTATGGAGTCTATGAAGGAATTCCGAAGAGTGGCAGTTTCGAGTGGAGAGCTGTTAGGGGATGGATTAGGAGGTGATGGTTTTCCTGGGTAAGCTTGTTGATAGTACTCTAGAATTTTTTGGGATTAGAGTGGGGGCTTCTCTGTGGGTTAAGATAAAAATATTTTTTTTTGTCTAGGGTGACCTGTTTTTTTTTTTTTTTTTTTTTTGTGGTATTTCTTGATTTTTCTATAATGTTGGAGACTGGAGGTGGTTTTGAATTTATTCCAGGTTTTCTGTGCATTTTTTCTCCTGCATGAGGGAGAGTTTCTTTGCTTATCCAGGGAACCTAGCTGGTTTTAACCTGAATTCTTCTGATAGGGGCCAGGGAGTTGAGGGTGTTAAGGAAGATGCTGTTGAACTGAAGAACAGGTTCTTCGAGGTGGAGATTGAATAGAAAAGACCAATTTATTGAAGAGAGTGTTTGATTAAAAATATCAGGGTTAAAATTAGATTTTGACGATCCTTATATTTATGAGATTTAGGAGGTTGAGACAGCTGAGACTGGATGGGAGGTATGGTGAATGATCACTAAGAGAGTCAAGTAGAGTACAGGCATTATGATAGCGGTCTGGGTGAAAGGTAAGTATCCATTCAAGAGTGGAGCTAGTATTAGATTGTTGATTTAGTACTAGTTGGGGAGGTGATGAATTGGGAGAAGCCATATAGGTTGATGCTAGCAATGGGCAGTTAGAGGACCAAGTATTCCATTTTTTTAAACTTTTCCTTAAGTTTAGCTCATTGCAAACCTGTATATGTACCAGATAAAAGTAGTCACTAATTTTTTTTTTTTTTGGTTTGTAACCCTGAATGCCCTCCTGGGGGCAGACATCCTGCTAAGTTTTTCTTCTAAAGAAACATCTTCCCCATAATACTCTGTGAGTTCACTGCTTTTCAGATTACAGTGCCCATAGCTGGGCTGTGATATGGCACTTCCATTCACTTACAATGGAATAACGGAGAAGAGCATCTAATTTTGAGAGGTCTCAGTAAAAGTATCATTTGCTGTCGCACAGAGCCTCATACAATTGTGTTTTCTGCTAATGTGTTACACATTCTATGAAAAAAGCTTCCAGAACTGCCAGCTCATTGCTGAGATGGACTTATTTTAGACATTCTACTTTGATCGGTTCAGTTACTTCTCAAGTTATTCCTCCCATATTTCAACCCTCACCTAGTAAGAGTATCACATTTCCCACCCTGCTAGGTTCAGCTAATTTTGATGACAATACACATAAACATTGCCTTTTTTGTAAACAAACAGGTGGTAGTATGCGTATGTTGCATTTGGGTCAACCCCCCCACAACTCCCCAGTTGCTATAAACACTGTTCAAAACTCTGTGTGCCTACTGCTTTCTGCTTTACTTTTACAATGATTACAGATATTTGGATTTAATTTAAAACTTTTATTTCAAATTTTCCAGCACAAATACTGATGGACGTTTGCTAAACAAAGTAATAGTCTCCCAGTGAAAAACTTTGCATTAAAACCTATGTGACTTTGAAACTCCCATTCATTAAAACAGCATCGGCACCCACATTCGTAGAAAATGCATCTGGCCAGTGGCAGATTAAGTTTACCTTTGGGCTGTTTTCAAATCGTAGACCTCCTTGCACACATTTTTAGGACCATGCAAAATTTCTTTAATTCACCATCCTGATTGTATTAAATTATATAATTAAATTGTATCACTTGTATAATACACCACCACTTATTAGAGTGTGTTTTAAATTTAGAGTCAGTAAGCAAAGAAACAAAACCTATGAAAGTGCCAAAACTGCCCAATTCAGAACATTTCAACTATAAAAGGCCACTCAAACTAATGTCATTACAACCCACCAATATCAGTCAATATGCACACCCTCTGCAGAAGTAAAAGTCATCTGAATAATTCCACATTAACGAGATCTGACTGTAACTAATGAAAAGGTTGCTGCTAGCAAAAAAAAAAGTTATACAAGTATTTAATCTGCAAATTCACTGCCTGCTGCCCTTGAAGAATAAATTAATTAGGTTTTATGAAAGATGATAACCTGGTAAAATTGGAATATGGAATGGAGAGCAAACTAAAACAGGTTCATGGGTACTAGGCACCTTATCCAAAGGAGGACATACTCAGGACTACAGCACCCCACCCTCTTAAAATCCAACACAGTATTCGCAATCCACCTATATGATATGGGAATAGAACCTACAGTCTTCTGCATCAAAACAAAAGTATGGTATCTGCTGTGCTACTAATACTGCTTTAAAACTCTAAACACACAACAGAAATACCATTTCCTAAGCAAAGCGGTTGCATATTTTTGGTAGAGGATTCAGGCTCTTGTTTCCTGTTGCTAAGGTACAGGGCTTGAGCCTAAGCAAATTACTTAACCACCTGCTAACCCCTAACTAGGGCATTTCACTATCTCACACACACACCTCAACCTTTTAATGCAAGAAATCTGGGCAAAGTCTAAAATAAATAGGAATGGATTATAAATATTTCTCTCAAACTTAGAAAATTGCTAGAATAACAGGATTTGTGTTGGTATGCATTTTTCTAAAGGATATGAAGTCTAAACCTCAAATATCTGTCATTATTTAGCAACCTCAATCTTTTTATGAGGAAAAAAAAAATATGGGGCAGAAATCTGGACATTCTGCAAAAAACCTGGGCAGTTTAGGGGTATGCTACCTATCTCTTACACACACACACACACACACACACACACACACACACACACACACACACACACACATATACACATATATACACATAAACATATATACATATATACGTGTGTATATATATATATATATATATATATATATATATATATATATATATATATATATATATATACACACATACATACACACACACATATACACACCTCTCAACTTCTTAGCACAAGAAGTCTGGGCAAAGACTGTCATAATGGGGGGACAAAGGCCAAAAACTAGGGACACATTTTAAATATTGCTCTTATAAATTCAGAAAGTTCCCAGAACAACAGGATGTGTTAGAATGCATTTTCTGAAAGATATGAAGTCTGAAACTTAACTCAAATGCATGCCATTAGTAACTTTAATCCTTAGATCATCCCAGTGATTTATCAAAAAAAAAAATTTTTATGAGGAACAGACCAAAAATATATGGCAAAAATCTGGACATTCTGTGAAAATCTGTACATTTGGGAGGTATTACACATGCATACACCCCTACCTCCCTCTTAGACCCTCCCCAATACCTCTCAACCTTTTACAGCAAGAAATCTGGACAAAGACGCACATAATGGGGGACAAATGCCCAAGAATAGGGACACCTTTTAAATATAGCTCTTGCAAACTTTGAAAGTTGATAGAACAACACGTTTTGCATCAGTGTGAACTTTCTGAAGGATATGAAGTCTAAAGCTCAAATGTCTGCCATTATTTGCTGTCTTAATCCTCAATGTTTTGCCAGGGATTGCCAGAAAAACACAGTTTTGTGAGAAACAGACCATGGATATGAGACTAAAATCTAGACCACCTGTGAAAATATGGACATTTCTCTCTCTCTCTGTCTCTCTCTCTCACACACACGCCTACCTATTTCTTGCACACAGACACACACTCCTCTTAAAAAGTTAAACATGCACGCACACCTACCACTCATTTGTCCTGTCGTGGTCCACAGTCCAAATGTCTTCAGGAATTCAAATTCTGCATTCGTGGACCAGGAAGATATAAACGATTGGTCACACACTGCACAGACGCAAAAGGTCTTCTGCATCTGTGCTACCCGACGCAAAGGGCATTCTTAAAGAAGAATGCCCTTAAAACAGTTTTTTAAAGCAATGCGTTCATCGCACATCACTTGCTAACCACAACCAGTACTATATTTATTTAAAATAAAAGGAAAGCTATATTAGGACTTGCGTGTACTTGTGAGAAATATTCTAACAACGCCAACCCTTGCACGTGTGATGATAAGCATTCAGCGCACATCACCTATTAACCATTTTCCAGCATTATATGCATCTATATAAGGGGATGATAGTATTAAGGACCCTATGCTTAAACAGTGAGTGTGCGATAACTGTATAAAGAAGGGTGAAATATAGCTGGTCCTAAGGGAACGTATAGCTATCTGGTTCTCACTGAGAGTGCTAGGCACACAATAACCGAAAACGCCTACCTTTGTATGCGTTTGTGCTAGCATGTCCTGATCGTAACCAGCTCTAAATGTTACTTCATTGCTGTTTATAGGTACAGTTTACTGAAATTACACCTAGCCCATGTCGTACTGCCCTTTACAGGATGTAGATTGTTTGTTTTTCCTTGATTGCTTTACTGTATCTTACCTTGCCCGAAAGCATTTGTGGACCTAGTTCTTTGAGATATTGTGGAATTTACTACAGTGTGCCAAGGATTATCTAAACTGCTTACTAAGGTGCATTTAATTAGTATGGTTGTTTGAATGTATGATGAAAACACTACTGAATACTTGTGGTTAACTGTTCTACAACAATGTTTGCTTGAAAGTATGCTGAACATGCTATTCTGAATACTAGTGTTAAACTATTCTATTGCAGAGTATATGCAATTATGTATCAATGTGTTTCTGTTACTGTTTAAGTGCAATTTCTCTTTCTGTATTCTCCCCCCTTCTCCAACTTTCTAACCCTGACCTACTCTCTGACTACACCTGACTCAGAGGCCTACACCTAACCTTTCAACAGAACAAGACATAATTCATTCACCCCCTTATGGGAAAAGGACTAAGCTCTTCATAGAAGAACTTATCAAAGTATGTATAATTGCTGCTAAACCTTGTACCATTAAAGTTGTATTATTCCTGCTAAGTGTTGATGCGGCTCCCTTGCTAGGAAACCCAGCAGCTAAACACTAATTTCACCCTGTATTCTCCAATATCAGCCCACCTCTAGACCACCTTTCATCACTCTCTCCCTTAACATAATCTAGCCTAGGGATCTTCCCCGGTGAATTCTCAGGTGCACTTCAACTTTTGTCCAATAGGTGGCACCCTCTCCATACTCTTCCCAAGTTTCTATATCTTTTAATTTACTCCCTAGTATTCCACACAGGTTTTTAACTTCCCCTTTTCCTTTCTCCCTCTGCCTTCTGTAAACACCGCTGGTAATAAATCCCCTGACCTTTGCACTGACCTTCTCCACTCCATAGTTCACTGATAGGTTCTCGCTCTTTTTCTGCCTTCCTTGGTTCTTCCCGCTCCGTTCGCCCTACGGGCTCACTCCGCTCCCCTACCCTACCCCCAAATCCCACCCACCCCCAGTACCTCTACATTTATATCTCAATAGTCCCGCCCACTTCACTCCCAACCAATCACATACCATATCTCTGTCTACACCCACTTCCCTACCCCACCCATTCAGACATTACTCATCCTCCCAGAAAGCCCTACCTTACCAATTAGAACCATTCTTGCAAGTCTACACCCACTACCAAACCCACCTACATTATTCATTACTCCATAACCATCCTCCCATAATTAATCAAAGACATACCTAGTTACTGTACTTAAACCCGACAGCATCTATAAGTTAACTGCAAACAACATAGCAAATCCTAACTGTTCATCTACATCTTTCGCATTTTCAAAAACTACCTTTACAAATGTTGCCAAAACCCCTACCCTCCTCTACTCTTCCACTATTTCTTCTCAACCTAGTCTACATTTACTACCTCACCCAGCTCATATATATTAACCACTCACAAGCCTTTCACATAATACATCTCAACTCGCCTCATGCAAAAACACACACAACAATTTCTCCCCATCTTTACCCTATAAAAAAACATCTACTTTTTACCTATAAACTTATCAACACTCAAAAATCCCACACCCCTATAGCACCTAAAAATTCTTTCAACAACATAATAACAAACAAACCAAACTCAAAATACGCCAATTATCTCTCCAACCTAACCCTATACCTACTAACCACTCTACTATCAGGTGATATTCACCCAAATCCAGGCCCCTCCACCTCATCCACCATAGATAAATCTATACTATTCACCTCCCTAAACTCCCAAAGCATAGTAAACAAAGTACCAAACCTTCATGCTTGGCTTGCACATAATAAACCAGATATCCTAACTATCTCAGAAACTTGGCTAAAACCCCACATAAAAGACCACGAAATAATACCACTAAACTATTCAATCATCAGAAAAGACAGATCCTACAAAAAAGGAGGTGGAGTAGCTCTAATATACTCATCCTCCTTGACAGTCACCCCTTATAACAAAACCATACCTAATTTCAATAATGCAGAACTACTCCTATCACTACTCCAAATCAATAAAAACAAACACATATGTATAGCTTCCCTCTACATCCCTCCTGGAGATAACATTACCACACTTGAGAATATCCTATTCTGGCTCTCCACTAACATCAATAATGAAATCATAATTTTGGGTGACACAAATATCAACTGGTCCTCCATCCAATCCTCCACAAACCCACTTAATATCAACCTCTATAACTTCTCACAGCTTATTAACAACATAACTCGCCCCTCAAAAAACACTTCAAATGGTAGCATATTCTAGACTGGATTTTAGTCCCCACCCTCACTACTTCTCTGATAGCGGCACACTCCCAGACTCCCTTAGTGATCCCCTACCCATCTTCACATATAGTCTCCCCACTTCTATACAGAAAACACATAACTGCATTATCACCAGCAACCTCAAAAACTTTAACCCAATAACTTTCTCTGACTCCCTAAAAGTAACTGATGGGAACATTCTAAAAACTTTTACCTCTATATAACGCTGTGGACCACTTCAACACACCCTTTTTAAACCTCCTAGACCACTACGCTCCTCTAAGAACTAAAAGAATTAAACTAAAAACCTCCCCATGGCTAACTAAAGCCACACTCACAACCATGCGACATAGAGACAAACTCTGGGCACTTGACCGGAAGCATAAATCTCCACTAATTCATAATTAATTCAGGACACTTAGAAACCAAGTAAAAAAGCTTGTTATCACTGATGGACAAAACTACTTCTTCACCCTCCAAAATACTAATAAAACAAATCCTCAGAAATTCTGGAAAGGAATCTCTAGCCTAATCAATCCTGGCAGGACAGTCAACCCCAGTCCAGAGCCAAACACCACTGACATGGACTTGGCTACTCAATTCAACTCTTTTTTCATTGACTCTATTTCTAAACTAACCTCCTCTTTCTCTAACACTGCCACATCCTCAACTTCTCCCCCATCCTCCTCTACTAACACTTTTTCCCCCACTTCCAATACCACCCCCACTTCCTCTACTATTCCACCACCCTCCAACTCCCCACCTTTCTCACTAAAACCTATCCCCACATCAACCATCAAAAAACTTCTCCAGAAACTAAAGCCATGCTCCAATGCCCCAGACAACATTCCTTCATACTTTCTTAGCATATCTGCAGAAGCCATTGCCTACCCTATCAGTATTCTAATTAACCGCTCTATCCAAGAAAGCATAGTACCACAAATTTGGAAAAAAGCCTTCATCATACCTTTGCATAAAGGTGGCAATAATAACAGTATTACAAACTTCCGTCCCATAGCTATCCTGTCCCCCATCTCTAAACTCCTAGAAAAAGTGTATACATATACATATACAGCTCCTACCTTACCTCTTAGACAATCACCTAATGACTCCAACCCAACATGGTTTTAGACCTGGTCATAGCACCATGACAGCCCTCCTTTCCTTCTCAGAAACCATTAATAAAGCACGGGACTCTGGCAACATTGTTTCTACCCTGCTACTGGATCTCTCAAAGGCCTTTGACACTATTTCTCACAAACTACTTTTAACTAAACTCTCCCAACTTAACTTATCACCTTCCTCACTGAATTGGTTCTCTATTTATTCATCTAATAGATTTCAAGCAGTCAAATGGAAAAAAGCCACCTCCTCATTCCTTAATACCCCTACAGGAGTCCCCCAAGGTTCCATATTAGGTCCTCTTCTGTTTAATATATTCATAAACGACTTCCACAATTCCATCCCATTTTCCAATATTATTCAATACGCAGATGATTCAACTATTATCTGCTCAGCCACAACCCTCCCAGTACTCCAAAAACTTACACAAGACGCATTCTCAATTACCGAACAATGGATGAAAGCAAACCACCTAGCTCTCAATGCCTCTAAAACCAAATTAATGATATTTACCCCTTCTAAACGCAACACTCTCAACACAAACTCCTTCTCTATTACCAGCAACAACAACTCATCCTTGGAACTGGTGTCAGAAACCAAGTTACTTGGGGTACAAATTGACAATCAACTCAAATTCAACTCCCACATACAACTTAATATAAAAAAAACTCATCAAAAACTAGGCATGCTCTACCGACAAAATCGCTACCTTACACCCTCAACTAAAATCACTCTCTGTTCTACATTCCTTATCCCCCCTCTTCTATATGGAGCCCCACTCCTAACTAACCTTCTATCTTCCCTCAAAACACAGCTTTCCTCATGCTACAACAAAATAGCCAAATTCGCACACAGTCACAAAGCATCTACCCACCACTGCTCTTCTCTCCACAAACTCAACTGTCTTGAACTAACCAATCAACTCATCCATACTCAACTTTCTCTAGCTCATAAGCTCATTTTCAAGCCCTCCCTTTGTCCATCCCTTTCCTCTGCCTTTAAAATGCATCTTCCCAACAGAGCTCTCAGAACTAATAACCAAAACCTAATTGAGTTATACAAACCAACTCGTCCCCCAGGTAAAAACCTCCTATCCTATGGTCTAGCACATCTCTGGAACTCTCTACCTCCATCCATTCGTACCACTTCCAACCACTATTCATTCAAAAAATCTCTTCACTCTTACCTACTACCCAATGGGAATGCTCTTGCTCCCATCCATCATATCTACTAACCCAATGGGAATGCTCCTGCACCCATCCATCATATCTACTAACCCAATGGGAATGCTCTTGCTCCCATCCATCTTAATACCACACTGCCTTACCTCCTCTCCCTCTTTTCCAACAACATGCTTGCTTCTACCTCATAAGTAAGGACTTCTCAGTATTTTTTCAGAAATGTTTTCCTTTTTCTAGTCTATATCATCTGTAACTGTCTTCTGAATGGTATTCTCTAACTGCATAATCTTGTAAATAATGTAATGTATACTTATGTATTTTCTGTAATGTTCACCACCAGTTTGATGCTCAAATTGCATAACTTGTAAATATTGTCTCACGCTCACACTGCATAATTTGTTAATATTGTTTGATGCGCAAACTGCATAATTTTGTAAACATCGTAACACATATTGTAACCCTTCTTTCTGGAGCTTTTCTCCCCAGGACTCCATTGAAAATGGGTTCATATTGGCCCAATGGACTATCCTGGTAAACCAACTACAAATAAATAAATAAATGGGGCAGCTGAGGTGCTGGCATGCCATACTGGCACGTAACACCCCAAAAAAAGCCCTGCACATAAAACAGATTTTCTTGCAGTCAGCCTGATGTGCCAGTAAGTGTTCCCTCATCTCTCTTCTTACTCCTATCATCTAAATGACACTTTCACAGTAAATCATATTACAAAAATGCTTTTAGTAATCCTTAATATAAAGGTGTCTAAGTATTCCTCTAAACATGCCTGTAGCATACACATATTGATAAATCTCTGCCACTGACAGATTTAGCTATATCTGCAAATTAATACTATAATCATAAAGAATATTTGGTACTTGTATATTATCACAAACAGATTTGGAAGTCGCCCTAATTCCTAATGTTAAAGTGAAAGTAGTTTATCCTGCACTGGAAAGGGGTGTGTGAAGTCCAAATTACTTTTCAGTCATATTGGTTCTGCGACAGGGACAGTAATAGCCAAATTCCTCCTCCTGGGTAGTGTCCTTTAGTGCCATAACTGAATGCAAGAATTGGTTAAGGCATATAGTAGCAGCCTGCCAGTCACAGCAGGTATTCAGGCTTGTGATTAATGCGGTTATTTACATGTGCATTTTTAACAGTTTTATTTTGCTCTGAGTTTATGTAGGGCTGAAGTAAGGTGTGCAAGCTGTTTTTCTTCTATGCAGTGATTTATTCTTTTTTAAACTGTGTTTTATAATTTACACCACTGTGAGCCTAACAGGCTTCGCCTCAAGACAGGGTTGAATCCACATGTTTTTATGCATTTCAATGATTTGTGTGTTGCTGGTAATCTCTTTTCCAACATGACTATTCAGTAAGAGTAAAGACAATCCTAACTCCATTGGACTGTGGAAGAATCTGTGCTCGTTAATGAAACTACTACTGCATTTTCTCTTCTGCCCTGTTCATTTTATTTTGCATTAAGTCGCGGTGGTAAAGGACGGTACCCAGGAAGACTAATTTGAGAATTATTCCTGTTCCTGTTTCACAAGCATGGTGATACAGCAGTGCTTTGGAGTTCAAACACACCTTTTTACTATACAATACACTTGTTCAATGATAACATCAGGAAATAAGTTGGGTTACAAATCTGGTTGCAATAATACGCAAATACCGAATATTCATATTTGTGTTGCATAGCATTGCAGTCTTCTGCCTTGTCTTCCCTTAGCCATGCCAGTGATGTCTCCTTATACTTGCAGATACTACTGCTTTCATGTGCACATGTTCACTGGTGTCGAGCTGTTTTTGATACAACTTAATATATTCTTTACTTTATGCTATGCAGTGCCTCCTCTCACTGTTCCAAACAGTGGTGCCTACCGTTCTTGCTCACTCTCAATATTGTTTTCCATTGCAGGCTGCCACAACAAGCATTTCTATTCAGTGATGCACAAAATTTCACACATTTCCAAAAGAAGCTAGATAAACCAGACTATACCTCCAACAATGTTTTATACCACGGTCATTTTTGTGCGATTATGACTGTTGCATTTCGATTATCATGTGAATTTAGTTCTTACATCACAGATCAAGCATGAAAGGCCATTTTGCACAGGAATATCAACAAAGCAAATGAGATGACAACACTTTGTAAGATTATACAAAAACACCAACTCATATGTATCACAGGAATGGGCTATGGCTTCAGGAAGAATGCAAAGTTAAAGTTTAGGTTTTAAATAAAGAACCAATAGAAGCAGGCAAAGGCACCAGTTAGGAACACTTTATTACCAGAAAAAACACAGTTTAGCACTTTTGTCTTTAAAAGAAAGACGACTTCAGAACTGCCTACAAACAAATACTGCGCAATTAAAATACTTATACATCGTATCATATGGTACAGTCAACCAATAGGAACTCTTGATTCATTTGTTACTGCCCAAACTGATGACCCAACACAAAAAGAACATGAAATCTGAAATACTTGTAAAGCTTGTAACACTAATATACAAACTATAAAAACTGTAAAAACATTATATAGATGCTATATATCACCAAAAGGGGAAAACAAGCTGCACTTGTATAAATTCTCTTAAGAGATCAACATTCTAGACTTTTGAATTTTGATAGGGAAGCTATAGAACAAGATTCATTCAGTCCCACTGGCTCAAAAGCATTTAGTCCAAGAATCTAAATGAGGTCCCTTTTATTTAAGTGTTCATCTAAAATAAATCCCCTGGAGTCCTTAACATCAAAATCCAATACTACAAAAAAAGTATGATCTGGTGCATTTAGTATATGTCTGTATAATGCAACTTGCAGGACATTTTAATTGTGAATCAAGTTGGGTGGTTTATGTTGCTTTGTGATACATGTAATGCATTTTATATAGAGAACTTCCTGCACGTTAAAGGACAGAATATATGAACTTGTAAATGGTTGTCCAATGCATTATACAGACATATAATACTCAGATCACAAGTTTTATTTTGTAATATTGGATTTTGTTGTAAAAGACTTCAAGGAATTTATTTTAGATGAACACTTAAAGGAAAACTCTACCCTAGAACTAACAAAAAACCTCTTTGCTGCCTGTTTTTTTTTTTTTAAACACCTCAAACTCACTCCACGTCCTTTATTTGTAATTTTAGCCCGTTTTCTACAACATGGCTACCAATGGGGCTTGATGCATCAACGTGATTTTGTACTCCTTCAAGCCTTTCTCTTTCCCATAATACTTTGTATGATTCATGCCAGACATAAGGAAGTAACTTTGAATTCCCATGCCATTGACATATAATGAGGGTCACTGTTGTTTTCTTTACCTTCTGTTAAAAGGACTGCTTCTGAAGATGCATTCCTTGAATTAATATTTATTTTATTTGTTTTAAACCTCTGTTGTGCTATGATCTTTTGCAGTTTTCATTTTCAGATCTTTGTTCAGTGGTTTCTTTTGTAGTTCGAGCAATTGACAGTCCCCTCCCCCCACACTACCATAGAGGTGTTAAAACTGTAACTGCACTGTGACCCTTGCACTCAGACTACAAAAGAAAACCCTGAACAGAGGCCTTCAATTTAGTTACTTTTCTGGCTCTGGCTGGATAATTTCTAAGTATAGTGTAAAACAAGGTCTGAGACAAACCTAAATGAGGGTGATTAAAGACGGAAAAGTAGCAGTCCTTTTACAGACTGTAAAGAAAATAATAGTTTGTTTGTGTCTTTCAGCTTTTCCTGGTTAGGGGTCGCCACAGCGGAACTCTGGTCCGCTAATGATTGGCAGTAGATCTTTACATGCCGAGTTGCCAGCCCTGACGCACAACCTTCAACGAAGGTACGCCCATTCACGCATGTCACCACACAGAAGACGCTCTAGCTGAGAATCGAACAGGACAACATCGTACTGTGAGGCGACAACGCTACCGCAGCAACACCACCGCAGTACAGGTAAAGAAAATAATAGTAACCCTCCCAAATCCCATTTTATGTCAGTAGCATGGCAAGTCAAAATTGCGTCTTATGTCTAGCATGAGTTACGCAAAGTATTATGGGAAAGAGGCTTGAGGGAGTACAAGATCCCGTTGATACATCAAGCCCCATTGATGGCCATGTTGTGGAAAACAGGCTAAAATAAATAAAGGACTTAGAGTTGAGTTTGAGTAATACAGAATAGGTGAAGGGTGAAAAGGCTACAAACTTACATAATCCACCTGAGAACATTTAAACCTACAAGTCTTCCATAGATTAACCCACAGGCAGAACATCATGTTTTGAAGCTATTTTGGAGCATAAAGATGCAATTGAGTGGAGCAATATAAATACAGGAAGCACAAGTTAAAAAGGGTGGTTTAAAATAAAACAAGCTCAAATGCATACCTGTTCTGAAGGTCTAATATTGGACATGGTAGAATCAGGACAAGACAGTGATGCAGTTTACATGTTTCTGGGCTTTTTTATTTCTGCTATTTGCAGAACTCTAGTTTATTCAAACACTCCTTCAGTGAAGAGAGAAAAAAAACAATGCTTTGCTGTAATAAGCCAATTGATATCTATGCCCCCCCCCCCCCGCCAAAACAAATGTTCATTCTGCACACAAAAGAGTTGGCTAGATGCATAGCACAACTCACCCCCACCCCCTTGCCTTGCCTTGCCCAAGTAAGGTTCTATTTCTCTACCCTGCCAACCCTCCAATATATTTCATTTAAAAAAAAATCTTATTTTATACTGCAGCAAACTGTTAGCTGCTACAATTTTTGCACTGCCTGCACAGAGTGCCATGGAGCTGAAGGTTTACAGTAAAAAAAAAAAAAAAAAAAAAAAAGTGTGTGTGTGTGTATATATATATATATATATATATATATATATATATATATATATTTTTTTTTTTTTAAATTGTAGCAAACAGTTGCTGCAGTATATAGCCTGACTGCGTGGATATATGCTTGTGTCTTTCAGCTTTTCCCGGTTAGGGGTCACCACAGCGGAACTCCAGTCCGCCAATGATTGGAAGTAGATTTTTACGTGCCGAGTTGCCAGCCCTGACGCACAACCTTCAACGAAGATACGCCCATTCACGCATGTCTCCACACAGAAGACGCTCTAGCTGAGAATTGAATGGGACAACGTCTTGCTGTGTGGCGACAATGCTACCGCAGCACCATCACTTGATGGAAAACTCACTTCACTGAAAATGAAATTATTAGGACCACTTCACTGAAAGCTCACTTCACTGAAAGCTCACTTTGTTTAAAGTTATATATGGCCTTTTCCCCACTGTAGTGTGATCCTGGAGTTAGAGTGTGTATATATATATATATATATATATATATATATATATATATATATATATATATACACACATATAGTAAGGGTGTGTGTGGGGGGCACAGCCCCCCACATTGGGGGGTGGCAAAGCCCCCTGCATATGTTGGTTATATATTCTCTTCTGGAAACAGTTATTCATTGGACGTATCACTGTGTATAGTTTAAGATGTTTATAATATGTGAGGGGGCTACACCCCCCATACTCCCCTTACTTTATATACTCACTCCAGGATCACACTACAGTGGGGAAAAAGCCATTTATAACTTTTAACTAAATGAGTTTGTCAAGTGAGTTTTCAGTGAAGTGGTCTCACTGATTTGACTTTCAGTGAAGTGAGTTTTCCATCAAGCTAAGTACACCCATATATATATATATATATATATATATATATATATATATATATATATATATATATATATATATATATATAGTATACATTCATTTCTTCAAAATGCATTTGTGTAGTCGTATGTTTGTACGACTTTAAATGCTGAAGAACAAAAGTCAGAACATAACATGAATAATGGAAATCTGGAAACCAGATTCAACCATTTTCGAAATCGAAACATCTACATACAGCATTATGCAGGGGGGGCAAGCCCCCCCACTTTAATATACAAACACTGAGCTCACACTACAGTGAGGGAAAGGGTTCATTTCCTGATCTGCACCCAAAATGCCAACTTCGAATGAGCGAATGCCAATGTGCATTCGCTCATTGGAATTCACACACATTTTTTTCTGCATTTGAGACGTCTGAAGGTTGTACTTTCGCACTATATATATATATATATATATATATATATATATATATATATATATTTTTTTTTTTCTTTTCTTTACTGTCCAACTGTAGCAAACTGCTGGCCACAACGCAGCAAATAGTTTGCTACAGTTTAGACCACAAAGGGAGCACTACAGTGCTTACGTTTGATCACAAATGCAATTGGGATCAACTAACTACACTTTGCCAAAAATTTGCACACCGGCAGTTGCCCTATGGCTCCCCTGCCCTGTTCTGGTCTTTTTATAAATAAAAATATACTGAAGGATAGTTGGGACATGCCACAGAAACATCTTTTTAACCTGCCGCAAACCATTGTTAAACAGCTGCTTCAGTTTATACACTCCCTGCACTGAGCAGTATTCTGATTTAGGTTTAAAGAAAAAAACTGAGACACAGTTACAATGACTTCCTAGATGGCTGCAGTTATGAAATTAGGTATGCAGATGGACTCTCTACAAATATAGAAGTGCACAAGTGTCGTCTATAGGAGTTGTTCGCCTTATGAGCAGTTCTTCCAAGCATGTATGCAGCAACAATGGAAATAGCAACTGGGGAATTTACAGTTGTATTTAATGTTTGCAGTATACATCAAAACAACATTTATCTTGGATAACACACAAAAGTCGCACGCCTCTCTTTTCCAGATTGATGGTCCCAGTCTTCAAAATCCTGGCCATCTCTCCCAGGATGGCATTAATGTACTGAAATGTATTCAGTAATCAAGTTAATAAAGATCTCACACACTTTCTGTATATATGTATTATTTCCTACTGAAATGTCTAAGATGATGGTGTCAAGGAGATGTACAATTTGTAGGTCACAAATGCTAAAGTATTGTTGGTTTTTGGTGTTTTCCTTTTAAATATTGTAACCCATGGTGACTGCTATTCTCTGCAGTGTAGAATAATAGTTTGTAATGGAAGGGCAGCAAAGTACATGATATGCTGCTGAAAGGGTTAATTTTTGTCATGTTGTATATCTGTGAATAGTCACAGATGTATTATAAAAAGGCTTCTTTAGTGTTCCCAGCAGCAGCTGTGTCCGTCTTGGGATGCAATATGCCATTTTGCATTAAATTGTTTAGTGAAATACTCTTGAGTGGAGGATCCATCCATTACATAGCACTTCTGAATGATAATTTGTCATTCTTAAGTGAAGTACATATTTTTTGTAAGGTTACGATAGTGCTTATTCTGTTGCATGCTGTGGCTTATTGCTCCCAATGTGCATAGATCTTTGTAAATTCATGTCACATGCTGTACCTGAATGTATCATGTAATAGCAAGACTGAAAAAAGTGAGACTGTTTTCTAGGTGGGCAGTTACCATGACTCTAGTACACAGTGTGCAATACAAGATGGAGACGGAGAAACGTTACCATTGTTGTGGGTATTCGGAGGTGGAAAAATGCAGGTGCACCTGAAGAACAGTATTGTACAACTGCTTTGAGGCCACAATTGATAATATCGCTGTATATACTATTCGTGCATTCTGAAAAATGTTGTCAATGCAGTTTGTATTTCTTTCCGAAGAGGAGTGCTTGCATAGCATCACAGTTTGACATCATCCTGTAGGTTTGTTCAAGCTGGATAATATGGGAAATATCTACCATAATTAAGCAGATGCCCCATAGTGTCCCCAGCCATCTGTATTTCTCCTCTGCATTTTGACATTGACAAATACCTGTACCATTTGTTTCCAGGTGTTTCCAAAGGGAAATTGGCAGGCGAGGTGTAATTTCCATCTGAGGGTCATAACATTTTAGTCTGCCTGAGATGCTGTTGTAACCATATTCAGTCGTGTTATATAAGAATCTACTCAAGGTAGTCTAAATTACAGTAGATCGACACTAAAACGTCAACTGCAAAAGGTTAAGGAAATAAAAAAAAACAAAAAAGAAACTGTCGTGCATGCTCTGAAGTATAAACTTGGAACATGCAAAACAAAACTTTTGTTTGGGGCTGCACTCACTTGCTAATTTTACATAATAATGTGGAGATTGCACAAGCCACGGGGGAAGGCACATATTCTCCTTCTCTGGGATTGTTGATCTTATAGACCTGCTGAACATGTGCTTTTTTGTCTACCTAAATCATACTCTACAAAAAGTATGCACACAAAGTATGCACACAAATATAAGGGTATGTGTGTATACATGCATGCATGGCTTGTTGAAGTGCACGTTTGTTCATAGGTAGGTACTAGGCTATCAGCCCAAGGGCCTAAGTAAGCCTAGCCAACAAAGTTCCCTGGCTTACGCCAACCCAAGAAATTTAATCTTCTGTGCTCCTGTCGAGCACAGCCACAGAAGTGATCCCCGGGGTGCATTTCCTATTTCCCATCCAGTCATCAAGATTTTTCTTGAAGAGTGTTAATGAGGAACTTTGCTTGACATAGATGGGTAGCTTTTCCAGAGTATGTGAAGTCTCTGGGACATAAATCTATCCCTCCAGCAATTCCTGTTTATTGTGGTGACAAGGTTTAGGTCCCTAGAGTGTGTAGCTCAGAGGGATTGGGATTTCTTTAGGTGTAGCATGTCCAATAGCTCTGGGTTTGACATAGTTTTATATGTTAGGTAGAGATCACCTTGGAGTAGGTGATATGCTACAGAGTAAAGGTGGAGTTTTTTGAGTCTATCAGTGTAGGGCATCTGTTTGAGGCCAGTAATTCTCTTTGTGAAGTACTTCTGTGGCCTTTCCAGCTGCTGCAGATGTCTTGAGGTACATTCCAAAAGGGACGTTGTACTATATAATGAGTCTGAGTGTCTAGTGGAGTACTTGTTTATATCAAAGTTGTCTTATAACATGCACATTGACAAGTGCATTAGCAGAATATCAGGTAGTACCTGGGTAAGGCATTTTCGCTTTTTGCCAGTATTGTATAATCTTCTAATTAGTTTATATAAGTAATTACTAGGCTAATTGCCTCTGTGGGCCATTGTAAGTCTAGCTATTTTCCTTCCAAACTTGAGAATCAAACCCTTTACCCTATTTTGAGGTTAACACCTTAACCCTTATACCAGCCCTTATCTTAAATTGGTGGGGTTGTCTGGGATGTAGTATCTGACATGGTGGAGTGCAGGGGGGGGTCTTGCCCTGCAAAAAAAAAAAGTACAAAAAAAAAATATTTTGCTGTATTTCCACTAATTCCATCTTGTCTGTTTTTTCATACATTGGAGTTCAAGGCAATTTCACTTCAATGAGATAGGTACATAGACATTCATGATTACACACACACTTCACAGAATCCTCTACTTGAGCACTATACCAACCCATTGTATAATATGCAATTTAGGATCCAATGCTCATATGTCATACAAAGGAGCAATAATCATATAGTGGTACACAAAACTGTAAGAGGTGTGGATACATCCTTGCAAACCTAAATTAGGATTAGGGCTGTTGACCTAGTCCTTTTACTTGCAGGTGCCCCATGACATCTCAAGTTTTTGCAGAATGCTGCACATACGTTCTCCCCTGATTCTCAGTTGCATAGCTTGTTACAGAACAGTATTATAATGTAAAGGAATAATGATCAGGACAGTGACATCTATTGGCAAAAGGTAAGTTGTGCAGACCTACAATTATATAATGATGATTGGCAGGGATGTAGATATGAACATATTACTCTGTTTGCATCTCTTTGTTTTGACGTGGCATTGGTTTCTGCTTTACAAAGCAATACTTTTGTTGCACTGTGCTAAACACACAAGTGAATGTTTACACATCTGCCCTCACACCCATGCAGTCAACCTTTATGGTGACCCTTTAATGTGTGTGAGAATGATACTGAGGTTGTGGTAGATATCTGGTGAGCCCTTGTCTTTTTATTCATAGGGGCCTTCGGTAGTAACTTTCTTACAACCTCAGCACATCAGTTTAGTATGGCAGTATATGATGCTCACATGCCATCTTATTGTTTTCTGGTAGAATGCCACCAGATTTGTAGAGATTTACACCTTGCAGTTTGAATTACTTTTGTCAAGTAGAAGTTTATAGTCTTAACTTGTGGTAGTTCCTACACCATCTAAGAGTATCAATTGCTATATGCCTGACAATATAGAAAGATAAAATCAGGTTTACCTTCTGTTTTGTCTAGGTAGATTTTGGATTTAGTTTGGTCCACGTATTCAAGATGTACCATTGTAGCATGGCTATGTACAAGGTATAGTAGGGAGAACTAGGTTAAGTTAAGGTACAACTAACTCTAACCATCTAAGCGAGGTTTAGTACAGCCATGGACTTACTAAGTAAGAACAGCAGCTGCTATAAGGCAAACAGGCAACTAACAGCGACCCCAGTACTAGCAGTGTGTGCTCCTGGATGACCCCCCCCCCACAAACACTGTCAAACTGAGTTACGCCCGTTTAGCAGTTCACGCATGAAATCTAAATGAAAATTTAAGTAATTTAAATCACACTACCTTGGTGACTGATGTGATTGATGAAATGAATGAAATTCAGTAAAACTGCTCACAGTACATCAGATAAACAGCAAGGCTCACAAATGGAGCAATATTTAAAAAAATAAACAAAAGAATGCATCTTGCTACTAGGCTAGCAGTAATTTTTAAATCGCAAAACAACAGCAAATTATTTTCTGCCACAAGATGATCATTAGCAGTTTCCCCACAATAGTCCCCCAAACACTGCCAAATGGTTACACCCTGTAATATTTAATAGAAAAAAATACCTCTGATAAATGATTTAAGTAATTAAAACACAATTTCCTTGTGTTTGAAGGGACTGAAGAAGGGTATTCAATCCAGGAAAAATAGTTGTAATTAGATGGCAATTTATTTAACCCTGAAATGTTTTATTTGCTTCTGAAGATGCGTTCCTTTAATATTTATTTTGTTGGTTTTAAACTTCCGTTGTGCTATTGTCTTTTGCAGTTTTCATATTCTTCCTCTTCCACCCATGAATGCTAGTCGAATATCAAAACTGTGATACCCATTGCAGAAAGTAGGGATTTTTATTTAAAAAAATGTACATAAAAGGAAACATTTGTAATGAGCAAGAATCATTATAAAATAACAAAACACTTTCTGCATTCTGCTTCTTGCTGTTCACCTATTACTATCACATCTGTTTTATACAATTTCATGTAAGCATATCTAATTTGCCTTGGTATTTTTTTAAATCAGAAAACCTTTTTCTCTTTCAAATCTTCCACACTTGCCAATCATTTTAAGCAAAAGTGCATACTGAATTCCAATATGTCTCTTAATGGCACTAGTCATTGCTTTCCAACTGTTTTCCCCATGTGCAAAGAAAATGTCTGTTCTATCTGAATTATTTCAGAAAGTATTTCCCTACCATACAAGTGTGATTTCACAAATCATTTTACATTATCCATTTAAACAGATGTTGAGAAATTTCAAGTTATCTTAAAATCTATCTCTTATTTTGGGTCTTCTATATTTTTAGGATTACCTTCACTCTATTTTTGTTCATAAATAAACTTAAAACTAATATCACACTTCTACATGGGCATGCTTTATTACTTTCATGAATTTTTCTTATTTTTTACCTTCTGCTCTCTCTTGTATTATAAACAGTTCTACCTCCTATACATACAGACCTCCTCTTTCCTCACCCTCCAAATTTTTGATGTCTCTCACATAGCCTTCATCTAGATCTTTCTCCACTTTGTCTGTTTTATCTGAAAGTAGTAAAATATTGCTGCCAAAACTTCCAAGTTGCTGCTTCAATATTTTCATATTTAAAGGAAGAAAAACACAGCATAGCTGTATAAATAAATAAGGGTATTAAACTATGTTCTAAGCAGCTATAGCCTTATCTTTTTACTTATCTGATAGTTTGCCTAGCGTTAACGTTCTTTCCACTCGTATCTAACATTGCAGTAAACTTTGCTCAGTAATCAATACTGTGTGAAAATAAATTTGTACTCATTCCATTTTTTTTCTTCCTGTGCCTTCATGTAATACATGGATTTGTTTATTTCATTATTTATGTTTAACTGCGTAAGCCCCACTAAACACAAGTGTCTCTTTATTGGTGACCAAGCAGCACTATTTAGTAGTCTCATGTGCTCAGTCATACAGTAGGAAAATACAGGTGGAACAAATCAAACTTTGAAGGCCTAGGAGAAACAGTTCAGTAACATTTCAGGGCCTCAATCCTCTGCACTAACTGCCAGACTTATTTAACATAAATTATTTGTCCCGGTCCCCTTCAATAATACACATCGCACCAAATGACATTTGACTACCTTTATTAAATTTCCATAACAAAGCTTTGATCTCCAACTTTATTAATTACAACTATTCATGATATGATTCTAAATACAGCATAACATCCTTGTTAAGTTAATCAGGGCAGTGTACCAACTCACCCTGCCCCAGTAAGCAGTGTCCATACCTGTACTCACTCACTTTACTTATGAAACAGCGTCCCGTCTCACTTCATACACCATTCATTGTAATGTTAATCAGGGCAGTGTACCTACTCACTGCCCAACAAGCAGGGTCCATACCTCTGCTCACTTACTTTACTTATGAAGCAGCATCCCAACTCACTTCATACACCATCCATTGAATTACCATCCACCAAATGAACACCATCCTTACGTCAGCTTGTTTATCTATTCAGCAAGCTTCCTCCAACTACTCATTTCCTTTCCCCAGATCCTTGAAATGAACATCCAGACATCAGTGGGGGAACAGAAGAGGGCAAGCCTATCCCTCTTTTCCGCCAACCAGCCTGACCAGGCTGTTCCCCCTCCCTTCTATCCAAAATTGTTCAACCCACTACTTCCCATAAAGGGAAGGGGCAAGCCAAACATTTGGTGTACCCCTCATTTTTAAAGCACCTTAGAACCTGTCATAAATCCACCATGCCAATACTATCACTGAAACAGACCCTAAGGAAGCTACCTAAAGTAGAATTACCGTGACCACACTGTACCACCAGAACATCCACCAAGAGAATGCATACACTTTTTTATCCCGCTTCCTTCAAAGCTGAAATAATGGCACAACCTAAATGGATTGCCAGCATGTAACCACAAAACCACAAACCTTAACCCCTTGAACTCAAATCGACACCCAGGAAAACTAGTATCAAATCTCACACCCAGGACCCTGTCAATTGTAGCATAACCTTATTTGTCAGAAAACCAGCACCCCTTGACCCAGTTCCTGAAAATACTCAACCATGAGTACTCTATGTGCCCAGCCATAACACACCCAATTCATTCATTACCAAACCATCTTAATCCCCATTTGTCCGTGGCCTCTCTACTGAAAAGCTCTTTCTTTATATTAGTTATACAAGTGGAAGGTAATTAAGACCTGTCTTACAACCACCTTATCCTGCAACCAAGCTTCCTTTAAACCTTCTAACTCCCCCGTACCAACGCACCCATTTTCTACAACTACCCCAACACAGCCACCTACCTACCATGGTTCATAAAAGCCTACCTACAAAATTCACCCAAACCCCAAGTGAAATTGTCCTTGTGCTACTCTGTAAAACCTTAACCTGGTATGTAACACTAACACTACCTACTCAAGGGACAAATTTGTCACCCCACGGATACCCATTAGGAACAAACTCTGGCATCCTGTCCAGCACCTCATTGGCCCTTCCCCCATATACACTTAAAACAACTGGCTTAGTGAATACAACCACCCCAAGGCTCCCAGAAACCAAGGATTGAACTTCACTGACTTGCAAAAGCCATATGGCTGTAGCCGAAAAAGTTCCTGTGCTCCTATGAATATCTTAACTCAACTCATTCCGTGGGATCCCCACACTCCTCATAACCATCCCATGTTTTCCCTTTGACCCCCCCCACCTACCTCTTCCTTGCTTGTGCCCTATACCAATGAAATAATCAGCTCCCATTAATCAAACTCAGAGCTCTAACATGCCTTACTAAGGTGATTACTCAGACCCTCCCTTGTACCCCATTCCAGTGGCAACACCCATCCTATCAAAACATCACCTTTCAAATCCCCTTTCAAGTCACTGCATGATGCCGTCTGCACTTCAGCAATCTTCAAAGAAAAGAAAATAATAAATTCTATGCACACATACCAATTACTTAACATGGAGGCACTGACAGGGACCACTGCCACAGTTCGTGTTTGCCAAACTCTGCAGCAAAATGACACCAGCACCTTTTATATATATATATATATATATATATATATATATATATATATATATATATATATATATATATACTGTAACTCGTATTCCCTTGAACAAGAGTGATAATTGCTATCCAAAGAAAAGAGACTAACTTGTCTAGCTTATAACCATCCCCGAGCCAACTACCTGAACCCCATCCACATTGATGTGCCTAAATGAGCACTAAATAAAATGCATTACCTGTAACCTCATCAAGCCTGCTGCAGAACCCAGATTCTTACCTAAGGCCGTGGCTGTTGCTCCCTTTTACTATTAACTATTGTAAATGCCCAACACAGGTCCAACTTTCAACCTTAATCTAATATACAGAACAAATTGTATAACCGATTAACACTGAGCTCAAAACTCAAATGCCTGTCCTTCTCTGACTAGCACTGTAAATCCTCTGTCAAGAACTTAACCACTTTGAAAACCACTTATGTCCGTCAGTAACTGTTGCCCACTTGTGCTCTTATGTGTACCCTCCTTGCTCTCCACTGCTTCCATCATCTGCAAATTCACTGTGTATCAACACAACTGGTACTCATCACACCATCATCTACAAAGAAAAGGAGAAAAGTAAGCCCTCTAATATGAAAAGAGAAAGCTCCACCTTATACCCACCTATTCCAAATTACAGCCGCAGCATTCCAAGACCCCATCTACAAGAAAGAAAAGACATGTAAATCATCCAAACTACATAACGCACATTCCAAGACATCTTCAAGGACGACCTATCCTGCCAACCTGGGAAGAAATGTACCACCACCACTCGCATATATAACAAAGCAGCCATAACTGAAGCTATGCCTCCAATGACCCTATCAAATACCCATGATAAATTTAACTACCAGTCAAGTACATAACTTCTGGCCACAAACCCAGGTTTCTAATACATAACCTTCCTTTAAGTAGGTGTAGAATAACACGCATGCAATCATTTCCTAGAACCCACTTGTACATTAAATTAAAATACAAAGCCCTATGATACAAGCAAGCCCTTATACTAATCCAATTAAAATGTTATATTAAGATATTAAGGCTTAAAACTTAAGCTTCAAATTAAAATCATCATTTCTTCCACCTATGTACATAAAGAAGGCTTTCAATCCACTCTTTCATGTAATGCAAAACATTTAAGAATTTCCTTTACAAAACATTACATTTGCTTTCTTTTTCCTGGGTTCCTGTTTTACTTCAGTTTACCTAACAGAATGTGCTCCTCTCTCGAAGTTCAGCCTATAATGATATTCACAAATTTCTGCACAAGGAGCCTGCAGCCAGACTTAATGCCTAATCAATTGCAAGGGCAGTACTCAGCAACAAAGATTTGTCTATACTTAAAAAGCTTAGGGTCAAGAAACCTTTCTCTGTGTTCAGCAATAAAAAAAAAAATTAAAAATTAAACACACACATACCTACATCACGAAACATGGTGCAGCATCCTATTCAAACTTGCTTCAATTACCTTACTGCCCATAAAAAGGGGCAAGCAGTACAGGCCTGGAAACTGTGCGACCCAACCTCCAAGTTTGATAATTTTTTAAAATTTTTACTTGACATTGGATTATGCCACGGTGGTACAGCAATAGCATTTATACCTCACAGCAAGAGGTTCTCCTGTTCGATTCTCGGCGTGGCTTGGAAGTGCCTTCTGTGTGGAGTCTGCATGTCCTCCCTGTGGTTGGGTAGCATTCAGAAGACATGCGTGCGTAAATGGGCGTTCGTTGAAGGTTGGGCATCGAGCTGGCACCTCGGAGTTTCGTAAAAAAATCTACTGCCAATCATTAGCGGACCGGAGTTCCACCATGGCGGCCCCTTACTGGGAAAAAGCCGAAAGACAAACAACAATATTGGCAAAGATGAATAGGAATGCTGATTGCCTACAGCTTTCCTTAGTCAGTCAACCATAACAACGTATCCTTGTTCATCAAATGCCGCCTTCCTATCTGCCCTGCTTCATAGACTGCAATTTTACCTGACCTCATCTTTCCTGCATAGCTGGTAGCCTTCCAGCACTGTGCATTCACAGCAAACTGGCATTCTATTTTCGTTCACTTATCAGTCTTACTAAACACAAAAAAGAACCTTTTCTTTCAGTTAGGTCAGGGCTATCCGTACAAAGCCGACTAGGGACAAAATTTTAATTATTTTTCTTACAAACTTAGTTGACAGAACAACAGGTTATGTATTAGACTGAATTGTCTGAAGGGTATGAAGTCTAAAACTCAAATGACTGTCATTTTCTAACTTCAGTCTTTAACAAATTGCCACCGATTTGCCAGAAAACCACCAGTTTTATGAAATGGGCCAACACATAAGGCAAATCTATACATACTGCAAAATCTGTGCAGTTGAGAGGTAATCACTCTCACCCTCCCCCAATGGCTACCCTACCACCGCGCCTGTGCAGAAGCAGCTGTTCTTCACCAGTACCTCAAAGCCCGCGACATTAGCACTACCGAAGTAATGAGTCAGCATCATCTCAGAATAATGTACATATTACAAAATTAAGCCCCAAACAGCACATCCCAAGTTAACGCAAAAACTTCGAGCAATATCTTCCATAGCATGCATGTCCCCCAATAATTACAGTCACCGATACATATTCAAAGTTTATATCAAAAGCACAGTAAACCACAACGACAACTACATAAACTAGTCGGTCCTGTATAAAACCCTTACCCGGGTAAGCACAGAATTTATCGACTTGTTTACCTATTAATATAATGCCTAGTTCTGGACATAATAAAAACTCTACACACTCCCCTTCGGCTGAGTTTTAGCACTGTGCATGTGCAGTAACCGTTAGTTCACCTTCATTGAAGCCCACGAAAATCCCCTGACTGTGTCAGCTAAATATAATCTCTCATTTCGTACCTGGGCTGAGAAAAGCCAAACCAAGGGTTATACTGCTGCCTGGGTCCACGGAGCATCTGACATCCAGTGAAACTACCGACAGAAGGACACAATCCCACAATAAAACCCCTGGTGGCTCCCCACCTCCAGTGACCACCTTCACCAACAAGGAGCGGCAAAACTCCAGAACACCAATAAGAAATAGCCGACCATGTGCAACAACCCCTGCCTCTGTCCCCTAAGCTGCGTTTTATACAATTATCCCTTCTGCTTCATTTTATGAAGAGTTTTTTTTTTTGACTAAATACCTATCCCCGAACCATTAACACTGTCCATGATCCTGTGAAGCTGAAAGATGGTCCCGTGAATCTGTAGTGGTACCCCCTGCAAGAATGTAACCCAGCAAAACCTCCACATTGGCATACCTCCTACCACCACCGTCATGGTGCCCAGTGTCTGATTTCCTCCCAGCTACTACCATTCAGCAACGTTGCAGTAGAAGACAAAAAAAAAAATACATACATACATATATCTACAACCACCTGGGACTGATGAGCCCACCATCCACCAACAACCTGAGGCCTACTTGGTCTTCTGTAACCCCACCGGTCATCACGGACGTGACCTCACCTTAGCAAGTTCACGCCAAATGTGATTACTTGACCCAACTACACTAGACTAAACCTCTTAAGCCCCTCCCCATCATTATCTCATTTCCACCCAACCATCCCTGCCTCCACTTAACCCTTTCACCTCCCCCTAATATTAACCCCCCCCCAATGAAGATGTCCCGGGACAACTTAGTTTGTTGCCAAATTTCATTTATAAATTCTTTACATTTTTGTTGAAACGCATTTCATTAAAGTTTGAACTCTAAAATATTTGGTAGTAAAAGCAAATACTCCCAAAGTAAAAAGAAGTACTGAAGCTAACAACCACAAGAAATTATATTATTTCACTACAGTGGCTTGGCATTGCAAAAGCATAGCATCGGTCTCAAAAGACCACTTTAGGATAGCTGAAATTCTTCAAATCATAACAGGAAATTCAAGAAGGTTTAATGTTTTATCATGTATTCTGTACTGCAACACCTGGAATTAATGACAGCAGCAGAATTTCTTTAAAAAGTGGCAATCATAATGTAACAAGATAAATCTGTTAGATTAGAACAGTTGTATGGATGAAATATATCAATGGAAATAAAACTATAAAACATTCTGCTCTACTGTAAAAGGTGAGATTGCCTAGTTCCCTATCTAGTGTAAAAAAACAACCTAATCTAGCCTTGTACATGGGTCCATAAGAAGCATCATTTTTAGTTTTTCTCGCTCTAAAATTCATTTGTTAAGACTAGCAACAGCCATCTTTAAATCTATTTTTTGCATTCAGTTTGATGGAAATCATTCATCCCTAGAACACAGAACTCTCAAATCAAATAAATGGGTTGGATAAAAATGAACCCATTGTTTTATAGCTTGCTTTGTACCTTGCCCTTAAGCCTTGGACAAAAGCAAAATGTATGGAATATATCTACAGTACACTGCAGAGCCAACAGATTATTTCTGAACATCCCTATAAGGTTTACATGGAGTTGGGTGCCATATATGGAGAATTTTCTTGTTTTGGTCTCATGGCACACTTCATTTTTTGTCACATGGCACACACCATTTTTTCATTGTTTTTGACTTTCTCCCAAAACTTCCTCCCATTGGTCTTCTGAAAGATAGAATCTGTTTGAACTTGATCTCCCTTATCCCACATATTCTGATAAATTCACAGAAACATTCTCTCATAGCAGACCATGCATAGAATCAAGACTTTATTCAAAAGTACAATGTATTTTTGAATGAAATCTTGATTCTGTGCATGGTCCGCTATCGGGAACATTTTTTGACTAATTTGCTTCCACTTCTCTTGTGCGGCTTACTCCATAAGAACCATTTTTTGCTTTACCTATCCTGATTAATTGTACTTCCAGTTTTTTTTAAATACTGCACCATGTTTTTTTAAGTGTCACACTGCTACTGCACGCCTTAGGCATATTTTCCATAACTAATATATTTGTTTTAAATCCATGGTTCACATATAATTTACTGTGGGCTATATACACAAAACAGTTATCCATTAATTTCAGAAATATCATTTGTGTCCTACAGACTGCTTTGTTTCATAAAATGGGACTTAAATTTCCCCAGTGCATATATTCTTTTTGAAGTAGAACCCAATTGCCTATTCTTAATCCATATTTGTGGAAAGACTTCATATTTTGCCTTCTGTATAATGCTTATTATTGTATGGTAAGATAAAATCAAAACGTCAGTAAATGGGGTAAACCCCCCCCCCATGACAAGATGCCTGCTATGCTTTTGATTTGCCAATACTATTACCCTCTCTGAGTAATTTAATTGCTACAAATTATTGAATGTCTGCTAGCATAAGAAATTTCTCAATGAACAGTAGGAAGGGCGTTATCACTTTTCATAGCATTTGCTTTCCCCATCAGTCATATATTTTGAGGCATTTAATTTTTTTGTAAAAAGTGCAATTTGCAATCAGTGATAGTCTCAAAAAGATCTGCTGTAACAGCTGAACAACATATAGAGAAATATTGAAGCCACTTGGTAATGGTGAAATTCTAATGGAAGGTGTAGATAACAGACCGTGAATGAAGGCAGAGTGATGAATGAAGGCAGAGTGATGAATCGGGGAAAATCTAGAGGAGGTGTGTGTGCGTGCATGTGTGTTTGTGCGTGCGCACTTCATTCTGTTGACAAACTGACTATTTGATAGAGTAAAGCACTTGGGAAATTTATCAAAAGTACTCCTAGCAGAGTGCAGGAGACTGTGAAAGGATTAAGACTGAATGTTTGCTGTTAAGCTAAGTATGAGTTCAGGTTTTTAATATGTTTTTTCTTTTGTGTAGCGGACTATTAATATTTTAACATTTTTGTGAACCTTAGCATTAGACTGAATAAAGAATGACAAAGCAAGCAAAAACTGTGTGTAATGGCCACAAACGTACTTTTTTTTTTTTGCTGTAGTAGTGTGCCTACACAAAGCAACTTTTTGTTGCTCAGTGATTGCACAACCTTGCAGAAAAGGACATTGCCTTTTCCTAAGACTGACTTATTATAGCGGTCTACGGTGTCAGTGTGGGTCATATTAAGTTTCAGAAACTGGTTGATTACTCCCTGGGAAAGACTGATGCCTGAAACCAGAGGGGCTGGTAACTTGTCATTGTGTTTTACATGGAGCTTCTAGGGAAGAATCAGATGAGAGTATTTTTCAGAAGTTTCCTGTTATTAGGAGAACAGTACTCTTGTTCTCTTCTAATCCAGATGAAACTTTTTCATACCCGACCTAAGAATGATGATATATATTATGCATGTATGCAGAGGCCGATTTCTGGACAATCTCAGGTAAACATTTATGCAACATTTTTAGCTGAAAATGAATGAAGTTAGTTAACAAATAGGCTGCACTTAGTTTACTCAATAGTCATGTGTGGTAAAGTTTGAGCTGGGTCATATTTATGGAGTTTTTAAATGACAACACTAAGAATATAGATCACAAGCATTGCGCTGTGCCAACTACAGATATTTTACTTGTTTACCCTAATTAGTTGTAAATGCATGCATAATACAATAGTCATAACATTCATAATCCCTGAACTGCATTGCCCAAGGCCATCATCTCTGGGGGCTGCTATAATAAGGAAGTACCGACATAATTTGGTAATATTGTACAAAGTAATTACATTTTCACATTTTGTAGACTTAAAACTCATATGCACATCACTTGATCCTAGTACTGCGGAACATTTGCTAGGCCTAAATACTATAACATCAGTTTGTACTGCCAAATGAACAATAAACACCATCAATGAACTGCTAATACTACAGAGATAAATTTTATAGCTTGGGTTATTGACCTCTGTGAAGAAATTATTAGGGCAGATATGCTCAGTTTATGCAGCTAATTTGCAGACTTAGAATTGTTTATACAAGTCAAGATAGTTGTGCACACCATAGTGCAGTTACTGGGTACAGGCTGGCTGACCACAATTGCTTTAGCCTGTAAAAACAGAGCAGTCACTAAGCAGTAACCCTCAACAGGACAGCAGTGCACTCAGCAGAGCAGCTTCTAGGCACTGGTCCATAAATAACACATTGAAGTAAAGGACAATACAGTAGGCACTGGACACAATAGTTATAGCCTCTAAAAGCAGAGCAATCACTAGGCTGTAACATAAAATATGGAAGTAGTCACTTCACCAGTATAATTTCTAGGCATTAGTCATTAAATAATGTAGTCCTCCATAAGACAATATACTCTACACTAGGAGGATGCTGGGTAACTACAGACCATTTAGTCTAACCAAGCTTATCTGTAATGCTGTGGAGCACATCATTCTAGAATTTGTAAATGAGGACATTGGCAGTCTACATTTCCTTCACTCATGCCGGTATACCTTTGTTAATGTTAGATCCTGTCTGTTAAGCTTAGTGGACTTGCTTTAATAAGTCTCCAGTGCATTGAGTAAAGGCAAATTGGTACATGTAGTCTACCTTGACCTGAGTAAGGACTTTGACACCATCCCAAATTCTGGCCTTGATGAGGGATTAAATCTAGTTTGATTAATTTTATGTAATTTTCTTGATAAGCTGTCTCACTAAGATAATCCAATCTTTCAGTACGGGGGTCTCTCTCTCATTATAAAGGGTCTTTACTAGTGGCATCACTTGGGGTCAGTTCTAAGGCAACAGTTTTTAATGTTTTTTTTATTATTTATCTGATGTGAAGGCTTATATCATGGTCTTAAGGCTCCTCAAGTTTAAGGATGACTGCAAACACAGAATGACGATAAGCTTTCTAGCTGACTTCTAGATTCTCCAAGAAGGGCCTAACATGTACAAATAAATGTTGCCAGAACCTCAGCCTAAAGATAAATGCCAAGGAGTGTTGTGCGGTGTCCTTTGGTAAATCTGAGAATCCATACACCTGTCACTCAGATGACAGTGCTCTAAAATTGACAGTTTTATTAGGAACCTGGGAACTTTCATCAAAAATAGCTACTTGTGAAATATTAGTTTATCTCCTATTGTTTGGAAAGCTCTCTATCTAGCCAGACTAATTTACCAGGTCAGTAGACCTTATTCTTCTCTACTCCCCAACTTGAAAGACCTCACCATTTTCTCACAAAGGAAATCTGTGGCATATCTTACATGTGCTATGTAGACTACCTTTAAAACACATTTTCTGTTATCTGATTCTTAGAGATTTTTGTGGGGAACCATCTGACTTGCTTGCAGTGCCTTAGACAATCTGTTCCTAAGCAACTTCCTACACATTTGCAAAACCAACATTACCATAAATACTTTCTCAAAGGAACTAAACATCCACCATAGCATAAAGCAGGACTTCCTGTTGATAGGGGTCACTTTCAAAGAATCCCCCTTCTATGGCATAGACTTCCCTAAACATTAAGCAATTTCTTGACCCTCTTCCAATTCAGATTGGATAAATGGATGGGAAGCCATAAAAGCACACCTGGTCTGTCTCCTCAAATATTCAGTGAAAGGGGAAAAAGTTGAGCAGCAGCTTTATGTTAAAAGGTATTGCTGAAATAGGATCTCAAGTCTGGGCTTCAAATGATCTGTCTGTTCACCAGTCTAGTATGAACCTATGATTGCAATGATTTAACCTAGTGCTCAGTTGCATACATACACTGTAGGGGAGAGAGAGTACTCTACATATTGCAAAAGGATGGGAGGAATTGAGCAAGGTTTGCCAAGGACAGGGAATAGTGGAGATGAATCTTTTTACCACTTCTACTATAGCTGGTCTTGCCACAGCTTTACACAACTGAGAGTCTGTGCATCTCTCTGCTCATTTCTTACTTGTTAAAGCTTTCTTGTGGTTGATTCCATGGATAAGCACTTACAGTAGCCCAGCATTAGAGAGCCAAGGTGTTAATGAATAATGATGACCTAGTTATGTAGTTGCTTTCTCATTTGATTGGGAATCTAAAATGAAGTTCTTCAAAAGGTATTCTCAAAAAATTTATTGAGGGCTTGTTGAACAGATGTGTTTGTACTAAAAAGTTGCCCATCCATTAAACAAGACACTATACCACTGAACCAGTCCTGGTTCCCTATTAGAAGACCAAAGATGCATTCTTTCGAATGTGTCTTGGTTGAACTCAAAAGTCTGAAACGGCAAAATATCTAAGTGGCTTTTAAGCAAATTCTTTTCATGGGAAAGAATTTGCTTGGCCGCTTCATTACATTGCCATTTTTGGCACTGTAGTGCAATCTCTGAGTTGGTATATTTAAGTAGTCGGGTGTGCGTATCAAAGCCCCCCCACTTAATGTAATGTTTAAAGTGTTTTTTTTTTTTTTTGGTTGGAACAGCAAATTTTTTTTACCTAGGAAAAAAATTGCTGTTTTGACAGTTCGAAATTGTAAGCTTTCGCTTACATAGGGTTGATTAATCACCTTTCGCTTTTTTAAGCGTTTGGTGATCTAATATAGAACCCCAGTCCTCTCTAGTTTTCCTTTGCAAGCCTACAAAATGCTCAGTCTGAGCAGTGCCCTAGTTTACATAAAATAGAATACCATTAAATTTGCTGTTTGTATGTGTGCATCTGCCTTAATAAACAGAAAACTACAATGACTTGTCACCCCCAATATATAATACATCTTAAGTGCCAGAAACTTGGTGAAATGGGGCACGGGGAGTCTTCTTTTACTGTGAGTTACCTGATCCCAGAGACTGATTAAATGGCATGATTGGCGTACAGTGCACTGAATCACTGCAAATATAAGGCATTCATTTAAAGATGCCTAGTATTTTAAGTGTCATGAAAGCATTGTGTATTACTGCTGCTGGGTATGTGGTTTTGTGTCTGTGTGTGTGTACACCTTGCATGTCTGCGAGTGTACAATCTCCATGAAGAGTTTGTGATATTCTCTTAAAATTATTGGCGCCACCAGCTATAAAAAATTGTAAATTAATCCACAGGAGAGGAATTTAATGGTAATTGAGACACTTAACTGTAAATGGAAGTATTAAGAATGCTTTTAATGCTATTAAGCTTTGACATTATACAATAGTTATGTGTTTTCTTTTCTTAAGAGAATGGTTATAGCACCAGATATATTTTCTATCCTTCTTCTCATGGTCATTATAAATGACCATTACTCTTTTGTTACATAACACTTAGAAATTAAAACTTAACATTCTGGAAACCTTACACCCAACTAAAATGGAATGCTTTGGCTTAGTATCATATTTTGTGTGTAAAGCACACTCCTTTTCTGTTGGTCAGTATAAACATGCATACACAAACATAAGCTTATTTATAAACTAAAGACTTCACCAAAATATTTTTGGTTATTTCAGCATTTTATATGCTTTCATGAAGGTGTAGAAATAATTATATGAATAGTTCTGCTGTATAAGGTTGTATATATGTATATAAAACATGCTCTCTTCCTCACAAGACATCATACATGCATATATTTGTAAATTTGTAGTTGTAGATCACCTTGAGTACATCACCTGGCTAATCTGTTGATCCTTGTTGCATTGCAACACACACCACAAAGGAGGAGGAAAAAACTTGACCTGCCTCCCCATGCAAAACTGACGTTTAACTCTGAATTGTGAAGAGATTGGAATTGACCACTACGGGTAGCACTACCGAAGGTAAGTGACAAAGTCTGTAGAATATCAAAAGTGTGTGTGTATGTATGTGCATCTATTTGTCTGTCTATCATATATATCCATCTATCAGTGGTTAGCATTGTCACCTTAAAGCAAGAGGTTCCCTGGTTTGATTCTCAGCTGGGATGCCTTCTGTGTTCAGTCTGCATGTCCACTCTGTGTTCACGTGGGTGCCCTCTGGGTGCTCCAGTTTCCTCCCATATTCCAAAGAAATGCAGTAGGTGGATTGCACACATTAATTTGGCTATAGGTGTTGGTGTGCATGGAAATGTGTGGTGTGAAACCACCAAGTTAGGGCTAGCCACTTGGCAGTGCAACCTTGGCAATAGAGGATTGTCACTGTTGAATTGACACCCTGACCCCATGTGCAAAAAGGGGTTGTGGATGTGTGTGTGTATATGTAGAGAGATATAGCACACTCTCTCTCTCTCTCTCTCTCTATATATATATATATATATATATATATATATATATATATATATATATATATATATATATATGGATCTACTTCTAAACCTCAAACTTAATATAACTGAACTTCATTTTCATGAGATGAAAACTGTGAAAGCTGAAATACCTGAACTGTGAATTTTTCGCAGGGTAAGTAAACACTTGTCCAACATGCCCTTTTCTCCACTCTAATGTGATTCTGAAGTTGATGTATATAGTTATGGAGGGTGTGGGAGTGAGAACCCCCTCCCCATTGTGGGGGTTTACTTAGGTGTGTGTTTCATGTACGTTTGGGCAAGTGTTTACCAAAAGGGTATGAAGAATGAGAGATTGCATCTGTAAATACTGTCTTCATAGGTTCATACTAGGCTATCTGCCCGAGGGCATTTATAAGCCTAGCCCACAGTTTTGTGGCTTACGCCACCCCTTTAGTTTGGAGAAACTATGCCCATTATTTAGCTGTGCCTCTGTCGAGCAGTGACACTGAGGTAACCCCTGGGGTCTATCTGCGATCTCCCATCCATTGGTCAAGATTCCTCTTGAACAAGGCCAGCGAGGTGCTCTGCCTCACATAAACCGGGATTTTGTTCCACAGCATAGGGAGTCTTTGGGTGATGAAACTATCCCTCCAGCACGTCCTATTAATAACCGTGTCGAGGTTTAAGTCTCCCGCCCTTGTGGCTCTGAGGGATCTAGATGTCTTGAGATGAAGCATGTTCATCAAATCTGGGTTTGACATGGCCTTGTATGTCAGGCATAGGTCACCTCTGAGCAAGCGGTAAGCTACTGAATATAACTGGAGTTCTTTCAGTCTGGCAGCATAAGACAGATTTTTGAGACCCTTTATCCTTTTGGTGAGGAACTTTTGTGGCCTCTCCAGCTGCTGCAAGTGTCGGGTCAGATACATTCCGAATGGGGCATTGTACTCGATCATTGGTCTGATGAGTGATGAGTATAGGGAGACTATGACTTCCCTTGATCTGGATGTGAATCCCTTCATGATAAGGTGGGCAATGTAGAAGGTCTTCCTAACTACTTTAGCAATATGAGTGTCGAATGAAAGGCTACTGTCAACCTAGGTTCCCAGGTCCCTAATAACTTCTTCTGTGTTCAGGGGATTGCCACCTATATGATAGCTAGGGGTAACCTTATTTTTCCCGAAGGGTATGACTATGCATTTCTTGGCATTTAACTTAAGGCCATGGCTCTGGCACCAGTTATCCATTTCTGTGAGACCCTTCTGAAGGATATCTGTGTCGGATGTGTTTTCAACTACGGCGCCCAGTTTGCAGTCATCTGCAAACTGTCAGCCATAACCCTCCTGTGTTTGCTTGTACTTCAGAAAAGTAGATGCCAAACAAGAGTGGGCCCAGGACTGAGACCTGTGGGACACCACTTGTGACAGGCTTTGAGTCTGACATGGCGCCAGCAACTCTGACCCTGTGGGTTCTGTCACTCAGCCAGTTTGCAACCCATCTTGTAATGTATGGGTTTACATTTAAGCTGATGAGTTTGTCAATGATATCGAGTGAGGTATTGTATCGTAAGCCTTCGCCAGGTCTAGGTAGGCTGTATGGACTGCCTTTCCTCGTCAATGGCCTTGGTGACTGTTTCAAAAAAGTCAACCAAGTTTAAAAGGCATGATCTGCCTTTGACAAAGCCAAACTGGGTTGGATCTAAAGTCTGCAAATTCCCTATGTCTTTATTTATGAGATCCATTATGATCCTCTCCATGGCTTTGCAGATAAGGCTTGTCAAGCTAATGGGACAGTAATTTCCAGGGTCTGTGGAGGCACCGCCTTTGTGGAGTGGGACCACAGTTGCTGTGCCACTCCTGGAGTGCGTATCCAGAGGTGAGACTAAGATTAAACAGCTGTCCTAACTGTGGGTTTAATTCCTCGTTGAGTTCATGGAGCACACAGCCGGGGACACCATCAGGTCCCATGGATGCTGTGTTCTTTGCCTTGGAGAGAGCAGTTCTCACCTGGGCGTTAGAGATGTTTGGGGGGCTACAATCCTTTGGTATAGATATCTCTCCTTTAGGGGGGGGAAGTTTGCACTGAACCTGTCAGCCAGTATGTTGGCGATGTCTGTAGGATCAGTAATCTTCACATCATTTTGAACTAATTCTGAGCATATCTGGGAGTTTCCTCCTAAGTTTCTGACATAGCTGAAGAATGCCTTATGGTTGTCTTTAGAGTCCTTAGCTATTTTTTTCTCAAAATTAGCTTTGGATGATTTTATGAGAGCTCTTAGCTTTTTACTTATAGTGATCAGCGGTGTCTTACCTTTTAAGGATTTTGCCCTATCTTGTTGTAGCTTTCTCCTTTTGTTGTAGAGTTTGTTTATGACTGGGGTCCACCAGACTGGACGCTTGCCTTTGGTACAAAGAGTCTTTGTTTTGCTTGGGATTGCCTGATCCATGCAGCCCTGCAGGTGCTGGTAGAAGGCATTTGTAAGTGATTCAGCGGTTTGAGTAATGTTAACCGCCGGCTCAGGGGCCTTAAATGAGACCACAGTAGTCTTTAGAAGTGTGAAGTCGGCTTTCGAGAAGTTCTTTACTGTGGTCTTTTTCATTTCGGGTGAGGGCGGGATGAGGACCTCCAGCGAGATTAGTTTGTGATCAGATCTCACCAGTGAGGGGTATACTTCTGGCGTTGAACATTGTGCTCCCATGTTCATGATGATGAGATCAAGTATGTTCTCTCCTCTTGTGGGGATGGTGACTAGTTGTTCCATGGCATTTGAGTTTATGAATTCCAGGAACTTTTGGGCTAGAGTGTTTGGGCTTGAGTAGTGATTCCAGTCTATATTTGGGTAGTTGAAGTCACCTAGTATGATGGTGTTCAGAGATACATTTATTCCCTCCAGTGTTTTCAGGAAGGCCATATGAGGTTCCTGAGTTTGCGAGGGTGGCCTGTAACATGCTACAAATTGCAGAGCAGTCTTGCCTATGGTTAATTGCACCTGGATGGTTTCCGATGCATCGTGCGATGCCACCAATCTTGAGGTGTGGGTGTCCTTGATGAATATGGATACCCCTCCTCCTTTCTTGGTATTGTCTGGGTTTTGGGGCCGGAACGCATGATATGAGGTAAAACCTGATAGTGCTGGGGTGCTCTCAGGAGCCTTGAACCAGGTTTCTGTCACAGCACAGACATCGATGTTCTCCATACTGAGAAGGGCCTTGAGTGCATGCATCATGAGGTTGAGACTTCTGGCATTGAGCAGCATTACCCTTATTTTTTTTTTCTTTGTTTTGTTCTAGGGTGGTATGTTTAGAATTTGAGCCTTGCCTAAAAAAGGCACTATGGGGGTGGCAAGAGCCTTTGCCAAAATCCGGAATCCCAGGGGTGACAAGTGCAAGCCGTCCCTTGCGAACCAGCATGGCTTGTCCAGCATGTCATCCCAGGCAGACAGACATTGGATCCCCTTTGAATGACACCAGAATTTAAGCCAATTGTTAAAGCTGATCATCTTATCTCTGTATTGTGGCATCATTCTTGGTAAAGGTAGGATACTGCTCAAGGTCAGGGTCATACCTGCTTGGGCTACATAATCAGAGAGCTCCTCTATGTCTCTTTTCATGTAGTCCAAGGAGGTACGTCTCAGGTCGTTAACACCAGAGTGGACAATGATTGAGTCGTACTTGTACCTGCTGTTGAGAGACCTGAGTGCATGCGTTATGTGGCAGATTCTAGCACCCGACAGGCAGCTTACTGTGACCTTCTCCTTACTCGGTCTGGTGAGCGGGACGTCAGTGTGTCTGACTATGGAGTCACCAATGACTAGTGTGTCTGGCATTGTGTTTGGCCTTAAGGGCTGTGACTGCTTGACACTCTGACTGTGTGGTCTATGTGTTGCAGGTGTTGTGTTCTGAGGTGGTAGTTGTTTGGGTGTCTGCTTTGGTGGCCTCTGCTGTTTTGGCCTCCGAGTATGTCTTTGTGTGTTTATGTGTATGATTTGAGGTTGTGATGGTATTATGTGAGACTGGGTCTATGGTGTGTGTGGTTACCTTCTCCTCCTGTCTGGTCTTGCCAGTCCTATGTTGAGAGAGCTCAGCCTCCAGTTTGGCCATATAGTTGCATCTCTCACATGTATTTGTGTTTTGTGGGAGGAGGAGAGGGTTGTCTGTGTACATGAGGCAATTGTAACATTGCCTCAATATTCCCAGGTTCACCAGCTGAGCAGGAGAGGACATTAGCAACTGATCCCTCGACATGCTAGAAGGAATAAACAGACATAGTCTTGTGGGGAAAAAAGCTGTATTATGTGTTTGGCATCAGAATAATATCTAGCAAAAATAGGGAGTCTGAATTTATGATCACAGTTCATGGTAGGGTACCTGATAAACTTGTTAACTTATAAAATTAAATCTGACCAGCCTTACAGTATGTTATTGGGAAAAAAAATTTCATTTTGTTCCTGTGAATAAAAGGTGCTGCTAGGATGTGAAGAGATTAATATTAGAAACAGGAGGTATACAGCCATTTAGCAGACACAATGATGAAAAGCAAAACTTTATTTCACATTTTAATTTTAAGGAGCAGGTTATCAGTAATGGGAAGCCGGTAGGGAAAATCTGGCTAGGAAATGGTAATAAAGGATAATGTGTTGGCTAACATAGATGTCTGTAAAATGTTAGACATGAATCTATCTTTTGTGAAGAAAACGAAGAAAAATTCCTTAAGGCAAAAATGCTATGGGAACAAAGAGGTACCAGGTTTTAGAGAAAAAAAAAAGTTCTGTATTCCAGGAAAGTGGATCTCCCTGCAGCATAAGATTTAGTATCTGACTATAAAATAAATAAATAAAATAAAAGCAGAGAAAAAAATATTTATTATCTGAGTGGAGACTAGGAACCTATGCTAAATACTCTGTGGGGCTTTGGGACTGTACAAAGAAAAACAGGCGGTAAAAATAGAAAAGAAATGAATGAAAAAAATGAACAATAAGCAGCACATTAGAATAAGTCCAGATGTGACTTTGCAGGGGAAAGAAGATTGCGACCTGGATGGTTGATGACTAAGATATAGTTTGGATGGCAGTGACCTGAGTCAGAGACTAAGCATAAGAATGGACTTCTAAAATGAAATGAATGTAAATAATTGTCTCTTGAAAATATTAATATGATTTATATAGAAATGTGACACTGCCAGTCCAGCTAGATAGAATTTAGTAAATAATTCCATGTCATTTGGGAATAGTAGTATGATTTGTATACTTGCCTTAAAAATGTAAGAAAGCTATATGTTCTGTACTGAGCTTCAAGACTGTAACCACAGTGAACCCTGCTGGAAAAGAGCAAAAATGTCTATAAACTATATGCCAAGGCAAATGTATGTTTCATAGTACAAGTTGGAATATACAGAGTTAACTTGCAAAACTCTAAGAAAATAAGTTGATAAGTAAAGACTTTAACAATGTGTTATAAAGTTAGTTTGTCTCTGCTAAGAGACAGAATGTCTAATCTAGGGGCTTTTTTTCTGTTGTCTGGAAACCGAGGTAATTACAGTTTTCCAAGGTAATTGTTTTACAACTTTCAGTTTCAGGCAAGCTTCTAGGAGAGAATTGTTAGCTTCTGAGAGGTAAATATTTTTAACAGAGACTTACTAAAATTTAAGTTTCTACTAGCCTGGGAAACTAGGCAGAGATGACAAGAATGGTGTAATCTGAGATGATTCAGCAGTAACGTGTATTATTAACTTAAAAACTACATTGGAGAGAAAGTGAGTTCATTTTGTTCAGGATTTGACATCACCAGCACTTTGCCTTGCTTTGCAAGTTATTTAGAACATAGTTTCTCTTGGAGATAGGAATATAGCAATAGTAGTCTAGAAGTTTTCTGTATTTGAGACTGTCTTGCAATGTTGTTTTAAAATATTTTCTTTGATTCTAAACTCTATTGTCACTGTGTCATGTTAATAAGTATTGTCTTGTGCTTTTATTTATTATTAAATATATTTAAACCTTTTAATTGTAACTGGTTGTGTATAGAGATATTTAAGCTCTGTGAGTACTTGCATATGTATTTGGTGATGCTTTACAAGCCACTCCTAAACAGCCTTCAAGTCTTGGTCACACTTAACATTTGGATAATAGTAACATTGCACAATTGGACACTCTTTGGTAAGGGCCTTTATAGTAGCTGATAAGGGTGGTTGGTGGCAGGTGGTACTACTGTATAGTCTGGACAGAAGGGGGCATAACTGGAATACCTGTGCCAGCCTTCCCCAGGGGTGTCTATGTACAAATCAAATCTGCGTGTGTGTGTGTGTTTATCAGCTACTTGGGCAGGAACATGAAGCCCTGGTTGGACAAAGAAGGTGCTGGAGGCTTTGGCTTGACCACTCAGCTGAGATCTTAACCCTATAGATGTGTCAGTGGAGAGTCTTATTGGGGATCGGCAGAGGGGAGGGGGAAACCAGCCCCAGACTGACTGTGATCTCTGTGTGCTCTTGAGGGAAATTGTACTTTACTGTGTGTGTACTTGTCATACTCCCAATGTGCACGTCCCTCACTGGTGTTAGAGGTGAGGATTGAGGCTCCTTGATTACTGGGCCAGGGCAGGGGCATCACAGGTGGTATTAATTTTGGAGATTTTCCATTTTCATAATGCCAAACCCAAACCTTACATGGCATTCTAACCTGGTTAATACATGTTTTATCCCATTGTCCCCTCAGATAATCTATGTTGTGGCCTCAGTTATTCACACTAGGGGTAATATATAATTATCGATTATGGGATGGGTAAGGCCAGTGCAACACCTAATGGGATAGAATAATTTAAGCACCAAATAGGAAAATGGCTCGATTTAAAATGGCCTGCAAGGACAGCTAGCCTAGTACTTGCCTATGAATAAAGTAAAAAATATTTATATATTTTTTGTATTTTTGAAAATGAGTTTTAAACTTGATGTATTTTTTGCAAGCACGAGTAATCAATATTAGGCTAGTAGGCAAAATAGAAAGCTGACACAGAAGGCCATCTTGAAAATCAGTAATTAGGTTCCCAGGAAAGCACACACATTATTTTAATCCCAAGTTTGCTTTCAAACAGAAACGTAAATTAACTGTCAGTGTTTGGAGCATGCCTTTTAATAAGATCAGCTGTTACCTGGAAATTTCCAGGCTGAGCCAGTTTTGGGTTGGTAGCAATAACTCATGTCTTTAAGAGACTTTTAGAAGGTATGTGCCTACACGTTTTTCTGCATGTCTACCTGTCTTTTTATAGCTATATCATATAAGATGTGTGTATGCTTATATATAAGATGTGTGTATGTTTATATGTTAGGGTATCTCTTCAACAGTGCCAATCCTCTAGAGCCATGGTTCACACCATTGGGTGGATTGCCCTGTCATGGCATATCTTTCTGTGTGTGTGGGGGGGCGGAGGATCCACCACTTAATTTCAAGATCCAAAAAATTAAAAAGTTTCATTAA
>NC_056743.1:572116324-572139825 GCF_019279795.1 Protopterus annectens
CCCCGGGGTTTCGCCGAAACCGTGGTTAAGTCACCCGCCAAGTGACTCTGTTTCGCTGAAACAGAGTCCACGGTTCTTCCTTCGGCCAAAGCTTGCCACTTACCGAGGCCTCATCCACCTTGGCTGAATTCGTTACTGAAATCCCACCTGCTCCTGCAGGTTCTCAGGATTTATCAGATACTAAGATTGTAGATGATGTCTTCATGGAATCCAGTCTTACCCCTGATACTGTGCTACCAGCTCCCAGGAAACCTGACCTGTACTACAGAGTACCTGACTCTCACAAATTCCTATTTAAGAATCCTACTGCAGATCCGGAGACCATTTCCCAGGGACCTAAAGGCATTAAGGCTACTACAGCCAAAAACCCTACCCCTTCGGACAGGGATTATAGGGCTTTAGACAGATTGGGTAAGAAGGTATATACCTCTGCTACTCTTGCCATCAGGGCTTTAAATTGCCAGTTTCACATGTTAAAGTATCAGCAACATATCATGCAACTAATTAAACAGAAAATGATGTTGATTCCTGATTGTGCAGAACATAAAGATTTACAAGAGTTAATGCATTCTGCTAACCAAGTTGGAAAACATACTTTTTTTTTCAAAGATTTTTGTTTTCCAATAAAATGAAGAAAAAAATTAAATTTACATTTACATTTTGAAAAATGAAATATGGTAAACTATATACAAAGTTTACAAAGGCCTCAAGCAATATATTAGAGAATAGCAAGTTATATACACACATAAAGAAGGATATACAAGATTCAACAATCCAAACTTCCAAGTTAATTAGTTGATTGAAAGTACATCTGAACTCATTGTCTTAATAAGAGATAAAACCTTCATGTTAAGTTGTCAATCTCGCCTTCATTCTTGCTTGATGGGTTCGGAGCCGATCCCTCGGCTCCGACTCGGCACTTGCTTTAGCTCGAGAACTCCTTTTACCAGCTCGAGGCAGCCCCATATCCCATGATGCAAGGCAGGAAGTATCCAGATCTCGTTTGCCGCTTCGCTTGGGAGGTCTTCTCTTTACCAGCTCCTGGTAAGTTGTTCACATTTGTGATATTTAAGCCCCTTTTTTTAGTTAAAACCAATTTTTCGATAGTTTAATTTTAAATTTTAACCTTTTCTGACAGAAATCCCTGTCTCTTTTATTTTTAGTCAGTCAATTTTCCCTATCCCATCCCCTGTTAGGGTGTGTGTGTTGGTGTTTTTACTAAATACCTCTTGGTATTAGTTTAATTTAATTTGACTGGTGTGTGTGTCTGTTGTGTTTAGGCACCATGTCTAAGGAGAGGGTTTCAGGTTTTAAGAAGTGTGACTCGTGCTGTCAGAAGATGTCTCTGACAGACGGTCACACTTCTTGCCTGTACTGTTTGGGCCCCCTTCACCTGCAGGACTCCTGTGCTATTTGTCACCCTTCAGCCAGAGAGTCCTGCAGGAGAGATTTAATAAGTTGATTCTCAGGGTCTTCTTGCCGGAGGGCTCTCCGCTAAGTCAGCCCCACAAAATCAACCAAAACTGCCAAGGCCCAGGCTTCTGTTTCTAAGCCTGCGGCCTCGGCTCCCGACTTCGTATAGTCGAGATCGGCTCCGGCTGGAGCGATTCTGATCCACAAAGCTTTGGCCCGATGGCTATCGGTGCCGAATCTCTTTGACCACTGTGGTGTCGGGCGATCGGGCCCGACACCCACATGGCACGGGCATCGTGTCGGCCCGATCGGCTCCGACACCCATGTGGCACAGGCATCGGTGTCGGCTCCATCGGGCTCGACCGTTACCTTGGTAGCTGTATCGGCTCCGGCTGGGCCGATACATCGAGACGTTCTGCCGGCTCCGGAGAAATCGGTGCCGACAGGATCAGTAGTATCGGGTCCGATGGCCCATTCCAGGAAGAGGTCGAGGTCTCCTTCCTTGGAGCCGATACTTTCGGCTCCGGCTTCGCCTCTTCTATCGGAACGGAGCCATCGGAGCCGATCTTCAAGGTCATCCAGGTTGTCAGATCATGACCTAGAGAGTGGTCAGTAGATTGCTCATGTCACAGGTACTGGCCCAAATGCTACACAGTCCGTCTCAACAGGCGACTGTTGGTCCACACCCCGTTACTGTTCCTCCTTGACTCTACCCCAGAGTTTGGAGTTGGAGTCTTCGGGCATGGTTACTGCTACGGCTGGAGGACGGATACCTCCTTCTGTCCCTTCAGCCCCTACTCTTATCTCCTCTTCCTTAGAGGGATTCGGTGGTCGGGCTTCCATGGTCTCCTCCGAGGGGGTGAGTGGCATCGGACCCTTGTCCGAGCCCGCTCTTCCCCTTGGAGCCTCGGCCTTGGTGAGCTCGGCTCCGACATCTGCTTCGAGACTTCCCTTTCGTGGCCCTGGAGTTCCTAGCTCTTGAGCGGGTTCTCTCGGGCCTGCCTGGGAGGGGGGCATTCGAGGTGATGAAGAGTGTACTGGCCACTGGTATCAGTCAGCAGTCTGTAGCTCCTCCCTCTATTGTACCTGTTGACATCTCTGCCACTTCTCTTGCTACAGGACCCAGAGATCCTCCGCCTCAGGTTTCCCCATTGGGAATTTCCCCCTCTTCCGAGGATTCTCCTGATGTTTCGGGAGATCCTCCTAGGAAGAGGACTTGTAAGAGGAAGCATGTAGACTCCCCTGAGTCTGTCACTTCGGATACTGACTTTGATGAGTCAGAGGGATCCCCTAGATCCCCCTCTGAGGATGTCTCCTTCTCAGACATCCTAGAACTTCTGAAACAGAGGGGAAACTGGCCCACCAACAATCCCTCTGAGGATGAGTCAGTATACCTAGAGGCGTTGGATCTCGGCCCTCCACCTCCTGGGTGTCTCCGCCTTCGACCCCTTATGCAGGTTATTACACGAAGGCGTGGACAGCTCCTGACTCTGTAGAGCCAGTCCCTAGGAGGCCTTCTAAATTTATCACTGCCCTAGTGACAAACAATTCCTTACCAAAGGTGTCCCTGCTGATGCCATGGTGGTGGCTGCGGCCACCAAAAGGAACTTGCAGATCCTTCCGTGCCCGTCCATCCGCCTAATAAGGACTCTAGGACCATGGATAGGTAAATGCAAGCGGATGTTTTCCTCAGCGACCTTTGCTATCGTTGCTGAATTATCTTTGTCACTTCACCAGACTCCAGAGATATCCTAAAGGAGCTGGGAGAAGTAGTTCAGGATCCTACAGCTGCAGGGGCCCAAGAAAAGATTGCTTCGCAGCTAGGAACCCTCAATTCCATTGCTAACTCCTCCATGCGGCTAATATCTTATGCTGCGGATGGAGCGAGTAGAGCCGCAGAGCACAGGTGTGGCTCTTAGACGCCAAGCCTGGATGCGGCTATGTGATTTTCGGATCCCTTTAAGGCGTCCTTCACAAATTCTCCCTTTGATGGGTCAGCTTTGTTTGGCCCTCAGGTGAAGGAGACCTTAACCAGGTGTGAGCAGGACGGCAAGACTCTTTCTGCTGTTGGAGTCCGTTTTTCCACCCCTTCTAGGCCTTATCCCAAAGGACAGAAGGGTGGGAAGATGTGGTTCCGTAAATCCCAAGGAGTCACGCGGATTCACGTGGTCAATTTACCCTAGAGGCAGGGGGTAACAACAACAGACAGCAGCTCTAGAGGCAGGGGGTCCGAAGAACCAGGGCAACAGGGAGTCTCTTCCTGAGAAGCCCTTTCAGCATCCCTGAGGTGTTGCCCGGCTGTCCCTCCTTGGAGGCAGTCGGGGAAGATTATCACTGTACCCAGAAGCCTGGCATTCCCTCACTCAAGACAGATGGGTACAGTCGATCATATCCAAGGGTTACATAATTCCTTTCGAGGAAAGTCCCTTCCCTCAAGTTCCCTTCCAGATGTACCACCGGTCTAAGGGACATTGCAGAGTTAGAAATCGCAAAACTACTGCAAAAAGAGCCATTCAGCCAGTTACAATAGACCATTCAGAGCCTGAATCTACTCAAGGTTCTTTTGGTCCCCAAAAGACGGGAGACTGGAGACCAATATTGGATCTCAGCAGACTCAACAAGTCTGTCAGGAAGACAAGATTCGAATGGTCACTCTTCAGTCAATTCTGCCCTTCTTACAGAAGGACAACTGGATGTGCTCAATAGATCTTCAGGATCGTGCTATCACATCAAAATTCACAGACGCTCCAGGAGATTTCTCCGCTTTCGGCTGGGGTCCAGTCATTTCCAGTTCAGAGCCATGCCCTTTGGTCTCACTACAGCCCCAGAGTGTTCACCAAATGCATGGCAGTGGTCACGGGCTCACCTGAGGCGTCAAGGATTCCAGGTGTTTCCATTATCTCGACGACTGGCTCCTGTCAGCCACCACCAGGCATCAGCTTATACAAGCCAGGGATTACACAATAGACCTTTGTTCTCATTTGGGCATCTCAGTCAACTTCAAAAGTCATCCTTATCGCCCTGCCAGTCTATTACCTTCATAGGCAAACTTAAACACTGTTCGATGTCAGCTACCCTTACAGAACAAAGAGTTTCAGACATTCAGACTCATGTCAGGATCATTCTGGCCAGCAAGAAGGTACAGGCCAGAATGGTTCTAAAGGTATTAGGTCTCATGGCTGCGGCCATTACTCTTCTTCCCTGGCTCGATTCTACATGCCTCCTTCAGTGGATGCTGTTCACACAGTGGTCATACCAGCAACTTCCCAATGCGTCACCAGATTCGGGTGACACAAACATGCAAAGAACATCTTGCGTGTTGGATCACATCGACTCAGGTTTACCAAGGCAGGATGTTTGGACCTCCGTCCCCGATAGCCACTGTCACCACGGATGCCTCCCTGATCGGGTGGGGGTCATTAACAGGGCAGGATGGTTCATGGGACGTGGCAACCGTTCGAGTACCATCTGCACATAAATGTCCTGGAGATGAGAGCAGTGCTTTTAACGTTGCAAGCCCTCAACGACTTTCTTCCCGTAGGGACAATTGCAGTCCTCACAGACAACATGTCTGTAGTTTGGTATATCAACAAACAGGGCGGAACCAAGTCTTACCCTTGTGTCGAGAAGCGCTCAGACTATGGCAATGGGCGATCTCCTCTCATCGGTTTCTGGTAGCAACGCATATCCCTGGGAAAACCAACATTATAGCGGACAGATTGAGCAGAGCTATTCTCATGCCTCACGAGTGGTCTCTCAAGCAATCCATAGCGGAAGAGATTTTTTCTGGAATGGGGTCGTCCATGTTGCGATCTTTTTGCTACTCCCCAAAACAGCAAATGTCCAGACTTCTTCACCCTCTTCCCTCGATCAGGCCATCCCCCCAGAGACGCTCTGACCCAGGATTGGCCCCAGGGACTTCTTTATGCCTTCCCTCCATTTCCTCTGATCCCTCAGGTGATCCAGAAAGCTACTGTTTTGAGAGCCAAATTGATTCTCATTGCCCCTTACTGGCCTCGACAAGTTTGGTTCCCGTTCCTCCATCGTCACCTTTTGGTGCAGCCGTGGCATCTGAACCCAGTGCCAGATCTACTGATTCACCAATCCGGTCAGCTGCACCGGTCAATTCCTTCTCTCAACCTCACAGCATGGTTGCTCCACTTCCTTCCTTAGCCAGGCTTCCTTTGATCTCTAACCCAGTTAGAGATATCATAGTAGCTTCACTAAAATCCTCTACCAGGAGGATTTACACAAGCAAATGGAGACGTTTCTCTTATTGGGCTAAGGCCCAAAATATTGATCCTTTTACTGCCCCTGTCCAGGCAGTTCTGGACTTCTTAGCAGAGATTTTTCATGCAGGCTCCTCTTCCTCAACAGTCAGAGTTCAGTTGGCTGCTATTTCTAATTTTCATGTCGGGATAGCAGATCATAATATTATGTCCCATAGGCTCTGCAGGGCCTTCTTGAAAGGAATTTTCCTACTAAAGCCTCCAATCAGGAATCCTCCTCCTCAGTGGGATCTAAATTTAGTGCTGACATCCTTGATTCTTCCCCCCTTCGAGCCAGCTGTTTCTTGTTCCCTGAAATATCTTTCTTGGAAAACTTTATTCCTAGTGGCTATTACATCTGCCAGGAGGGTGTCTGAACTTCAGGCTCTTTCGGTTCGATTCCCCATTTGATTTTTCACAAAGACAGAGTATCTTTGAGAACTAATCCATCATTTTTACCTAAGGTCGCTTCAAAAAACAACCTGAATCAATCCATTGATCTCCTGCATTTTTCCTAACTATTCAGATAGAGCTGAACAAAGCTTCATTATCTTGACGCCCACCGTCAGCTCAGATATTATTTGGACAGAACAAAAATTTAGAAAATCTGATCAACTTTTGTCTCCTATGGATAATAAAAAGGCCTACCTGTTTCTAAAGTGACTTTGTCCAGATGGCTTTCTTCGGTCATCACTGAAATTTATACAATCAGGGGAAAACAGCTGTGCTCAAAACCTAAAGCACATTCAACTAGGAGTTTAGCTACTTCTACAGCTTTTCAAGCTAGACTACCTTTGGACTCTATTTGTGCAGCGGCCACTTGGGCCACTCCTCACACTTTGTTTCCCATTACAAATTGGACTTGGCCTCCAGGGACAGAGCCAGTTTTGGCTCTACAGTCCTCAAGAGTTTGTTCCATTGAGCCACCCAGGATAGAGGTGCTAGGCACGCGGTCCCATCAAGCAAGAATGAAGGCGAGATTGACAACTTAACATTAAGAAGTTATGTACCTACCATAACGTTCCATGTTAGTTGTCTTCTCTCGCCTTCTTTCTTGCGACCCTCCCTCCTTCGCCCTGGCCTGGACAGACCTTGTATAAGAAACTGTTATGCTAAAGACCATTCAGACCTGGTCCTTTTTCCATCTGTAAGTTTCTTCTTCCTTTGGGAAGTATTTTATGCCTGGTGTTATTGCCCTTTGTCAACAAACGAGATCTGGGTACTTCCTGCCTTGCATCATGGGATATGGGGCTGCCTCGAGCTGGTAAAAGGAGTTCTCGAGCTAAAGCAAGTGCCGAGTCGGAGCCGAGGGATCGGCTCCGAACCCATCAAGCAAGAAAGAAGGCGAGAGAAGACAACTAACATGGAACGTTATGGTAGGTACATAACTTCTTATTTCAGGGATTATTGGTCCATTTTTTGGGAAAAAATCATAATTCTTTAGCTTGTATTTCCGATGAGGCTACTTTATCCAACAGAATCGTGAAGTCTTCAAAAGTTGGAATGGAAGGTGATTTCCATTTTCTCGTAATACATTTTCTGACAACTGCCAATATTGACCTAAGAAGATATTTATTGTTATTATTCAATATAATAGAATCATTTACATCCAAAAAGTTAAAGATTTTGATAAAATAAAAGAATAACTTGAAGAAAGTTAGCAATATCTTCCCAAAATTTCCATATGCGAGAGCATTCCTAAAAAATATGACACCAATCAGCTTTACAAGCTATTGAACATCTCCAACATTTTACTTCCTTAGAGAGATTAAATTTAGCAATTTTATTAGGAGTGTAAAAGGCTCTATATAAAAATTTCCAGGGAAAAATCTTCCAGACCTGCAAATTAGAAGTTAATTTAGTAGAAAATAAAAGATTAGCTTTATTTTCAAATGTTAGAGACAACGTAAAATCCTTAGTAATAAAATCCCAGAATTTCTGATTAGGAGTAGATTTGTAATTAATAATAACTCTATAAAGTTTTGAGGTTATATTTTTTCAAGTGCATTGTCCTTGTAATGTTCCGTGTATAAGAGTTATAAATTTGGGCAAAGAATTAAAAGAAGACGTTTCTATTGTTCTGCATAAATCTTGAGTGAATGGAATTGAGCTATTAAGAGCTAACCAATCTGATTTCGTTAAATTAAAAGTTTTAATTAAATTATGTCCATGTAGGGTAACTAAATTTGATACTAATATCATTGAAGAAGTTTTTTGTAATTTTGAAAGGAAATAGTAACTGTATCCACAATCTAATATCAATATTATTATTAACAAAACTTCTAAAAGTATTATAAATAGAGTTTATATAGTTTAGGTTGGTGAATTTAGTAGTATTATATTGTTAAATTGTAAATCTTTTATTAATTTATTTTCATTTAGTATAATGACTGCCTGTAGAGATTTCCAAGCTGAAGAGAAGTTTGGATTAATCCGGTTTAAAAGTGTTTTGAAATTAGAAGCTTTAATATATGATTTTAAATCTGGGAAATTTATTCCTGCTAGCTTCCATGGTCTAATATGATTTGATAAAGCTATTCTATTTTTTGGATGCCATAAGAATTTTAAAAGAATTTTATTTATTGCTTTTAAAGTATTTTTATTGGGTATTATAGGAATAGATAAAGCAATATAATTTATTTTAGGCAACAAAATCATTTTAATTAATTGTAATCTAGCTTCAGAATTTAAATGTAAATTATTCCATTTCTCTGTAAGATCTTTTAATATTTTTACAATGTTATAATTAGCATTTAAAGTTAGATAATGATTTTCACATATTTCAACTCCTAGATATTTTAAAGAAGGGACCTGTTTCCCAATTATTTTTATTTTATTTATTTATTTTTATTTTATTTTACATTTGTTGACCGGGAGGATCCGACTGGATGCATGTCCATTTTCAGCGGAGGCCCGGGGAGAAAAGCTCCAAAACACAGGTTACAAAACACTTAACTAAACAATGAAGCAAAATATACATTCAAAATAAGAGCATTCTAACTTATTCTTTCTAATTTATTTTAAATGTAAGAGGAGTAGGATAGTAAGGAGATGTAGAATATTCATGAGTTATAGACAGTTATTACATTCTAGAGTGGACTATCCCGGGTTTAGGCAATGGCAACTTCGCATTGAGCCCAGATGAGTTTGCACGGGGCCGCATAACTAATTATTTCATTTGTAATCAATTTAATGTTATCATTAATTTTTTTACTTAAAAATATGTGTTTAGACTTAGAACTACTAAGTTTTAATCCTGAGATACAATACATTTTTTTTAATTAACAGATCTAATTCTTGTAAGGACTCTTCTGAATTTTTTAAAGTAAGTAGAATATCATCAGCAAATAACATTATCTTAGAATCATATTGATTATTTATATTAAATCCTTCAATTTTAGGATTAGATTGGATTGTCAAGGAGAAAGGTTCTATTGCTAGGGCAAATAAGATTGGGGACATTAGGCATCCTTGTTTAGTACCTTTAGCTATTTCAACAGATTCAGACACAAATAGACCAAATTTTCGTGGATAAATTATTATTGTAAATATGTTTTATAAAAGAAATAAATTGAATAGGAAACTTGTATAGTTCAAAATTTTAAAGAAAATTCCAATTTAGTGAGTCGAATGCTTTCTCAATATCAAGGGTAATTATGAGAGCTTCTTGGTTTTCACTATTTAAAATATCTATGGTAGTTATAATTCTTTGTATGTTATCTTGAGTATGTCTATTATATATAAATCCCGTTTGATCTTCAAGTGATAAGATGCATTAGTGATTTCTTGAATCTATTAACTAAAATAGACATTAGGATTTTGTAATCATTATTAATCAGAGAATTTGGCCTTTATGAACTGCACAAATGAGAATCTTTATTTTCTTTTAGTATAGGGGTAATTAATGAATATTTCCATGAAGGTGGAATTATACCTTGTAAGTATGACTCGTTTAGAGCCTTATGTAAAACTGATACAGCCGAGTGTGGTAGAAGACTATAAATTTCATTAATAATACCATCTATTTCTGGTGATTTATTGCTTTTACTTTCTTTATTTTTTTCATTAATTTCTTTTAAGGAAATTCTTTTCTGAATTTCATCTATTAAGTGTTCTAGTAAGCTTTTTAGGTCCAGATCCTTATATGAAACTTTATATTGATGTTTTTTGTTTTTGTATTGTTCTGAAAAGTGAAATCTAAAGACATCCAAGACATCCCCTATATCAGAAACTTTTTTATTGTTTCTTCCTTCATGAAACACACTCACAATATTATTTTCAATAGAGTGTCTTTTAATTCTCAATGCTAGATTACGCATGTACTTTGGAGAAACCGATAAAGAATTTAATTTTTCTAAAGCTAAGTTAGTTTTGTGGGTTAGGATATCATTATATTTTTTATTTAAAGATTCAATTTCTTTTTTCTTGTTTAAGAAAGTTTTTGTACTATCATTAATTAATATGATTTGTTTTTCTAAGTTAGATAGTTCAGACTCCCATTCCTTTGTTTTATTATTAAACCATGTAATAATTCTGCCATATAAATAAGCTTTCAAGGAATCCCAGATAATTACTATGTTTACTTTACTGTTTAGATTTGTATCCAAAAAAAATATTTCTGAATCTAACCAAGGTTTAAACTGTTTTCATTTGGTAATATAGGCTGGAATTCTTTTAATGTAAGACAGTTTTTTAAAGTTTGTTTGGAGTTGAAAAATGAGTGCATTATGATCAGATATAGGACACAGGATTATTGTAAAGTATTGTATTTTTGTTTTTAGATCTTGAGATACAAAATTTTATCAATTCTAGTATGGGTCATATCTAAAATCAAAATGAGAAAAATCCAGTGAGTTATTATTTTTAAGATAAAATAAATCAAATGGCTGTAAATTATCTATCCATGTTTTTAAATTCTCCCATATAGAGGTAATACGAAAAGATTTTTTATTAGAAGTTTCTGAATCATTGAATAAACAGTTGAAGTCCCCTCCTAGGATCAGGCTACCCCTAGAATTTTTAATTATAAGTTCTAAGTGTTTTTTTATTGTTCTTACTCCAATACCAGGAAACCAATAAGCATATGTCCAAATCCTATTACTATATTTTATTATTATAATTGATAGAAGACCTTCTTTATCTTAATTATAAATAATTTGAGGAGAGATAATGCTTTTCTTCCGTAATGTTAATACTCCAGTTTTTTTTGACAAATGAAGATTTGGATATTCTTAAGTATTCATTTGGATTCCAAATAAAACTATCATTAATTTTAAAATGAGTTTCTTGTAGAAAAATTGCGTGTGCTTTATTTAATTTCAAATATTTTAATAAGTTAGGTCTTTTCACTGGGTTATTTAAACCATTAGCATTTAGAGAAAGAAGGGTTAATTTTATCTTATTTACTCAAAGGTTGGGAATTCTGAAATGATATGGTAACAAATACTTGTATTATTTAAATCCTGCACATCATTCTTGAGAAAGCTGTATTTTGAAAATAAATTGCTAACTCTCATTAAAAGATAAGTATTAAGTTGAGGCCTGAAAAAGGAAAAAAATGTTTTAAAAGAATAAGTTTAACTTCAGTAAAACCTTTATCTGACATGGAATGAAATCCATTCCTAACCTGAGAGGACAAAGATATCCAGTCAGATTATCCGTCATAATGCCTAATTTCAGGCTCCACTATATATAATCTATGTATATTCTATAAGTTAATTAGTACGAGAGAACAACAAAATATTGATGTAATATAAACGTTGATTATGATCAGTGTATTTAGACTTAAATAGCTAAGAGAAAAAAAAACAAAAAAAGAAGTAATGTAAGGAACATATTTCTATTACTATATGAATCTTTGCAGAATCAAATTATTAATAGTATAATAGTGTATATGTATGAATAGGTTATCAAAAATAAGTATTTAAGTAAACAATTGATTATATAAGCAATAGTATCAGAATTGATAAGTAAACAAGTACTGTTAACATCAGTGAGAAGAAACAATAAAACATTAGAGTCATCATTTGAAGACATTATATAAAAATAATAATATGGTTAAATAATAAACTAAAAGTCCCACAAATATCATCCAGTCTTCACTAAACAAGTAATAGAAGCCTGACTAACAATAAATGGATAAGTTTTATCAAAATATTTCAAGGTTAAATGTATTACAAGTCAGACTATGACAATTTCAAAATACTTTATAGTTTCTCTATTGTTATGAAGGGAAGTGATGTTTGTATAATACAACTGATAACTAAATTAATAAATATCCTGTTAATCAACATGTGTTAATAGCTAAAAAAGACATTAGCATACTTAGAAAATCATTCAAGAGATGTAATAAGTCATAAGACTCTAAATAAATGAAATTGTATTGGTCATCATTTCATTAATACTTCTAATTAACTATATAATTAGTTGCAGTTACCCAAAATTGTTAAGTAAAATGTTGTCATTGTCTCACTATTCTGTAGTCAATTTATAAATTTAGTATGATTTAATAGCATTGCATCACACCTTCTGGTATTTAATACTTTATTAAGTAATTCCAGTAATGTATAATTGAAATGTGCTGTGTTTACCAAGTTTAGAACAAAGGAAAAAAGCAAGTGGAATTTACTGTTTTAAACAATATTTGTCATTTGGGACATTCCATTAAATTTCATCACGACCTCATGCATCACCCAGAATTCCGTACTCTCCACCTTTTAAATGCTCAGCAGGAGATAACATAGCAACTTAATGAAAGCTGAAGACTTTAAAAAGATCTATGATACAAACTCAGCGGCATAAAGCACAAAGCCGCTGTAGAAATTATTAATTACTTACAAGTGATGTTAGTTATACAAAGTTTGATTCCCAACAAAAGCTTGTATCAATTGCCATTTATAAGTCTATAAGCAATATTACTAATTAAAGGAATGTAGTTAATGTCCTAGGCTTCTGTCTAGATTAAAAGAGAATTCCATGTGTACAGAATCAGATTGGGAATATTTAAAATTGCATTTTATGTGTATCTGTGACTCACAGAAACTATATATCTCTGAGTGAAGATATTAATAAGGATGCCATGCTAACAATAAATCTATTCATTTAATTTAAAGCATGTTTACTTTTGTTTTTAATGCTTATATGTTGATAACCATTATAGCAAGGAACTAGCGCCCTTGACAAGATTCGTAGTATATGATCAATTAAGATAAAGCACAGAGCCGCCACAAGTATAATCAAATGTTACGAGTGATGTTGTAAAACAAAATCTGTTTTCTAACAGTAGTTAATTTTTTTTAGTGCTTGAATGTTTTTAATAGCTGAACATACAACCATTATAGCAAGTATGTAAATAGTAGTGTATGCGATTACAAATACAAAACGTATGAGAAGCCAAAATGTTTACTTATTCAGTATATTTATCTATTCAGATGTTCGGGCATGATGTCATGTTTAATTAGCGTATCACTGCTTTAAGTTGCTATGGGAACCAGTTCTATGCGAAAGCCAGATACAATATTAACTAACATTACTTTTAAACTACTACAGTTTTAAATAAACATTTTTTAATGTCTTGCATACCATCTAGGCAAGTACTATCGGAACAACAGTAAAGAACAACAGTAAATAAATCAATGTAAACTGTATGTTAGTTCCATAAAAAAAAAAAAAAAAAATATATATATATATATATATATATATATATATATATATATAAAATAAAGGAAAACAATACATAAGGGCTCATCATAGCACTCTGTTCACTATCAAAGGCGATCTACTAATACTGCTTGAATCTAAGCATCCAAACAACCATGAATGCAGTCAAGTGAAGACAAACCGCCTCGTATTTAGAAACGAAGCTCGAGACTGTATTTCATGAAGGAAAACAATTAACTGTCCGTTTTGAATGCTGAAACGCTAGTTTAAAACAGATGAAGTGATATGTGAAGAAAAAATCTAAGCCTTGATAAAATGATACGTTCTAATAAAGTTGTTAAATATATTTCAGTAAACACATATGTACATAAAAACTAACTGTGATAAATAACATTCATGTTCCCAACCACTTGACTGAAATTTTAAAATGATTAAAAGGTTAGAATCCAAAATAGAGCAAAAGCATGTGTACACAGATTCTATCTTCATATGTTTAATATTTTAAATGGTTCTATTTAGATGAGAGAAATTTAATTTTAATTCATGTTATATATTTCATTGAAAAAGTGAGTAAAAGAATATTTGCAAGTAAAGTAAATTAGTGGTACATACTTTTTAGATGCTCATGAACATTTTATTAGTGTAATTTGATCTTTGAGAGAACTTAAAAGTCCAGTACTTTTAAGACCAGTCTTTAGCTTCTTCTAATTCTTCTTCACATCTGACCAATTATTTTTGTCAGATCTTTTGAGAGTTGAAGATGGTGACCAATTCCATTCCTTCTGGGATTGTAATGATGTTTTTGTTCTGAATAAAAGAGACAGCTTCTTCAATATTATTGAAAGTTCTCATTTCATTTTGATGAATAATTTTGATTTTAGCTGGATAGACAAGCTTTAATTTTATTTTGCTTTAATAGTTTTACCAATGGCCAGTAGTTTTTTCTCATTTCTAGAACTCTTGTGGAATAGTCATTGTCAAACCTTATTTGATTTCCTTTGAATGCGAAAGGACGTTTTCTCCAGGCTGTTTTTAGTATAAGTTCTTTGTCTAGAAAGGATAGGAACTTCACGACTATTGACCTTGAGGAAGCATTAGGAGAAGGAGGAATAGGTTTCCCAATAGCTCTGTGTGCTCTCTCAATTCCATAGGACAAACTTTCAAGTCCAAAATTTCAGGAAGCCAGGCACTTAGAAAAGAGATGACATGTTCTCCTTCCGTCTTCTCAGGAACACCAAAAATTTTGATATTTGTTTTCCATTCTCTGTTTTCAACATCATCTACTTTATCAGCAACTTATTTTGTTGCAATATAAGTTCACAGTGAGATTCATCTTCTTTTAACCTTCCATCTATATCACTCAAAGTTTCAATGTCCAAAATTTTAGATTGTTGTTTCTGGAGAATTTCCTTTAAAACATGTTTGTTGTTGACAGTTTATCTTTAAATTTTCAAGATTATCAGTAAATCTGTCAATCTTGAAGGATAATTCATGAAGAGTGGCAGATGTAGACTGGATCTCTTTTTTTTTTAGTGAAGAATCAGAATGCGAAGCTTTTGAGTTGCTCATCTCTGTTCAGGTAAATAATCATAAAATTTGACAGGAAATTCTTTAAAAAACCGCTTCAAAGTTGTATATCTAGTAGATTACAGGTTCTAAAGCAGATTATTCAACTTTTAGGCAGTAGATGATACAATTTTAATTAATAAATCACCTGTTTTCTAGTAACTGATGTGAAGCTCAAGAGAAAAGCTGTTACCAGTTGGCCATTTAGGCCCCCCCCCCCGGAAAACATACTTTGCAATGTGGTTTTGATGCCTTAGAAGCATCTTGCAGGGCTGTTGTCACTGGGTCTGTTCTTAGAAGGCATGCTTGGCTTAAGGAACAAATCTTGCCAGACTGTGTCAAAGCAAAATTACTAGATGCTCCATTAAGCCATAAACATATGTTTGGCACTAAAGCAGAAGTCCTCAAAAAGATGGAGGAAAAAGCGAAATCAGTGCAAACTGTTAAAGATCTCCTACAGGTACAGCCAGCTAGATATAGTAGGCATTGGCCTTCTAAAAGCTGGTCTTTTCCAGTCCCTCCCAGACCTTCAGTCCAAACCAAGTGGTAGCAGACCACCAAGACTACAGTCTCAGGGTATGCACAGATCTAAACAATGAAGTGCTCCCACTTTGAGAACAGGGAGTAGTAAGTTACCATCCTGTGGAAAAAGTTCACAATGACTTGTCCTTCATCCTTCCAAGCCTTGCCCAAGTACTTGTACCCTTAGGAGGAAAACTAGCCCTGCACGCAGAAAATTAGGAGTACATTTCCCAGGACAGATGGGTCTTGAACATTGTATCCCAAGGATACAGATTCTGCTTCCATTCACTGCCAACCCCAACCCCAAGCTGATGGCCAGACCTCCCCCCAAACCAGTGGGCAGAGATCCAAAAGCAAGTACTTTTTCTTCTCAGTATCAAGGCTACTAAACCTATCCCAGCAGAGCAAAGAGGACAAGGTTTTTACTTCACACTGATGTTCTTCGTGTTTCACTGTTGCAGTCATTACATTTGGGTAATCCTGCTGGCAGGTTGTCCTCAGTCGGCCTGAATTTCAAAGTCTTGGGTCCTGCGTCGGCCGCTGTCACCCCTTCCCTGATGTCAGGTTGTCAGGTGTATAAAAGAAGCAGCTGACGCCATTTTCTTTAGTCTTTCTTGCCGCGTGGTGCCTGAAGCAGAAGCAGTTAGCAATTGCCGGTCGGCCAACTCCTGAAATTTTCGTTCATAGGTTGGTACTAGGCTATCGGCCCTAGGGCCTATGCAGGCCTAGCCGTCACAATTTCCAATTCCATGGATATTTCTTCCCACAGTATTTACTTCTCTGGACCCCTGTCTAGCAGGGCGACTGACATGATCCCCGGGGTGAATTTCCTATCTCCCATCCAATCATTAAGGTTCCTTTTGAAGAGGGCCAATGAGGCGCTCTGCTTGACATGTATGGGCAGTCTATTCCAGAGTATGGAGAGTCTCTGGGTCAGAAACCTATCCCTCCAGCATGCTTTGTTCATTGTGATGACAAGGTTTAGATCCCTGGAGCGTGTGGGCTCTGAGGGATTGGGATTTCTTTAAGTGGAGCATGTCCAACAGCTCAGGGTTTGACATGGCCTTGTATGTTAAGCAGAGATCGCCTCTGAGTAGACGATATGCCACAGAGTATAGCTGGAGTTTTTTTAGACGGTCAGCATATGGCGTCTGCTTTAGGCCTGTTATTCTTTTAGTAAGGTATTTCTGTGGCCCTTCCAGCTGTTACAGATGTCTTGTGAGGTATATACTAAACTGGGCATTATACTCTATAATGGGTCTAATGAGGGATGAGTACAGTGGGACAATGACCTCTTTTTTCTGGATGAAAAGCCCTTAGTGATGAGGTGTGCCACATAGAAGGATTTCCTGAATGTGGTTATCGAAAGTGAGACCACTGTCCACCTGTGTCCCTAAGTCTCTCATCACACTTTCGATGTTTAGCATCCTGCCACCTATGTGGTAATTCATGGGTACATGTATTCGAGTTTCAAACCCGAAGTCTTCAATAAAGCTAAGTACCCCATTGGGGGAGACTTTTTTCTTGATCCAGACCGATGTCAGAAAAAGTTAATAATTGTATTTCTTGTGGAAAGCAAATACCTCATAAGGACTGTCATTCTTACTGCATTCCTTGCCTAGGCCCTGATCACAACGTTTCTGGTTGTCGGTTTTGTGCTAGATTTAACCAACGCACTATTAAGCATCTGTATGATTTTGCTTTAAACTATTTTGGACACTGGTTTAATTATCCAGAAATGTCGTTGGGTATCCATCCGACTACCGGAGTTCACAAATAAATGCAAAGAAAAGGAGAGAGAGAAACAACCGAGGTCCAAAACCGACAACGAAGCTTCTCCTAAGCCAGTCGCCGGTTCGCCAGTTCTCAGTGAGGCGCTTTCGCAGCCCCTGACACCCGCTACTTTAGAGTCGCAGGCTGCTACCGACTCCCACGTGGAGTCGGCTATGCCGCTGGAAACTCAAGGTATTGAAGCCTCGGACACTATTCCCTCAGATGGGTCCAGAGCCACTGAGCAGGCACCGGCTTCTGAGGGTGTATTCAGACCTAAACATATTTACATTAAACCGACTTCAGCTTCAAAGGCAAAGACTAAAGCACCTTCTAAAGCAAAGAAACAAACTCAAGAGCCACATGGACAGGCCTCTGTGCCCAAAAAAGAGATGCTCAAAATGGCCAAAGACTTGATTACCTTGATCAGGGGTTCCCATCCCCCTCCTGATAAGAGGCCTAGGCAAGAGACTGACTATGAATCTTCAGATCAGGTTTCTATTTCTTCTGATTCCTCTTCTGATCAGGAATATTCTCTCTCTCCCCCCCCCCTATGAGGATTCTGATGCTGAAGAATCTATACCTTCAGCTTCTCCTCCAGAGGACTATTCTTTTGGGGAAACCTTGCATACCATGAAGGAGCATTTCCACTGGGAGAGCCAAGATTTTTCAGAATCTAAAAAGAGGCTCAGGGATTTTCTTTTACTATCTCAACACAGGTCTCTAGCCATTCCACCTGTGTTAGACATTGTAGATGATTTGTTTTCGGAGTCTAGTCTGACCCCTGACTCCTTACCTCCAGCTCCTGTTAAGCCTAACAGATATTACAGGATTCCTGACTCTCATAAATTCCTTTTTAAAAACCCTGCTGCTGACCCAGAAACTATTTCACAGGGTCCCAAAGGAGTTAAGGCTTTGGCTGCAAAACACCGTACCCCCTCTGACAGGGATTCTAGGGCACTGGATAGATGGGGAAAAAAGGTTTACACATCTGCTACCTTGGCTATAAGGGCCTTAAACTGTCAGATGTTCATAGTGTTACCCTGCTACAGTCATCACACTTGGGTTATCCTGTCGTCAGGCGGTCCGGCAGTCGGCTGGAATTCCAAAGTCTTGGTCCGGCGTCGGTTGCTGTCGCTTCTTCCCTGACGTCAATGCGCCAGGGGTATATATAATGCAACCGACGCCATTTTCTTCAGTCTTTCTTGCCGCGCGGTGCCCGAAGCAAAAGCAGTTCGCAAGTGCCGGTCGGCCGACTGCTGAGATTTTCGAATTCGAATTTCAGACCGAAGTCTTCTATAAAGCTTAAGTACCCCACTGGGGAAACTTTTCTTGCCTCAGACCGATGTCAGAAAAAGTTAACAATTGTATTTCTTGTGGGAAGCAAATACCTCATAAGGATTTTCATTCTTATTGCATACCTTGCCTAGGCCCAGACCACGACGTCACTAGTTGTCATTTTTGTGCTAGGTTTAATAAGCGTACTATTAAAAGGCACTTTGATTTCGCACGACATTACTTCGGTAGGAAATTTAACTACACCATGCCGTTGGAGCAACCGACTACTGGCGTGCAGAAAAAACGCAAGGATAAGGACAGACAGCCCAGGCCTAAGCCAGATTCCTAGGCCTCGGCTGGTCCGGTCTCCAGTTCTCCAGTCCTCAGTGAGGCTCCGACGCAACCCCTGACTACCGCAGATCTGGAACCCGAGACCGCTTCAGAATTTTTGACGGAATGTACCAGGCCGATGCAGCCATTTAGTTCAGGCCCTACCAACGACATTGCTGAAAAAGATGTCGGTGCTGCAGAAACGCCATTGGTTTCTGAAGGCGTTTTCAGACCGACGATGCTCACCATTAAATCGTATTCTAAGATGAAGACTCCTTTTAAATCTAAAAAGACTGCACTTCAGTCCCCTGTTCAAGGCCCCATGCCTAAGAAACAGATGCTCAAAATGGCTGAAGATTTGATCACTTTAATCAGGGGTTCCCAGCCCCCTCCTGACAAAAGGCCTAGACAAGAGAAGGATTGTGCATCCTCTGAACAAGTGGTCATTTCTTCAGACTCCTCTGAGGACCAAGATTACTCCTTCTCCCTTTATGAAGATTCTGATGCTGAGGATTCCATTCCCTCAGCTTCTCCTCCTGAAGACTACTCCTTTGGGGAAACTTTACATACTATGAGGGAACATTTTCACTGGGAAGGTCAGGACTACTCTGACTCGAAGAAAAGGCTCAGAGAGTTTCTTTTGCTCCCCCAACACAGACCACTTGCCATCCCACCAGATGTCCTTCAAGGATGCATCTGCAGTCATAACATATGGGTTGTCCTGCCTCAAGCAGCCCTTTGGTCGGCCGGATTCCAAAGTCTGGGTCTGGCCTCGGCTGATGTCGCACTTCACCCGACGTCATAGCTCCTGGGGTATAAAGGCATCAGCCGACGCCATTTTCCTTAGTCTTTCTTGCAGCGCGGTGCCCGAAGCAGAAGCTGTTTGCAAGTGCCGGTCAGTCAGATCCAGAGAATTCAGCTACCGAAGACTTCTAAAAAAGCTAAATACCCCGTTGGGGACTCTTTCTTGCCTCAGCCGATGTCATACAAAGTAAATAATTGTTTAACTTGTGGGAAACAAATACCTCATAAGGATTTCCACTCTTACTGCCTTCCTTGCTTAGGCCCAGACCACGACGTTTCAGCTTGTTTAGCCTGTGCCTCCTTCAACCGACGGACACTTAGACGTCGGTCGGAGTTTGCTGAAGAGTTTTTTGGTCCCGCTTTTGCATATAAAATGCCGTTGGAGACTCCAACTTCTCATTTAGTCAAAAAACGCAAGGAAAAGGACCGACACTCGCGGCCCGTGGTTTCGACTGAAACCACAGTTAGGCTACAGCGAGTGTCTGATTCGGCTGAAACAGAGTCCTCAGTTCTTCCTTGGCTGAAAGCATGCCTCCGACAACCGAGGCCTCTGAGGCCCCGGCTGAGTCGGCTACAGAAATTCCCACCGAAGAAGCAGGCACACAAGATTTGTCCGACACCATTCCGTTGGACATCTCTACTCCTGCGATGGGGCAACTAGACCCCCTGCTTCTATGTCTATTAAGGCCTTCTCCAGGGCTAAAGCAGCTAAACTTTCCAAGGCCTTACCACCAAAAGCTCCTCTCACAAACCTTCCTCTAGTTCTCAGATTCTCAGCCTTGCTGAGGACCTTATTTCTCTGATCAGGGGATCCCAACCTCACCGAGACAGGGCCTCACAACCCCCTCCTGAAAAAAGGCCCAGGACTGAACCCCCTGAACCTCTCTCCTCTGACTATTCCTCGGATGGATCAGATTTATCAGACCATCAGGAAGGCCCATACTCACTTTGAGGATTCGGATGCGGAAGACTCCATTCCTTCTGCCCCCCCCCCCCCCCCCAGAAGAATTTTCATTCGGGGAAACACTTCACTCAATGAGGGAACACTTCCAATGGCAGGGTCAGGATTTTTCTGATTCTAGGAAAAGGCTAAGGACTTTTTTACACTTACCACAGCATAGGCCTTTAGCCATTCCACCTGTACTATCAGTTGTTGATGATGCATACAATGATGCCAGTTCTGCCCCTGATTCTCTTTCCCCCAGCCCCTGCCAAACCTGACAGATATTACAGGGTCCCGGATTCTCACTTCCACTTGTATAAGGCCCATGCTGCAGACCCAGAAACCATTTCTCAGGGCCCTAAGGGTGTTGCAGCTGCCTCTGCCAAAAACCCCCTACCATCTGAAAGGGAATCAAGAGCATTAGAGAGATGGGGTAAAAAGTTTTATACATCTGCTACTCTTTCTGCCAGGGCTTTAAACTGTCAATTCCACATGATACAGTACCAGGAATTTTTGTTAGATCAGCTGAATAAAAAGCTTGCCTCTCCTGAACCTTTAGACCGTAAGTCCCTTCAGGATTTGGTACACAACTCTCAGCAGGTCAGTAATCATTTCTTAAAATGTGGCTATGATGCACTGGAGGCTTCATTTAGATCAGCTATGACTGGAGCAGTGATTCGAAGGCATGCCTGGCTAAAAGAGCAATCCTTGCCAGACCATGTTAAGTCTAAACTCCTAGATGCCCCTATGGAGAAACAAAGTTTATTTGGCTCCCCTGCACAGGAGGTTCTAAAGAAAGTGGAAGAAAAAGCAAAATCTGTGCAAACAGTCAAGGATTTTCTGCAGGTCCAACCTCCGAGGTTTAGCAGAAATTGGCCTTCCAAGAATTGGTCCTTTCCAGACACCTCCAGAGCTCACAGAGGCAGAAATAGATGCCCAAGAGGCAGAGGACAATCAAGGGGTGCCTACAGGGGTTGTCAGTGGCAACCTGCCAACCACAGGAGTACCGCCACAGCTGCGACTGCAACCACTTCCACAGGACAGACACAATGACTTGGCTCTGATTCCGCCTACCAGGGAACAACTGGAAGCACCCTTGAGCGGAAAGCTAGCTTTATTTTCAAAAAACTGGCATTGCATTACAGGAGACAAATGGATTTTGCAAACAATAGACAAAGGCTACAGGTTTCACTTCCACACTTTACCAAAAAAGAGAGGAATGCCAAACCTTCCACCAAGCCAGAAATCAGAGGCTCAAAAACAAATCATCAACTTAAAACAAGTGTAAATCAACCCAGAAGAGTTAATGCTCAGCAGCAAAACGGCAAATAAGAATAAAAATATAAAAAACGAGCAGCTGCTGTGCAAAACAATGGAGAGTCCCAGTAAAATGTTGTCTGATGAAGCTACTGCGAAAGCGCTAACCTGCTCAATAAATTATATACTGTTTTAGCAAAATTGACTGTCATCCTGCTTGGGATTTTTCACTAATTTGTGTCTCTGTGATTCCTGAGAAACAACATTTTACTGGGACTCTCCATTGTTTTGCACAGCAGCTGCTCGTTTTTTAAATCATCAACTTACTAAGGATGAGAGCAATAGAAAAAGTACCATCAATGGAACAAGGTCAAGGATTTTACTCCAGACTATTCCTTGTACCAAGAAAAGAAACTCAGTGGAGGCCTATTCTCGACATCACGCACTGAACACATATCTCATTGTACCAAAATTCAAGATGCTGACCCTACAGCAACTTCTCCCCATGTTGGGCAAGGAGTCCTGGCTGGTGACTCTAGATCTCAAGGAGGCATACCTGCACATCCCTATATGATCAGATTGCAGAAGACACCTCAGATTTCTTGCAGGATCAGAGCATTATCAATTCTCAGCATTGCCCTTTGGCTTATCTACTGCGCACAGAGTATTCACGAAATGCCTGGCATCAGTAATTGCACATTGCAGGCTTCAGGGAATTAAAATCTACCCATACCTGGACGACTGCCTAATACAAGCGGACAACAAGACAAAAATAATAAAGGATTTGGCCTATGTCATACAACTGCTGCAAGCCCTGGGATACACAGTCAACAAACAGAAGTAAAGACTAGTGCCATCCCAAAGGATAACATTTTTGGGTGCAGAACTGGACACAATAACACAGATGGCTTTTCTCACAGAAGACAAACAAAAGCAACTACCAGTCTACTTCATGGCATTGACAAGACAAACTCAGCTTACTGCAAGGAAAGTCCTGCAGGCCCTGGGTTACATGGCATCCTGCATAATCTTGATCCCACATGCCAGGCTGCATATGAGAAAATTACAATGGTACCTAAGGAATGTATGGTCTCGACACAGACACAGTCTAGAAACCATGATACCAATCATTCCATGCCTGAAAAGAATTCCTGTGGTGGGCTCAGGCCTGCCAGACCAACAGAGGGTTGCCTTTCCACAAACCACAACCAAGGCAGACCATTACCACGGACGCCTCAGACCTAGGCTGGGGGGCACACATGGAAGACAAATGTATCCAAGGCCTATGGTCCCAAGACCAGCTGAATCTGCACATAAATCTAAAGGAGATGCTGGCAGTGAAGCATGCAATCGAGGCATTCAAATCATTCCTCCAGCAAGGACACCTGCTGATAAGGACGGACAATACCACAGTCATGTGGTACATCAACAAACAGGAGAGGCATTTTCCTACCCTCTATGCCGGATGGCAATGGACCTGTGGAACCTAGGCCTGAATCTCAACATTCAACTGCAGGCCAGATTCGTACCAGGAAAAGAGAATTCACTAGCAGACAGCTTAAGCAGAACTATCACGGATGCTCATGAATGGATGCTGCATCCAGACATCTTCAAAACCATAACAAAGAAATGGGGAATGCCAGAGATAGACCTGTTAAGCCTCCCCACTCAACCACCCAAAAAATGAAGGG
>NC_056743.1:572140325-572167062 GCF_019279795.1 Protopterus annectens
ATATATATATATATAAATAAATATATATATATATATGTGTGTGTGTGTGTGTGTGTGTGTGTGTATATATATATATATATATATATATATATGTGTGTGTGTGTGTATAGCAGGGGTTTCTCTGTAAATGTTGCTGTGTGTGTACCTTATATAAATGTGTTAATTAGATATATTTGGGAGAGTCTGTATATCATTGTAATTTTTATAGCTTGGTATACATTGGTATCATATGCATATGTGATGCATACCGATAGATACAGTAATCATGTGTGAGGGGGATAGGGACAGACAGGTATACGTAACTGTCTGTATGTACAGATATATTTCCACATAGCAGGTCTTTTTGAGGAAGAGGCAACAGGCTTGCGCTCAAGTTAGCTAAATGTAGGAGCATGTTCAGTGTGACTGTCAGTACTTACAAGCCGACTCCAGCGCAGAGGTATTTTTTGTGCTGCAGAAATTGGCTGCTGCACCTGTTTTCACAGTACAGCACTTCCCTGAAATCATCCAAGGCCCTCTCCCCGGCTGTGTGCTGTACTTAGTGTGTGACTGGGGTACATAATGTAACACCACACATAAGGTGACAGTCTGCATACCTCTCACTGTACATGTTTTTGCAGAATATCCAGCACTTCACCCCATATGTCTGGTCTGTTCCACATTAGTGGTGTTCTAGTAACATATTGTATAATGTAGTCACTGAATTGTACTAGCTACTGAGATGTGTAAATGATGGCCTTTACATCCTGCAGCTAATCTGTTCTGTTGCAACCTGCTATTATACTAGTCACCTTCCAGGTTCATCAGAGCATGTGTAATGTCTGTCTCTAGTTTTGGACCTTCGTCACCCCATTCTCTCTGACTTTGTCCAGCTTTTTTGCAGTAACAGATTGAGTGGTATGACAGTCTGTGGGAGTACCACCATTAGAGTATCTCAGATGCAATAGATGTGGATGCTTCCAGATTCAAACTATTAACACCATCACCCATACTAACATCCCTAGGCCAGTGAGCCACACCAGCTGCCAGACAGAAAAGTGTCATTCTTCACACTATCAACAGCATACAGACATGCATTCTCACCTCTGCTTGACATGATACATACAACATGTGGCCAGATTGTATGTCACAGCCCTGGAATTGGCTGGTCTGCTGATATATCATTACAGACTTACTGTTACGCAGTTGTATGTGTGCACTGATGCGTTGGGGTGGAGGATTACCAGTCCATACTCTGCTGATATAGACGGTTGTGCAACTGTCATGTGACCCCACTGTTTGCTATTTCCCTTGAATAATGTAGTGGATTTTTCACCATGTGCCCTAGTGCATATTATGGTGCACATACTATTGGACAGAGTACCTGTTGTCCCAAGTGGCTGTTCGATCTCTCCAAGTAACCCAATATATTCCCTTATATACATGCAGCAGTTCCATACATATGCTACCATATTCTAGTACCCCCTTACAAGTGGTGAATAGATGAATGACTTGTGTTGCGAATGCATAAGTTGACAGACCTGTAGTGTGGGGCTGACTCTCTCTGATGCACACAGTACAAGGCCAATACATGGTTAGGTACAGGTTGTGCGGGCTGGCTGTTATCATTTTTACTAATATGTATGTGAGTTGGAGTAAGGGGTCAGTCCCTAGGGCCCTAGGTTGTCAATGTGTGTGTTGTGTTGTCTCTTCGCCAAGACCAGGGCATACTGAGCATGCCTACATCTGTCTACAGGGACAACATCAAGGGTTTCCTCCTCAGAGTCCCCTTGTGGGTGTGGCTATGGGAACCTAGGCACTGGTTGGGGGCTGTGTATCCCTTCCCTTTGCTGATCCTGCTGCAGATGTTTCCACAGAATCATATTGTGTAGCATGGCACATGTGAACATCTGTGCACGTGGCTGGAGAGTACTGCGGGACTCCACCACATATATTGAGGCACCGGAACTGTGACTTCAGCAGCCCAAACACATACTCTATGATGTTCATAGTTTGCATGTGGTTGACGTAGATTCTATCCTCTTCACTGGATGGTGACTTGATGTGTACATGAGTACAATCTATGGCACCCAGTACCTCAGGGTAGTTTGCTACATGGTAGAAGTGTTCCATACTGCTGGCCCTCACCTCAGGGGTGAGGGGTAGAAAAATATGCTCACTAGCATGTGGTAGCATGGCATCCGGGAACAGGTGAAGTACCCTGAATACGGATGCCTGCGAGACCCCATCATGTCTTCAGCTGGTCTTTGGAAAGTACCTGTAGCTAGTACCCTAACAGCTACACATACTTTTGTTTCCACTGGAATGAGTTCCCCCTCTGTTGGCTCTAGGTCTAAGTTGTGGGTGGCAGAGTTGAGTTTGTTCTTGTATTTCCCTGTCCACCCGGTAGTGCTCTACAATCTCAAGCTCATATAGCACCTGGAAAGTTACCCTGGACCTGAACACACTTCTCCTTCTTAGTCTACACCTTTTGTCAGCAGCAGTGCTATTGGGTTACTTGCAGAGATCTATAGCGGGCTACTGGGCTACTTGTACATATCTAACAGCCACTTGGGACAATAGGTACTCTGTTCACTAGTATGTTCCCCATAATATCTGCTAGGCTGCATGGCTGGAAACTCCACAACATTATTCCAGAGAGATGTCAAACAGTGTGGTCACAGGAGAGTTGACCACTGTCTGTGTCAGCAGAGCAATAGGCTGGTTGTTCTCCACCTCAAACACATCAGTGTTCTCATACAACTGCTCTAACAACAAGTCTGCAATGATATACCAGCAGACCAGAAAATTCCTCTATCTTGTTGATAGTGTGAAGAATGAAGCCTTTCTCTCTGGTGGCTGGTGTGGCTCACTGGGTCAGGGACAGTAGCATGTGTGATGGTGCTGATGGTTCAAATCTGGCAGTATTCAACATCCTTTGCATGTGAGGTACTTGTATGGTGGTAGTCCCACAGACTGTCATAAGCCCTCAATCTGTTACTGCAAGAAAACTGGACAAAGCCAGAGTGAATGGTGGCACAAATGGCCATACCTACAGACAGACATACACACTCTGAGTAACCTAGCAGGTGTCTAGTATAACAGCAAGCTGCAACAGGTCAGATTAGCTGCAGGATGTAAAGACCATCACTTAAATGTGTCAGTAGGTACAACAATTCAGTGACCGCTGTTTACAGTATAGCACTGGAAAACCACAAATGTTTGAAGAACAGAGCAGACATATTAGGTGAAATGCTGGACATTCTGCAAAAACATGTACAGAGAGAGGTATGCAGACTGTCACTATGTACTCCACTCACATACCTCTAAACCTATTAGAGCAGGAAATCTGGCCAAATAAAATGAATAAACATGGGACCAAGGCCCACAAATTGGGACAGGTTTTAAATATATGCTCCTACAAATGCAGAATGTTGATAGAATAACAGGTCCTGCATTAGCATGACTCTCCTGATGTGCATGGAGTCTGAACATCAAATGTCTGTCATTATTTATTTACTTCAATCTTCAATGGTTTGCCACTAATTTGCCAGAAAACCACAATGTTATGTGAAATGGGCCAAAAATATAAAGCAAAAGTCTGGACAGTCTGTGGAGCTCTGTATAGTTCTGATATATGAGTCACATATTAAGGTCAGCAAACAGTCAGGGAATGCCTTGGACAATATCAGGAAACTGCAGTACTGTGGTAACAGGTATAGCAGCCAATGGCCTGCAGCACACAATAATCCCAGACTGGAGTACAGGTAGTTCTGACCTGAACTCACCTTGTAAGTACTAACAATCACACTACTTGACCCTAAGTTTGTTGCCTCTACCGCCCAATGACCTACTATGTGGAAATATGTCTGTACATACATACAGCTATGAATACATATCTGTCTCTCCCTACCCCCCCCCATGCTTGATTAGTGTCTGTAGCAGTATGTGGCACACACACACACACACACACACACACACACACACACACACACACACACACACACACACACACATATGATGATAAGATGAATATATAGCTATATAAAGTACAATGACACATAGACTCCCCACATACATCTACAGAACACATTTACATTACTTACACACACAACTACATTTAAGGAGACAACCCTGTTATACACATTTATATAGATATGGGGGGGTATACGAATGTCTCCACATACCCCAGAATGCAGGGGTTATCTGCACATACATATCACAAAAGCTGTCCGATGGCACCAGACCAAGGCTGCAACAGTACATAATCCATTCACCCACAGACCCCTGTGCCTGCAGACTGTCACTCTGTATACAGACATAAGTACTCAGGTGGTGTAATGTACAATGGGTGCAAAGCATGCCTTGGACAGGCCATATTGTCCCTGGCCACATGTCCACCTATCAAACTGCAAACAGCCACATATGGCCAGACTGATAAGTGTACACAAACAGCAGGGATATCACCAGGTATCCCACTCCTAGGGCACTAGATGCGATAACAGTACCAAGCAGCATCACTCTTCAGGCCACACAAGCTGTGTGATTGTTACTGTTAGATGTACCGTGTAATAATAGATAGATAGGAATTCTAATCTTGCATCATCCAACTCTGTGTGTATGTATGCAAATAAATATATCCCTATGCAGCACTTGAGGCAAGCCCGCATGGGCTATCTTTCTGCAACGGTTATGTATTTTATGCCCAGTGACAAGCTGCTGGCCTGACCATTGGCCTCCTTTACAAGGCCTGCTGGTGTCATCCACCTTAAGAGTACTGGCTGACAATATGTTATCAGATAAATAGCATGGCGCATGTGCTAAGTACTGCATGCTATAGTGTGTACTGCTAGATAGGTCGGGGTTCTAATACCACAGCGTCCATGTTGTGTGTGTGTGTGTGTGTGTGTGTGTGTGTGTGTTTGTGTATAAATATTTCCCCTTGCAGCACTAGAGACATGCTCATGTGGCCTATTGGTTATGCATTTTATGGCCTTGTGACTAGCTGGTGGCCCTAAATTCCCCCTCTACATAAGTATAATTGATGTCCACCACTATCTAGAGTTGTATATGAATACCCAGGTGACATGTTTCAAGGGTTGTAGTGTGTCACAGCGTATGAAAGCATGATGATGCTGACTGTCCCCATTGTCCCTGACACACTGTTCTACACATATGCACCTAGGGAGCCATTCACATATACTGGCATACCTTATGGACATCATATCTCTGCTGTGCTGCCCTATGTGTCCATAGTTGAACTGCTCAGACTCCTGGGACAAAAACATACACAGGTCCATGACACACCTATCATTCTGTAACACTACTGCCAGTGTATCATCATACAACAAAGATACACAATTTTGGATGTGTAGCCATGACACATAACCAGCATACACTACCTGTTGTGGCCCACAACTGCCATGACATAATACTACTACACTCCACAAATGCTTGAAAAGTTATATAGTCACCCTGTGGATCAGACACATATATGCAGATCCTCGCAGTAATGGCACTGATGGCAGGGATGTGGCACAGGTATCATCACATGCACAGGGTGTGGTGTGGGGGTGCCAGAGTCGTAGGCTGTGTCAAACAGTTGAAAGCATCTATGAGAGTCAGGAATGGGTGCTTGTTAGATGGGTCATGGAGAGGTGCTGTGTGTGTCTGTTGGTGATCTGCATGTGACAGTGGTGTTGGAGTGTGCGTGTGAGTACACAGTCAAGTCCAGTAATAGGCCTACATGTGTGTATGGTGGACAGCTGTGGACTGTACATGGCAGATTAGACAATTCACCATCTCTGGCCATGAATACAGGAATTGGCTTCACCAGGAGTAGCACGGGCACTTCCATCCCCAAGTTCAGATGCAGTACTAGTATCTGATTGTGACTGCTGTTTGCCGGGCCTGTGTCCCCCACAGGACCACCCAGGACCACGTGCCCAAGGCCTGCCATATTGTGGTGTGAACAGCACACTTCCCTCTGTAGCACTGGAGGTACTGCCACTGCGGGAGTGTGAGTGTGCATAGCCAAGTGGACTGTCAGCAGATAGTGTTGCTGGCCTATGTCCACATGTTCAGTCCTCACCTCCAACCAGATGTTCCAGTACAGACAATGTGCACTTAGACAGACATGGTCTCAGCCCACCATCTGTCCACTACATCAGTGAAATGATGCATCATCCATGTGGTGGAGGCAGTCACAAATGATGATAGTGCATCATCCATGTGGTGGAGGCAGTCAAAAATGTCACACTGCTGCATCCATAACCTTAGACATCTGTCTGGTGTTGCATTCAGAACATGCCTGTGCCTCCATGGCAGCCCTAAACATGTAGTGTGACCCATGTTGTGACACCTGCAACAGGAGGTGGATTGACAACAGTTCTCCTTCGAGCACCCCTGTTAAGCTGTCTGTGTGGGGCCTCACCAGATCTCTGGCTATGGCCAGTGTCTACACTCACTGATGCCATAGTTCTCACACTGTCCTGTACTATGTTGCCACCCACTGACTGTCCAATATCTGTGGCTTCTGTTGACTGGGTATGTGTTGGCATACTGATTGTGTGCGGGGACAATGGAAGCAGAAGAGGGATGTCAACCTCAGGGGCAGATTCAGCTGCCAACAACCCCACCTGTGCCTCACTATGACCACCATCATTATCAGAGTCCGATGAGACACTGACATCAGGTTGTGAAGGGAACAAACCCCAACCCCCCTGTTCACCTGTGAGAAGCAAGCCAAAAGCAGTACCTTACCACCTGCACTATTATGTATGGTAATCCACACAGACTCATAAAGATGAGGATCCACAACTGCATTAAATGTCCCACATTTTCTCATTTCTAATCCCATGCACAACACACAAACTCACAACAACATATACAGACAAGTCAGGCCCTGTGGACCACGAACATCACCTACATCCAGTTAACGTTGCCAGTACAATATACTTGTGAGGCATGCAATATGACAGTGTATGTGATAGACTTGCATATAAAACCCAGTACACCTATCTTGAGAATAATATGCCAGTTGTAGTATCACTGCCACAGGTATGTACCATCTCCATATTCTGCTTGAATGGGCATCTTGGAGTAATTGCCTCATGTATAGCAGGCTGCGTAGTTGTCCATAACTATAAGTGCAAATATGTTAATGTTTGTACAAATGCACACCTGGCATTCCCTAGGCTATGCACTGTAGTTAACTGCTCCGAAATGGAACATACAACTATTCTACTCAACTGTTGTGCATAAGGCAAAATGGCAGCCCTTAACTTTCATAGGGTATATATGATCTGTAAAACAATAGTATTACACTTTCCAGGTAGGCACAGGACCACAGACTCCAGCCACACCTGACAGACCCATGAAAAGGTGAGGGAGAGGTATTATTAGCAACACCAAATGATGCAATGTTATGTGATATGTTCGTATATCTACATGTACAGTAGCTAATGTGATACTGGCTATATTGCTGACATTGAGTATGTGTGCACAGTTGTGCATAAATGTCATCCCCCACACCAATGCAGATAGACCTGACACCCATGTACTGGTATGTAGAGCCTGCCACAATGACTGATACAGTCTTATACTGGTGAACACAGCAAGCTTACCTGGATGCTCCTGTGACATGGACGCTGTGGCACTCACCTCCAGGATGGATGCTTAGGAGGTGTTGGTTGATCCTAGGTTCACCAGGAATTCCTCTGTGGCCAAGAGTGGTTGTTCTGTCACAGGTCTTCCACCGGTGGCAACATGATCCCTGGCAACAGCAGATGCTCTTTGATATGCAGCATTGACCATATCTGTGGCCCGATGTTAAACCTGCTCATAGGTCCTGTCCTGTTGGCCAATCTGATTAACAGCCCCACAAGGCTGCCCACTGTTCATGATTGTGTTAACCCCTGGAAAGCAGGATGTGATAGTGGAGTCTGAGGGCATCAAGTATAACATCATTCTCTGCAGATGAAAATGGTGGATGTCTCCAATGGTACATTGTTCCTGCAAGACAACAAGTGGGGAACACATTACAAGACCAGATATGTGGATGTCCATTATGTATAGACCCTACACGCACATAATGGCCTGCACTGTCCATGGCTCCCTCACACATCATTCCCCACAGTCTGGCAACACACATTATACATGTGTGGCTATCCCCAAGATAGTAGGAATAGTAGGTATGTCCCTGTGTGCTGTAACAGATTTTGGTGTATGCCTCTACACCCATCACTGCAGTCTACTGTGGTGTATTCCCTATGGGCAAATCCCTGCTAATATGTCATATGGCCACTGTCAGAAAAATAGCAGTGTGCTATTACAACAACTATAGGGGGGACAGTCCACCAACGCCAGTGTGCCACAATGACAGTGAGCAATGCAAACCTGCTGTAGTATATGTTTCCTGTAGGTATCATACCTCTCAACTATACAGATGTTTGCAGAATGTCAACATGTTTGCTTCATAGATGAGGTCCTTTTTGCACAGACTTGTAGATGTCTGACAAATGGTTGTCCAATCATTGATGGTTGCTGTCAGAATATTGAAACAGAATCTGACTGCAACATGTCAGACCCTTCAGACAACACTTATGCTGCAATAATATCTGTTAGTCTATTAACATTATTATGCCATATGGCCAATATGTATATTCTGTCTCTGAGTTTGGGCCTTTGTCCCAATTTCTTACTCTAGGATGTTGAGAGGTATGTTAGTCATCGCTCTCAACCAAACAAGGACGAATGTCCATGACACAGAGACTTAGCCAGAGTACATCAGGGATATTCGTGGACACTTGTACAATGTTAGAGCTATTTGGTGTGTGACAGTGACAGACTGAGAGGAGGTGAATTACAGTACAATATTTGATGTTACAGGAGTGTACACCCTTACTTAGTGCCACTATAACTTGTGTGTAATCCACCATCTTTACTACAACAGCCAACTATTGTAGGAGGGATTGACAGGGTCAGTGCCAAGGTGTGATTTAAAGCATGAACAATTGAGAGGCATGTCTGTAGGTGCTGGGATAGCACAGTATCACTGACATGTCAATATCATAGAGCTAATACAAGCCTACTGTTGTAATCCCTTTTCCCCATACCTCCATCCTCCCATCTGCATCCCATTTTATGTGGAAATCTAGTACATACCTAGCAGAGTGATGTATTACTTATTTTGAAGCATTCCTCTGCAAATTCTTTGCACATATGCTGTATGTGTGAGTAAAAGTACATACAGATCTGTTCTCCAAATATAGTTGAAAAAACACAAAATGTGTTTGTTTGTGTCTTTCGGCTTTTCCCAGTTAGGGGTCGCCACAACGGAACTCCGGTCCACTAATGATTGGTAGTTGATTTTTAAGTGCCGAGTTACCAGCCCTGACTCACAACCTTCAATGAAGGTACGCCCATTCACGCATGTCTCCACGCAGAAGACGCTCTAGCTGAGAATCGAACCGGACAGTGTCTTACTGTGAGAGCGACAATAGTGTAATAGTAATTCCTTATAGGTAACCTTATTATTTCATATGTTTATTTGTTCTTTAAAGTATACCTATCAGCATACTTTACTTTTAAACCATAGCTCCAATCTTCCTTGTTCATGGTTGTCAGCATTGTTTTAGTTTTAAACAGCATTTTTCATAGTGTGTAGAACAGGAAGGGTTAACTATTTTTGCTGATGTCATCACAGCATGTGAGCTGACAGGCTCAAGCACTTCCTGGTATTTTATTTAACTGAAACTTGTACCTTGAATGTTTGCATCTGAAGAAGTTTAATTTTATTAAACAAAAAGCGCTTTATGCACTTTAAAACTACTGGTTCTTTTCTGAAACCGTTTTTTTTTCCCCATACATAGTTGCTTGCCTTTTGTTGGTAATGCTCATTAATATATTTCCTCTGCACCAATCTGTGCCTCAGAATTGCTAATTGCATCCTAAACAGCTGAATTGCACTATCATTAGCCAATGACATGGCACCATAGTGCAATATATAAGGCCTTCATGTAGGCATTGGCCCTTTCTTAGTTTTTGAGATGGACATTACTGAGGTGTGGAGACTAGAGAATCACAGAGGGTAAGCATAAATACTTTCCACTGTAGAGGTGTATGATGAATGTGCACAGTTTTACATCATATGTTTGGTCAGTGTCCCATGACATTGTGTTCATCTGGCAATTCACTGGCAAACAATGTGGACTGAGGTCAGTAAGGGGAGAGCGACATGTCAGTGTCACACTTCATACCAATCAGGATATGCATGCTAATGTGGTAGCTGCTATTCTGTCTACTTAGTATCTTTGTAGGGGCAAGCTGTGAAATATATCCTTATCTCTGGGCCTTTGCCCTCCCCCTTTTTATGTATGGATGTGTCCAGATCACCTGTTATAGGGGGTTGGGTGATATGGTAAGTCTGTAGCAGGTACCTTAACATATAGATGTGCATGCTCCAGGCTGTAGCTGCTGCTGCAGACTAGGAGAAACAGGGGAGTCTGAACACTTTGGAGGATAGCAAGATGTATGTGTAACTGTGGCAGCAGTGTCAGCCTTGTCATTACAGCAGAGCCAGGGTGAGTGTACCCTTTACAGTCAAATCAAAGCATGTGCTTAAGGTGCATCTGTTATGCAATATTGCCAATAGTAGAGTAGTGGGTGACATATAGGTAGGCTGTATGAATATGTGCAATGTGTCCCTACCTGCTGGCCTTTGACTTACAAAACTGGGTAGCAGATAATTCAGTAGCAGTAGCCTATGGGGAATAAAAGTGCATGACTCAGTCATTACTTGTTTTTACAACAATGTAATTGAAGTTCAACACATTAGATGTGAAACTAGGAATGTGTGTGGCAAAATGTACTGTATGCAAGGCATTTAACAGACTGAGCTATTGAGTCAGTACTGTAGCAGGCATATTTACTAGATGCATGTGCAGACATACAGCCGTGACAAGTTTCCTGCATCCATCAGTATGTTCATGGCTTTCACAAGCAGTTGTTCTGCAGCAGGGTCCCGGTTGAACATATGTACTGTGCCATTGATGCCTTAACAGGTGTGTTTAAAGATGTTGCATTTAAAAGGGAACAATTACCTGCTACCCCAGGCCTCATGCACTGCCATTATTAATTATTTGGTTGTCTACTGTATCTGCATCAGAGTCCCAGGTACAATCCCATTTTTCACCATTAGATTCAATTTCAGTCTGTCAGTGGCAATCAGTACGTTTTGCTGAAAATACCTGTTTTAATTAAGGTCTATGTGGTGTAGTGGGTTATTCCAGTATGTTGTATTTAACAGGGGCCTGAGTTGGAAATGTGGCAGAGGTGACTATTTTGTACATGTTTAATTAAGGCACATTAAAGCTTATTTAGGTGGGTTTGTGTGGTGTTGCATGTCTCGCAGCAGTGTGGTGCTTCGCTTAGCTCCACGCAAACCTACGCTAAAAATTTAAAAAGAAAAAAGGGGGTGATAGGACAACAGTGGTGAAATGGGGCAAGTAGGGGGAAAAACATAGTGAAAGGCAGGTAGGGATGTGCAGGAAGGGTGTAGGAAAGAACAATAGCTTTCCATTTCTTGTACAGCAATAGCTGTGCATTTTGACTAATTTTGTGGATGAATTTTAACTCTCAAACCCCAGAGAGAGAGGGGACAACAGAAATGTGCTGAGAAACCAATTGGACTAAATTAGTTATGTCTAGTGGACACGTGCGAAATGGAAAGCAATAAGACAATTTTTTTTTTTTTTTTGTGGGACAAGTGCCATTTTTTTTGTTTTATAAGGAGATAGTGGAATGTTGGGGAAGGGATATAGGTACATATGGGGAGGTAAGTTGGATAGGAGAGGATGCAGTTGCAGGCAGACAACAGCAGACAAGGGGCAGTGTGTGATATGAGGGGACTAAACACCTTGGATGCAAAGGGTGTTGTGGAATCCGAGATGCATGTGCCTCCAGATGGCAGCAACATGCTTGACATCCCCACCCATAGGCAGTCAACACTGACCCTTCACTGCCTCAAAGGTAGCTGTGCAATAGGCTGGGCACCAGGGCCAGCTGGCCCCAGCAGGTTGTCCAATCTGCCCTCAGTCCAGCACAGATGATTGTTCATAAGAGCTATGAATGTCATGTGCACCATGGCTGGTAGTTGACCCTGGGTGACTACTGCCCCTCCACCACCTCTCCCAGGGGAGGATGGGGCCTTTCCCTTAAGGTGGTTCCAGCCAAAGGTGGTGCAGAGCCACCAGAGGGGACACCACTGGCTTCAGTCCCAAATGTGCTAGAACCCAGTGCCATGGCCAGCTGAGGTAGGGTAGGCAGATCTGCAGGAACTGGCCTACCCTGATGTGCTGTGGTTATGGAGGTAAAGCAATACATATAGGTTAGTCATGAACAAAACTATTGTTAGTAATAACAGCATGGCAGACCATTGGTAATAACCCCATTACATTTCAATGCATATTTTGTGAAACACAAGAATAAATAACAGAACAGTCAGTATATTAACAGCATGCCAATATCAAGTTATGGCATAAGGCCAACAGAATAGGTAATTTAACAAGATATGTTAAATGCAACCATTTCAATACATAACAATAATAAAACACATGCCCAGTGAATAACAATAATACATATATGAAGATAAGGAGTGGGGAGAGAGAGACATACAGCCCATTAATGCCATTATAGGCTCTATAATTGACAAGAGTACTGCTATCTGTTCTGCAGGTCTGTCTTTTCTTTGTGTAAACATGCTCTATAGCTGCTGTAGTATATACGTACCTTTCAAGCTATCTGCATGGGACAGTTTGGGCCAAGCAGTAACAACTGCAGGTACACAACTACACAGAAAGAACACTTGCACATCAGGTGTGCCTATATAACTACTGAGGTGTACTGTAAGCTGATGTAGAGTTCCTTTGCTATTTACATAATCATGTCAATGATACATCTATGACAGGAGGATTATGCAACAGTAATTACATTCTGTGACAGCATGACACTTGAAAGACCTGCATGTGTACAGTACAGAGAGTAAACAATTCTCATGCCTTGCTTGGCAGGAATTGGGGTTAGAACCCAATAACAGTGACTGCAGAGGACATCTGCACAAATGTATTAATTGACTGCAGCAACCTTTAACAGACACTCTAGTCATACAGCCATACCAAAGCTTACACATTTTATTTTATTTTATTATAATACTTATTTCCTTTATGTTATGTTGTATTTTCACATTCCTGGTAATGATTGTAACAGTTTGTGACATCTAAACACAATTTACTCATAATATGGTTACCTCACCCATTTACCTGTATTTCCTGTGGAGAGAACATCTGTAAATATGATGTGATTGATACTGTAATGTTTACATCTACATAACACTGGATTCGAACCCTAGTCTGTGAGTGACAAAAATGTACTTCATACAGAGTATTTAGCAAACTGAGATACTGAGTCACTGCTGATTATTGACTGATATTTTCCTAGAGCTCACCTGGCACCAAAATATGACCTGGTAATAGTAGTACAGTTTTATAGCAGACTGCAGTGCAGGCTGAACACACATGCATATGACATTCAAGCATGACAGAGTTACATTACATGGTAAATAATACATTACTACATAGAATGCTTGTGTACACAATACATTGTTAGTGTGTTGAAATATCTGTGAAGACAACAAACAATATTGGATTATGGGTTATTATTTGCAGTCTACAACTAGTACACTGTTATATCTGATTGCAGCACTATACCTCACAGCCTGAATGCTTGTAGCTGACGTGCAGTGGTGAAAACAAAACAATCCTGATATACAGAATTTACCTTGGTGTTATCGGTGTTGGTGCATGTGTTGTTGCAGACCAGTTGTCATAATTAATTTCTTACAAAACAGCTGTGAACCTACACTTATTGCACAATAGACCTTTAGATATACCTTCATGCAGGTACTGATATTTCATGTTTTTATTGTAGAACAGTTGTAATTGATTTCTTGAAAAGCAGCCCTACTTCCACACTTATTGCACAACAGACTTTATTAGATATACCTTCATGTAGGTACTGATATTATTTCATGTTTTCATTGTAGAACAATTGTCATAATTGATTTCTTGCAAAACAGCGTTACTTTCACAGTCATTGCACAACAGACCTTATTAGAGATACCTTCAATCAGTTACTGGTATATTTTCAAGTTTTTATTGCACAACAGTTGTCATTATGCAGATGTTGCAATACAGCTGTAATTTCACAGTTAATGCACTACAAACTTTATTGCTTTAGTCTTCCCTGCTTATGGCACTAAAGTTGGCAGTATGCACTTCTTGCAGTACAGGTGTAAGTCCACATTCACTGTAGTATAATTAGAGGCACTAGAAGCTGTTGAAGACTGAGGGAGGTGGAGGGTGACAGGGGCACTTGGTGATCTAAAAAGGGCTATTTTTTTAAACTATTTACTACCACAACATAGGTTCACTTGGAGGATGTTTTAAGCTTAGCCAATTTCCCTTTTGGTGCTTGAATTAACATTTCCTGATTGGTCTTACCTATCCCATGGTGGATAATTGTATATTAGCCCTAGTGAGAATAAATGTGATCATACTATAGATAATTTGAGGGGACCCATGTAAGGGATGTAGCATTTAGGAACTGCCTGTATCTATTAGTGGCATGAGGGGCAATCCTGGAGTACATTTTCTACTACCAATCCTTAGATCCAAGTTGCATTTGAATATGGACAAGGATTAGCTTTGTTTTACTTGAATGGGTAGTCTATTCTGGAACAGTGGTAGGCTCTGTGATCTATATCCTTCTCTCCATAACATTCAGTTTAGAAAGTTATTGTTTGGGACAAACCTTCCTGCATGATGACTAAGTCATTTGGGGATTCAATAACTGCTCCTAGCTTGCAGTCATCTCAATCTTAGTCGGCCAAATCCCTTTGGTATTTCCTTCTACTTTTGAGATGTGTATGCCAAACAGAAAAAGTCTCAGCACTGAACCCTGGAAGACTACATTGGTGACTGGTCTCTTTCCTGTTTTGATCTCCTGCATTCTGTGAGCAAGCATACATGCATGCATTCTTTGATTCACCTTCCTGGTTGGGAGGGTGGCCTAATGGTTAAGGTGTTTGCCTTACAAACACGAGGTGCAGGGTTTGAGTCTCACAAGGGATAATTGGCTAGGCTTAAAATGGCTCTCAAGGGCAGTTAGCTTAGTACTAATCTATGAACCTATGAACCTATAATTGTATTAAATTATATTCCTTGTATAATACAGCACCACTTGTTAGAATGTGTTTTAAATGTGTAGCTTGGAACAGTCTGCTAGTAAGCAACAAAACAACATGTATGAACCAATAAAGACAAAACTACCCATTTCAGAAAATTTAACCATAAAAGGCCACTCAAACTTCTGTCATTACAATCCACCAATATCAGTAAATATGCAAAATCTCTGTAGAAGTCATCTAAATAATTCCACATTAAAGGGATATGTAACTAATGAAGAGGTTGCTGCTAGCAAACAACTTTGTTTCATTGTTTCATCTACAAATAAAAGTGCCTGTTGCCATTGAAGAATAAATTGTCTATGCTACATTAAAAAAAATGCTAAGCTAGTAATTTTCCAATGGGGAATGGATGGCAAACTGATAACAGAAACATAGTTACTAGGTAACTCCTCCAAAGGAGGACATTCATAGTACTGCAGCATCCACTTCCTTTAAAATACAACACAGTACAGTATCAGCAATCCATCTTCTTACTGTGGGAGTACAACCCACAGCCTTCTTCATCAAAAGCAAGTACACTACCTGTTGTGCTACTAACAACGCAAGCAACTTAGCATAAGTAGCACTAAACTTCTCTTCCCCTGAAGCTCTCAGCTCCTCGTAAAATCAACTTGACACTCAACTAAATCTCTCAGCTTGGCAGCATAAGAAATCTGGAAAAAGCCAAAATTTATTGGAGGAAGGGGCAAAAGCCCAAAACCAGAGACATTTTAAATATTGCTTTTATAATCTTAGAAAGTTACTAAAATAGTGTTTTGTGTTTACCATGTGTTTCCTGAAAGATAGGAAGATTGAAACTTAAAGGGCTATCATTATTTAATGAATTCACTTCTCACTGATTTTCCAGAAAACCACAAATTCTAAGAGGAACAGGCCAAAAGTATGAGCCAAATATTCTGTGCAAATCTGGACAGTTGAAGGCTATGGACTCAACTCCCTGAATCACAAGTGGTGGTATGGGTAGAGAATTCAGGCTGTTGTTTGAGCCTGAGTAACACTAACCACCAAGTATACCTAACTGGGACATTTTACACACACACACACACTGGGGAGCAGCATAACTCCTGCAAATAAAAGAGTAAAACTCTCCTTACTGCATTGACTCTGGCTCTGGCAGCACCAACAGAACAGCGGCAGCATAACTCTTATAAAATGGAGCAGTAAGAGAACAAGAATGCGTGAGTCCACATTAGCATGAAAACTCCACTTCATTAATTTTTTCTGACAGGTCTTGCAGTTGTAAAAGTGGGAGGGCTCCCCCTCCCCTGGCTCTATGGTTCCGGTACCCATGAGTATAATCTCTACTGTATATACCTAATCAAAGTTAATGCTTTACTCTTTCTTGCTTATTTGACTATAGATAGCAAAATGCATCTGTGCTCACCACACTCACGGTGCAACCAGGCCAAGTGCCTGACATGCCCCTCGATGATGCGAGTCATCTCCTCTGCAGCTGTCAGAAGAGACGCACACCATTATGCATATCAGTTTAGAAGGCATTCAAGATTAGATATTGGTAAAATAGAGCTAAAAGTACCTACATACACGTGGGACATTCCCTGCCCGGAATTCTTGTACCCTGGTGACAAAGAGATCCCCTCTTCATCTTTTCAGGTCATCATGGTGGTGACAACACTACTCACCTGTGCAGGGGATACCAATTGCACAGATGAGGTCCCTTGCCAGGTGGTCCCAGGCCTCTGCCTTGCACTCTGAGCCCTGGTAATATCCCTGCATCAGCTGATCATCATGGTTTTTGACAAGGAGTCCAACCATGAATCTGGACTCCTGAATGCTCTAACGTTGCACCCAAAAGCACAAACCCTTTCCAGTGCCTGCCATAGTATCCTTCAGAGACAGAACTCCAATGGAGTATACTGTATTCACGCCTATTGGGTTTAATATAGCCTGTTTTCCCACCCTTACATGCCACTGGGCAATATTTAAAAATGTGGCTCATTGCTTAGCACTGTGTAAACCAATACAGCTGAGCTAAGCAGTGTGAAAACTGGAATACACTGAATGCTTGTCAGTGCTTAGCAGTGCACAAACCAGCCAAGCATGTATAAACATTATCAGCCGTTATTTTGTTTATGCAGTGCTTAGCAGGTCTTAGCACATCTTAGCAGAGCTTAGCAGAGTACAGCAGGCCAGTATTTAAAAATAATTTGCAAAATTTGTATTTCAAAAATAAATGCTTACTTGTCTTTCCATGTTTTCAAACCTTGCACCCACTGCACATGAGGTTGTAATTCTACCCATTCATCTATGTGGATACGTGGAATTTTGCTATACCTTTACATATACCTCTGAGCTACCTTTAAGCAGTGCTGAGCACCCCGCACCACCACACAAACCAGTTCAGCTATGCTTAAACTTGACCTTTACATAAATAATTAAATACATCCTGTTTCAATTTTTAGATGGCGGGTGTCTCGGCACTGCTTAGCACTGCTCCACATTGTGCAAACATGCTTTTTAAAATAAACAAAAAAATGCATAAAAATAACATTGGGACTACTACTATTAAACAGTGCTGAGAGTGTCTTATTCATCTGCACACACAGCACTACACTCCCTACACTGATTCAATAACCATGTACCAATTGCTCTCCTTTGGCAGCATGCCATGATTAATATGCATGGTGCACTGCTAAGAGGGAACCATGTATATGGACACTGTAACCTTCAGTGTAGGCTGTACACTATGCCTACACATATTTTATTAAATCTAAGGGCATATTTCAGCTGCATTGCTGGGTTGCATAGCTGGGTTGCGTGTTACGTGAACTCCAAGAGGAGCTAAACCCACACATAAAAATGCTATTTAACCTTAGCCTTACTTCGGGATATGTACCTGAACACTGGCGTACAGCAACAGTGGTCCCACTCCACAAGGGGGGTGCCTCTACAGACCCTGGAAACTACCGCCCCATAAGCTTAACCAGCCTGGTCTGCAAAGCTATGGAAAGAATCATTATGGAACTCATAAACAGAGACATAGGGACCTAAAGACACTTGACCCCACCCAGTTCGGCTTTGTAAAGGGCAGATCCTGCCTTTTAAACCTGGTTGACTTTTTTGAAACAGTCACTAGAGCCATTGATGAGGGCAAAGCAGTCCATACAGCATACCTGGACTTGGCTAAGGCCTTCGACACAATACCCCACTCAGGCATCATAGATAAGCTCAACAGCTTAAAAGTAAACCCTTATGTCACTAGATGGGTTGCAAACTGGCTAAAGGACAGAACCCATAAAGTTAAAATCGCTGGAGCAATGTCAGACTCAAAGCCAGTCACAAGTGGTGTCCCACAGGGATCTGTCCTGGGACCCCTCTTGTTCGGCATTTATTTCTCAGATGTTAAAGCAAACATGGGAGGGCTGTGGCTGACAAAGTTCCCAGATGACTGCAAACTAGGCGCTATAGTCGATACACCAGCAGACACACACATCCTACAAAAAGGCCTCACAGAAACGGACAACTGGTGCTGGAGTCACGGCCTTAAACTAAATGCCAAAAAATGTATAGTCATCCCCTTTGGGAAAAACAAAGTACCCACAAATTATCACATAGACAGCAACCCACTGAGTACGGAAAAAGTAATCAGAGACCCAAGTCGACAGCGACCTCGCATTTGACACCCATGTTGCTAAAGTGGTTAGAAAAACATTCTACCTTGCACACCTCATCATGAAGAGATTCACATCCAGATCCAAGGATGTCATTGTACCCCTATATTCCTCCCTCATCAGACCCATGATTGAGTACAATGCCCCATTTGGTATGTACCTCACCTGGCATTTGCAACAGCTGGAGAGACCACAAAAGTACCTCACCAAGAGGATCAAGGGTCTCCAACATATGTCTTATTCTGCCAGACTAAAGAAACTTCAGCTCTATTCAGTAGCATACCGCCTGCTCAGTGGTGATCTCTGCCTGACGTACAAGGCCATGTCCAATCAGGATCTGATGGACATGCTCCACCTCAAAAAATCCAAATCCATCAGGACCACGAGAGCTAAAGACTTACACCTCGGCACAAGTATGAATAGGACATGCTGGAGGGATAGATTCATAACCCAGAGACTTCCCATGCTTTGGAACAAGATCCCAGTTTGTATTAGGCAGAGCCCCTCACTGACTCTTTTCAAGAGAAATCTTGATGAGTGGATGGGAGATCGTAAATTTACCCCAGGGGTCACATCTGTGTCACTGCTAGACAGGGGCACAGTAAACTAATTCTATTATATAAGGGGACCTTCACTGTGTCACTACTAGACAGAGGCACAGTATTCTAAATTTATTCTGTACATTTTTTGTACCATTTTATGGTGTGGCAAAAGCCACATCACTATGGCTAGGCTTACAAATGCCCCAGGGCAGATAGCCTAGTACTATACTATGAAACTATGAAACTATGCATTCTAATAATTGTACTTTAATTGCAGGAAATATAGATAATACTTTAACAATAGTGTTGATTATATTTGATAGATACAGCAAAGTGTTGAAACTGGAATTGAACTGTAATAAAACAGTGTTGCTCATGGTAGGAGAAGCAAAAGGATGGGGTTCAATTGGTAATGAACAGGATGTGGAGTTTCCTACCTTCCTAGGATTGGAGGTGTGCTATACTTAAAAAGAGATGGCTATAAGAAATTTGGAGAACCATTTATAGGAAAATAAGTAATTTATCTCAAAAAGGGAGGTGATATGGTATATACAAAGGCTGGCAAAATAAATCCAATATAGATTAGGATTTCCTCTCAAATTATACATGCTATAAAACATATTCCATTATGGGTTGACAACCCTTTGGTGTATAATATTCCATTCCCACTTGACGAGTATGCTTTTGAAGCAAGTCAACTTAGATGTCCAAGACAGGCACCCCCCCAACCCTACCTTCTCAGGTGGGGGGGGTGGGGGTTGTATATCTCCCTTCACAGGTTGTGGCATTTAACATAGCAGAATATATTAAGCTGCAAGAAGAAAGTAAAGGCACTAGACTATCAGAAGGGATTCTGTTTCTCTTTAAAAGAACTTATGATAGACAATTACGGAAAACTGGGAGACAGGGTTAAGCACCTAGGAGGTAGATTATGGAATGTGCACTTCCACAAGAGGCTCTTGGATCAGGCAGGTATAAATGTCCAACTAACTGTAGGTAAAATCCCCTTTCATATCACTGTTCACTTTAGGTCCCCCACCATGAACCATGAGAACCACTTTGCCTATCTGGACCTCCTTGAGTCACTCACTGTACAGTCAAACACCTTGGTCATGGGTGATTCAATTATTCTTCCATCGACTGGGAGTTGTATATGAGTACAAACATGCTCAGTCTAAGATTTCTGGACTTTGTTAATATAATTGCTCTGAAGTAGACTCACCAACATAGGGGGTGTCTGCACTAACCCTGTGTGTTGCCCTCCCTGGTAAAGTCTGAACATAAATCAGTCTCATTCGAAGTAATAATCATACCTGAACCCCCTCAAGAGCACAAAAGATGAACAGTTTTCCAAAGCAAACTATAGCCTCCTAAGTGATTGCATAAATAGTTTCAATTCCCCTGCTACCACTGTCAACAATGACTGCTACACAGAGGTGTACACAAATGGCCTGTATAAACACTTATTTAAATGTATAAAGTTGACTGAACCTGAACAGATCAAAACAAGGTCCTCACAAAAAAAAAAAAAAAAAAAAAACAAGCCACCCTGGTGGACAAGCATAAATAGCTTATACAACAAGAGGAATAAAGTAATGTCCAGGAACAAGAGGGAACTGACTTAGCAGAGGAATGGCACCCTCTACAGCTTGAACAAGGAAATTAGATAACTTGTAAAGTCCTCTGAAGCCAATTACAAGGCTAATAATCACAAGGCATTCTTTAGCTACATCAGAAATCTAAAATGGAAGGCCCAGCTTTGTGTCAAACTAGTATTGGTTGTACCACTCATACTGACATTGAGGACATTGCCAACCTGCTAGCAGACAGATTTGGCACAAACTTCACTGCACTGTCCCCACCAGACTTACCACACAGCATACCTGTCACCAGTCCTCTACCTAGTATTTCCAAAGAGCAGGTCATAACCGCACTCTCCATGGCCAAAAGCACAGCCTCTATGGGACCAGAAAACATCCCAGGCTGCCTACTAAATGGTCTAAAACAGGACCTAGTGGAACCACTTGGCACTCTCTTCAACCATAGTCTTAGTACTAGCTTTGTCCTGGCAGAGTGAAAAACAGCAAGCGTAATTTCCTTTTACAAAGGGGGTCCATCAACAGACCCTGAGAATCAAAGTCAAAGTAAACTTTATTGTCATTTAGAACTGCACATGTGTAGCCTAAATGAAATTTCATGCATCAGCTCAGTTCTTGAGATTACAAAGGAAAGTAAAACAACACACACAAGTTGGGAAATAAACATGTTAACAAACACAGTACAACTCCCAATACATGTAAGAAAGAGCAGAGACATTTACCAACACTCAGATAAAAAGAATACAATCCCCAAAGTTAAATTAACTACCCCATTTAAAGTAATACAAAACACACTACAGATTACACACTACAGATTGAACAATGCCTAATTTATTTGTCTAATGTTGCACTGAGTGGGTTAAATAATACTGACTATGGATATAATAAATAAATATTGCACTTACTTAGAATTTATGTAAGTATATATTACACAAATAAAAACTGACTTGTGTCCAGATCTCTAGGAATAGTGTCCCAGTTCAGAAGTCTATCACTTTTGGGTGGAAACTGTTTTTAAATCTTGTAGTCCTGCAGCAAATTCTGTGATATCTTCTGCCCGATGCCTGATAAGGGAACTACAGACTCATAAGCCTAACGAGGCTTATCTGCAAGGCCAAGGAAAGAAACATTATGGACTGTATTAAGAAAGACATAGGTAACCTTCAAACTCTTGACCCAACCCAATTTGGCTTTGTTAAGGGCAGATCATGCTTATTAAACCACAAGGTGGACTTCTTTTGAGAATGTCACCAAAGCCCTGGATGAAGGAAAAACAGTACATACAGCCTATCTTGACATAGCTAAGGTTTTTGACACAATCCCCCACTCAGGCATTATTGAGAAACTCACCCAACTAGGAATCGACCCATATGTCACTAGATGGGTTGTCAGCCAGCTCACCAATAGAATGCATACAGTCAAAGTTGGGGATTCCACCTCTGCCAGTGGACCAGTTACCAGTGGTGAACCACAAGGATCTGCGCTAGCCCCCCAACTGTTTGGAATCTATTTCTCAGAAGCTCAGGAGAAAATAGATGGCCTGTGGCCTACCAAGTTCGCCGATAATTGCAAAGTGGGTGCAATCATTGAGTCTCCCAATGATGTTGACATACTACAAAATGGGCTTACACAGACAAATGGCTGGTGCCAAAGCCACGGACTTAAACTAAATGGCAAAAGTGGAAGTCCCTGCAAATTACATTATTAACAGTACCTCCTTAGCTCAAACCCTGTGGTGAGAGATTTGGGAACACAGGTTGATAGCAACCTTAACTTCAATCACCATGTATCCACAGTGCTAAGGAAAGCCTTCTATGTTGTGCATCTCATAAGTAAGGGCATTGCATCCAGAGCTAAGGATGTTATAACTCCTCCGTACTCATCCCTCATCAGACCACTCATAGGGTACAATGCTCCCTTCTGTATGTACCTTACCAGATACCTGCAGCAGCTGGACAGACCTCAGAGGTTTCTCACCAAGAAAACTCAGGGTCTTCTACACATGACCTACATGGACAGACTGAAGGCCCTGTCACTGATCCCTGTATTTTATAGGATGCCAAGAGGCGACTTGTGCCTGGCCTACAGAGCAGCCTCGGACCCTGCCCTAATGGAAATGCTGCACATCTGCAAGTTGAATGAGACAAGATTCACACACACTAGGGTTCTTATCCTAGTCTGTGACATTAACAGGTCATGCTGGACAGACAGATATGCCTCCCTGAGATTGCCACTCCTTTGGAACAAACTCCCAATTCACGTAAAATAGAGCTTCTCAATTACCCCATTTAAGGGTAACTTAGTCAACTGGATGGGAGACCATAAATTTACCCTGGGGGGTGTCACCTATGTCCTCCTTGGATAAGGGCAGTCAGTGCTGATCATAGACTCACACTGCAGATATAGACCATACAACTTGGTCAATAAGGGAACAAGGGTATAACATAGCTAGGCTTATAAAGACTCTAGGGCCAATAGTCTAGTAACCTCCTATGAACCTATAAGATACAATTTCTAGACAAAAATAGGTAATATAGGAAGAAGCAGGCATATATTGATGGGAACAGTTGGAGAGCTAGGTAAGCATAACAACATTGGGGAGGGGGGAGTTCTTCAACACCAGGTACTACAAATGTTCACAGCTTAAGGATCAATATATTTTGACCTTTATTACACAGATGAAGACATATGTTGAATTCTTGAATTCTGCACAAAGGAAGAAATGCAGAGAAGATACTTGGAATAAGTGGAGCAGAATTAAAAAGAGTACAGATAGTGCAATATGCAGGGATAACAGATACCCATGGAAACATTAAAAGAAGAGCTAGACTGCAGAGGATCTGGATGATAAATACTAATGAGGCAGTAAGTCAAGACAATTGGAAACTTCTGTTAAAATGGTCTTATATGTGTGTGATCAACAAATGAGGGTCCTTCATTTGGTATATAATGCTTGCAGTAAAGTAACATGGGATAGAGGACTTTCTAATTTAAAATGTTGCATTGATGTGTGGAATTGAAGACAAACAAACAGATTATAAGTTTTGGAAGTGTACTAGATCACAGAAAAGATGGAGGCGGGCAAGTCAAGGGTAGATCAGTATAGTTGGTAGAACCTCAACTTTGCCCTGCAAGCACTAGAACCAGTAGCATCGCAAGGGTGGGGCAAAGGGGGGAAACTTCCCTCGGTATAAAATATTAGGGGATGTGATCAAAAGTTCCTGCAGCATGCTCTTCTGTATACCAAAATGCTGGCACATGAAGGTGCTTTAACTGTTTGTGTAGCAATCTGCTTGCTACAGTTAAATGATACCAAAATGCTGGCACATGAAGGTGCTTTAACTGTTTGTGTAGAAATCTGCTTGCTACAGTTAAATGATACCAAAATGCTGGCACATGAAGGTGCTTTAACTGTTTGTGTAGCAATCTGCTTGCTACAGTTAAATGATACCAAAATGCTGGCACATGAAGGTGCTTTAACTGTTTGTGTAGAAATCTGCTTGCTACAGTTAAATGATACCAAAATGCTGGCACATGAAGGTGCTTTAACTGTTTGTGTAGCAATCTGCTTGCTACAGTTAAATGATACCAAAATGCTGGCACGTGAAGGTGCTTTAACTGTTTGTGTAGAAATCTGCTTGCTACAGTTAAATGATACCAAAATGCTGGCACATGAAGGTGCTTTAACTGTTTGTGTAGCAATCTGCTTGCTACAGTTAAATGATACCAAAATGCTGGCACATGAAGGTGCTTTAACTGTTTGTGTAGAAATCTGCTTGCTACAGTTAAATGATACCAAAATGCTGGCACATGAAGGTGCTTTAACTGTTTGTGTAGCAATCTGCTTGCTACAGTTAAATGATACCAAAATGCTGGCACGTGAAGGTGCTTTAACTGTTTGTGTAGAAATCTGCTTGCTACAGTTAAATGATACCAAAATGCTGGCACATGAAGGTGCTTTAACTGTTTGTGTAGCAATCTGCTTGCTACAGTTAAATGATACCAAAATGCTGGCACGTGAAGGTGCTTTAACTGTTTGTGTAGAAATCTGCTTGCTACAGTTAAATGATACCAAAATGCTGGCACATGAAGGTGCTTTAACTGTTTGTGTAGCAATCTGCTTGCTACAGTTAAATGATACCAAAATGCTGGCACGTGAAGGTGCTTTAACTGTTTGTGTAGAAATCTGCTTGCTACAGTTAAATGATACCAAAATGCTGGCACATGAAGGTGCTTTAACTGTTTGTGTAGCAATCTGCTTGCTACAGTTAAACGATTGTTCTTTTCTCTCTCGTTTTCTATTCAGTTCATAGGTTCATACTAGGCTATCTGCCCTCGGGTATTTATAAGCCTCTCCAGAATGTGTTTCGCTTTCGCCACCCATTGTAAATGAATTTTGCTATGCCCTTTTTCGAGGTTAGTATACTGTGCCTCTGTCTAACAGTGACACAGGTGGTGGGGATGTTATTTTAATGTGATTTGTAGCGTTTGATGTTGTGATGCAAAGTTTCAATGTTCTGAGTTTTCGATGTTATGGTCTTGATGTTTTGAATTTCGATGTTATGAGTTTTAGATGTTTTGAATGGTAACTAAATATATATATATATATATATATATATATATATATATATATATGTTTTGAATGGTAACTATATATATATAAGTGCTCAAGTTACTTTGGAATAATCTCTATGCAATAACCTCAATAGCTTCAAATCTCAACTTCATTCCTACTACTTACTTAACAAGAAATGCAACTGCTGTCTTCCCCCTTTGCCTCTCAAACCCTCCTCTCTCCTTACCCCTGGCTAACCTCTCCTTACTTCTCAACCTCTCGTCTCCTAACCCACTCTTAATTATTAATTTGTTTCTTATAACAAATTACTTCCGCCAACTTCTATACTATATACTCTATTCTTCTGAACTATTTGTTCATTCTGCTGTTTGTTTATCACATTGACATTGAATCAAACTGTTTGTGTCTTTTGTTTGATCTTTTTATTATGCACTATGTATTTTTTATACTATGTATGTTTTACTTTGATTTTAAAATGTATCTAACTAGATTTGTGGAGCTTTTCTCCCCGGGCCTCCACTGAAAACGGGCTCCCTGAGCCCAGCGGATCTCCCCGGTCATCAAACTGGAAATAAATAAATAAATATCATAGTGATACAAGAATAACAGATTAAACTATAGCAGTTACACGTTTGATGATACACTATTCCATATTACACATTTGTGATGTTATAAAATTCGATGTTATGGGTTTTAGATGTTTTGGGTTTTCAGTGTTATGGTCCCGATGTTTTGAATTCAGATGTTATGAGTTTTAAATGCTTTGAAGTGTAACTATATATATATATATATATATATATATATATATAATGATTCGTATCACTTTACTGAAAGACCATTTCACTGACACCGATTTCACTGAGACCAAATAACCCAAAGTTCATTTTACCTAAAACTCATTTCACTGACAAGTAGTACTCTAAGGCAAGTCAAAGGTATATGTCCTTTTTGCCACTGTAGTGCGATCCTGTTGTTAGTATATATAGTTGGGACGTGGGGGGGCACAGCCCCCCGCCAAGTTCAGTTTTAGCAAATAATGTAAAACAAAACCAGACAACAGAAAAACAAATTAAGTAGGGGGCTATGCCCCCCACACACACCAATGT
>NC_056743.1:572167562-572172562 GCF_019279795.1 Protopterus annectens
TAGCAAATCATTTTTTTTAAGGTTTCTCAATTGCTGTTTTAGCAGAAATCAGTGTACTGTGTTTTTGTAAAGGTTTCTGCACTTTGATGTGCTGTTTATCAATGTTTTAGAAAGCCATGGTTGTGGATTCAGTTTTATTTTTGGGAGAGTGTAATTTTTATTGTGTACACACTGTACAAATATAATATATATTTTTTTTCCTTTTTTTGACATTTAACACTTAATTTTGTTGGTGGCCTAATCACGTAAGTATAATCCTGAAATTAAGATATCCAGTTGGTTTGTACAGCTCTTTGAGCCAGGGATAGTTGAATTGGATCTAAGAAATAATTATTAGCAGCCAGATGATGGTTAAGAGATCATCTAATTCACAGAAAAAACAAAAATATAACAGAGAGGAAACCACGACACCAAGTTGCTTCAATGATTTATGCGATGAGTGCTTTGCATCTTAATGACACTTTTTTCAGTTCTTAAATCAGTAAATGATGCCCTTAAAATAGCATTCAAAATGCACATATTAACCAACCACAAATCATTAAATTAACATCAACCAGTTAGTCATCGAACCTACATCACATTATAATAAAATACAGCACGAGTTACCCAGCCTCTTCTGTAGTTAGCCCAGTAGGCATATAATGCAAAGGTAGATATTGGCCCATCGAATCATCTCAGATTGGCTGTCAAGTCCTTCAATCTATCCGCAATAGCTGAACATTAAGGTAATATAAAAAAAACATCTATCGGCCAATTAGATTGCTTCAAGTTTGGCTGACTAATACTGTAGTAAACTGCCATCGCTAGGCATAAAACCATAAAATATTGTTAAAAAGAAGTACATGGGCGTTCAGCCTTTAACCTCTAAACAATTATGTAGTAGTAGTCCTTGGATATATCCCTGCTAAAAGCCATACAACCAGCTTGAATAACTAACCAAAGCTTAACCATGTTACATTCACACTTGCCATAAAGCAATCAACTGGAGCTGAATAGATTGGGCATAGCTGAGCAAATATTTCAAACCCCTCATTTCATTCCCAATAGTTAACTGTTCAAATAACTAAGACAAAAAAAATCTCAATCTAAAAAAAAAAAGATAAAAATAAAATCTGTATTTGTTTTATTTACTCCATTCATTCTACCCAAAGTAACTAATTAAAAGCAAGCATATTGAGTGAGAACCAATAAAGACACCAGTCAGAAACCAGCTAACCAGTCCAGGGCTAAACATATATATCGTGCACAAAAAAACAATTCCCCCTGAACTGTATAGCAAATATTTTAACATCCAGAATTGCCTCGTAATCTAAACAAAAACAGTAGACCACTAAAAAGCATTTGGGAATGGACCAAAATTCATATAAAGTAAAATACACATTCAAAACAAAAACATTCACCAACTAACAACCAAAAAAAGACTTTGAAAAATAAGTAGGTAGCCATTCAAAATAAGATGTCTCAACTAATGCAAGCCTACAAGTTGTTGCCAAAAAAATCTCAAAAAGATCGGTCCGAAATAGGCAAAGGGCATGTAAAACAGATAAATACATTCAGCTAGATCATAAGCCAAATGTCTGTTTAAATCTAACCAATGAAAAATAAATAAAATGGGTAGTAAAAAAATAAAAATATATGACTGACTAACTTACAATCAACATATATATTACAAGTGAGGAGCAAAGTAGAGCCATGACAGTAATCTATCTTAACTGCAGAGCCTTTTATAGTTGTATAATTATCTGTTGCCATCTAGAAGAAACACAGATTTTTTTTTTTTTAGATTTTTATAGTTTTGAGATTTTTGTCTGTGAGCAGATAATGAAACAAAGGGGTTGAAGTATTTGTTCAGCTGCGCTTGATCCATTCAGGTCCACTTTATTGCTTTATGGCAAGTGTGAATGCAACATCTGGTTTGGCTTTAGTTATTTGAGTTGGTTACATTATTATTGCTTTTTGCAGGGATATATCCTAGTAGTTACTACGTTATTGCTTAGAGGTCATAGGTTGAATGAGCATGTATTTTTTTTTAACCATATTCTACGGTGTTATGCCTTGCAATTGTGGCTGTACTGCAGTATTGGTTGCCCGAACATGAAGCAATTTGGCCAGTGGATGTTTTTTTTTTTACATTATACAGTTTATGTTTAGCTATTGTGGACACATTGAAGTATTTGACAGCCAATCTGAGATGATTCGATTGGCCAATATCTACCTTTTTATTTTATGCCTATTGGTTTAGCTGCAGAATGGGCTGGGTGACGTGTTTTATGATGTAGGTTCAAAGAGTGTAATTGACTGATACTGATTTAATGAGTTGTTCGTTTAATGGGTGTATTCCGAATGCTATTTTTAAAGGCATCATTTTACTAATTTGTTTTTAAGATCTAAAGAAGCATCATTAAGGCACGAAAGCACTTATCTTATTGAATAAATCTTTTATGCAAGTTATTCTTGGCATGATTTCCTGTCTTTCATTATATTTTTGCCTATAGTTTAATTCGAGCCAATATGCTTGAGGCTGACAGACTTTACAAAGTTTTATTGATGCAAAATGTGTAACTTTAAATCCAAGCCTTGGTTTTCTGATGCAGACAGCATTTCAGTTTTCTGTCCGGCTTAGCAGAAGCAACATACCATCTTTTGAGCATTAAGCTGGGTCATAGACTGGATGAAAGAGTATGTGTACATAACATTTTTGTTGGGTCGCTGTTAGAGTAAGGTGGGATATGTCTGTTGTCTATTTAGAAACAGTTCTGTGGAAACATTTTGCTGGGTCTGAGCGATCAGACGTGCTTAGTAATATGCTCCATGGTTGTGCTATTTCAGAGTTCGTTGAATTAGGGGATACGGGGTGCACTGTCTGCTGTAAGGGGTTGAAGGCTTTGTCTCGTGTAAAAATCTATAACAGATTTTTTGTTTTGTCTGCTGTTGACTAAATGGGGTTTGCTGTAGTTCCATTTGATTTTAGGTAAAAGATGTTCAAAAAGTACACCCTGTAAACCGGAGTAAGGTAATGAAATACAATTTTTTGAATAGGGTCCTGTTTTCATGGTTGTTTTTGAGTATGTGGATGTGTTTATTTACTGTAATTGGCACGGTTACATTTTCAGAAGTAAAGCAGCATCACATAGTAAAGAGATATAAAACTAATCTCACTATTGCAAATGTGGGTTGAACTGCAGTTTATTTTTAGTTGATCGGTTTAGTCTTTGGAATGGATTTGTTGTATCTGTCATTGGAGTACTTGGCAGAAGAAGGTTGGAGTCTGAACTTCAGGAATTGCTATTTATCCAGTGTGGGAAGTGACTTTCTCAAGTGAACTGTGGTGGGACCGGAATGATTTAATAATGGAGAAGATGTTGGGGCTGAACAACTCCATCCTTGTTGGGGCTGAACAACTCCGTCCTTGTTGGGGCTGAACAACTCCGTCCTTGTTGGGGCTGAACAACTCCGTCCTTGTTGGGGCTGAGCAACTCCGTCCTTGTTGGGGCTGAGCAACTCCGTCCTTGTTGGGGCTGAGCAACTCCGTCCTTGTTGGGCTGAGCAACTCCGTCCTTGTTGGGGCTGAGCAACTCCGTCCTTGTTGGGGCTGAGCAACTCCGTCCTTGTTGGGGCTGAGCAACTCCGTCCTTGTTGGGGCTGAGCAACTCCGTCCTTGTTGGGGCTGAGCAACTCCGTCCTTGTTGGGGCTGAGCAACTCCGTCCTTGTTGGGGCTGAGCAACTCCGTCCTTGTTGGGGCTGAGCAACTCCGTCCTTGTTGGGGCTGAACACTACTTTACAGGGCACCTGAGGCTTCTTTAAATTGTGCTGATACCAATGGTGCATTGCTGGAATAATGTTAGTGAGAGCTCTACAGGGCCTACAGTATGCATATCAAATATGTCCGCTCCTAATTGGTCATTTTTTTTTTGTGCTTTGTAGAATTGTCATGTACGCATCATTGGGGAAGAGGGGATATAGCCACATAAATAGGCTCGGTTCATCTCTTGTTATTTTTGAGGTCCTTGTTACAGAAAAGCCCATCAAATGGCAGTCTATTAAATGAGATGCTATTTTTAATTGTTACCCGATCCAGTGAAGGATATTCCTGATCAGTCTTACAAAACAAGAAGTGGTGAGGGTATTAAGGGTTACAGATAAGCATCTAGTAAGTTGTTGAGAATGGCTGATTGTTTTTATGTTGAAAAGGGGCTCGTTATTGTACTTCCTGTGGGTGCAGAATGTTTGCTTATACTTAATGGCAAGGTAGAATTATACATATAACTGTTGCAAGAAATACTATATAGACATGCAGACAAAGAATGCAGCATTGTAGCCTGGATAGACTGGTTTGTGGCCATTCAGAAAAGTTGTAAAGAGTAGTTGCTGGGCATATGAGCAAGAAGACCAGGACATGTTTCTGGAGATAGATGGACTTGACTTTTATTTGTTTGAACAGCTGAATTTCTAAACCTGAAGGGTGAGTTGATGTGCACTCTATACAATATACCTTATTAGAGTTGTGCACAGGTAAGTATCTGTACAGTTGACGCTGTTGTCACCACAAGATGTTAAGGTGTATATTAAATAGAATTGCTTAATGGGTGGAGATTTAAATAAAACGAACAAATGATGTATTTTATCATGGAAGCGTGTAAGAAGTGGTAGCTTTTATGTTTGATGGTTCAGTCCACACATTACAACTTGATTATTTCTTGACCCGTAAACAGAATTCAGAAGTTGCTGGGGATTATCAGCTATCCAATTGTCTGATAGGTTCTACCTTCATTTCCTTTCAGATTGAATTGAATGGATTTGAAGTGTAGGCAGGATTTGTGTGCAACTGTAATCCAGCTGTCATAAGTCTCTCCTCCCTTGAGAAAAATATAAAAAAAGATGCATCACCAGTATAACTCTCCATTTGTGAATTGCATAAACCTTAATTATATATATATATTTTTTTTAGCTAGCTATTGTTTGTTGTTGGGCACTTGATCTGAATATGTCCCAATGGTGG
>NC_056743.1:572177562-572184768 GCF_019279795.1 Protopterus annectens
ACACACACACACATCACAGCAATGTTAATTTTGTACTTATTTCAGCAAGTATATTGTACAACACTAGTACTGCTACACAAGATCAGTGACTGCTGTTTAGCAGTCATCAAACAGCAACAGGGATAAGACAATTTTATTTACCTCAGTAAGTAGTAAATTAATACCTATCACTATCCCTGATTTCACAGATATTCCTGATTTTGTCTTATAATGTTATTCTGTCACACTAAATCAAGTAATCAGAGTTTTACACTTATTGTCTAAAAAATGCATGTTGATGCAAATGTGTTATTCTATTAACTTTTCAAAGTGACGTGAGTAATATATAAAATGTGCTCCTCATTTTGAGACTTTATTATGCTATTATTTTTATCACTGAACAGAATTCTTCAGCAAAGACATTGAGAGTTATAGTATCAGTTGTTCTGCCAGTATGTATAAAAACCCTGAAAAAGAAACCATCCCTGAAGATTAGAAGCATCAGCTCTTCTTAAACTCCACAGTTTGCAATGAGATCGGTCACCCTGGGCTGCTGATCTCTCTAGTGCTACTTTGCTTATGTTCATTACAACTTTGTCCTAACAGGGTCATATTTCAGTCCTGTTCACGTTAAAGAGTGTAATTGAAAATTAATAAATTTTTCTCCTTATTTTTCCCCAACCAACAGCAGCTTTTGTGGGGCCCCCATGATCAATGAGGATTAAGGGGCTCCCTGCAGCCACAGTTATTGCAGGTACCTAAAACTGGCTATGTTGTTAATTTTAGTGATGAGGATGTCCACCAACAGGGCTTAACTAGGCTGGAGCATTATATCATTGGTAAAATATTTAATGAAATTGTAAAGTTTGTTACTTGACAAAATATTGTTACTATAACTAAAGATCTTTGAATTTTGAAGGAGATCAATACGAGTTATTGTTACTTACCTAGTTTAAGTATACAAGCTTGCTGTACTAGCTTTTGTTGGTTTGACAGACATGTTACAAAATATCAAGATAACATAAGTTGCAGTGGTTGGGGGCCCCCCGGAACCAGGGGGCCCCCAGCGACCGCAGGGTTCGCTGGTGCCTAAAACCGGCTATGTTTGTATAGCATCTTTACAGTGGCTGTTTACTGCAAAACTTCATTTAGCTACATTAAAGAGATTCTCATTGGATGCATTATTAATAAGACAGCGATTCCCTAAGGGTCAAGAGAACAATATAGCTCTGCTGTATACACTTCATGCATGTTTATCTGTCAGTTGCAGCTTCTGATTTGAGCATCTTGTATTTGTGAATGGTTAGGACTGATCATCTGGAGTGTTATATTTCCAGTGGGACCTGTTGAGAGGGCTGTATTATGCTGTAAACTGTAGCTGCCTTTGGAGGGAGCAGCTAATCATTTACACAGGAGCACTCTGAGGGGGAAGGTGGTGTTGCAGAAGCATCTACCTTTCACTGTTGTAGGAGGTAACGTTTGGATTATCTGCTCTTCATTTACAGTGAAGCTGTACTGCAGGATTCCTTCTCATTAACTCCATCATATGTACAGTGTGTTACTTAAAATGTTTAGGCCATAAATCCTTTTTAACCACAACATCAGTACTGCTTGTAAAACTTTTCTTAAGTTAACCAAAAAAAAAAACCCCACTAATTGATGGACTACTTTAATTTATATAAAAAGGAGATGCAAAAGGCCCATATCCTGTAGAGAAGAGAGCAAGTCTAAGCCTTGTAAATGTTAAACACGTTTTTATAACAAAAGTTTCAAATTTCTTACACTCCTCATAGGGTTGTAATAGATTTTGAATAAAACTATCAAGCTATGAAAACTAATAACCCTGAGTGTCCTACGGTATTACCTTGAAAGACTGTATTGTGGTCAGCGGAATAAAGTTTTTGCAAATGAGGACAGCACTTTATGTAGTCACCTTGGCTTTGCTCCAACTTTGCAGGGAATTATTTGAAGTTGTAGGGTCATCCTGGTGGCAGTGCCTCATATTTTAATTTTTAGAGTTTGAGCAATGTTTAAACTGTTCCTGAGGCTATTGACCTCTTCCTTGGCAGAAGAGCAGTTTTTTTTTTCTATAAATGATTTCCCCTTACTAGTAAACATAAAACCACTTTAAAACAATACAAAAGGTTTAAAAATGTATGATGTAGATGCTGTCTTTTTTTTTTGTGTGGTTTAGGAGGCTGTGTAAGACATGTACGTCGAGTAGATTTGGCATCTACATTGTTGCATTCTTGACTCATGTTCATCACACTGCATGGTATTGCCCATTCATAATCTGCTTTTAATAACATTTCAGAACTACAGCTTCAGCAGTGTGTGGTTAGTATAGGTCAGGATTTACTAGTGAGAGGACAGTTGCATGTTTTGCAGTTTATCCTTTTTGTATTTACTTCATTGGGTACCTGCTGTTGTATTTTGAACGAGGAGTCTGGGACCCCAGAATTTTTTTGCTCTTTTGATTCTATGACTTCTCTGAAAATGCCCCCCCAGCACTGCCCCTATGTATCCCAGCATCCAAGTATACCAGGCATGGGAGGTGAGCATTGGGAATAGTAGGCTGCCATGTAGGAAGTTGAGAGATGTTGTGTTCTTCTCCTAACCCTTTCCACTATTGCCTGACAGACTATGCGTTGTTGGCTACACTTGATCCCTGCAAGTTTGAGCACTTCTGTACTTAGTATGCTGAGATTTACAGTGATGTTCTGCTTACCAGACTCTTTACTGAATTATTTTCTGCAATTAGCAGAGAATATGCCTGAGATCCGATACCCAGTTATCGACTCTTGTCATTTGACATGGATGGGGCAGTTATTTGCTCACAGCCACCACGCTTACCTGGCTGTAATTGAACCTGGGTATACTGTACTTTTGGGGCTCTGTCCAGCTCTGTTATGGAACCAGTTATATTATATTCAAATTTTCTTTGACTTTGGAGGAGTTGCTATTTTAGTGGACGTTATGTTAAGCTGGTGATGGTGGAGGGGATAATGTCTGATTCTGCAGGACCTAAAATTTTTAGTGTGACTACAGTGGGCAGGAGACTTAAAGTGCACTTGAGGCCAGACTTGCAACTGTTAAAAAAAAAATTGGAAGCTGAAAAGAGGAACAGCTTGGTGTCGGAGCTGAATATACTGGCAAAGTGGGGTTATATTTCTTTGTAAGATATGATGGTTTTATTACAGTATGTCTGCTGCCTCTGCTAACTTAATGGTTTCCTTTTTATGTGATTTGGCAAGAGGTGTCCACCTTTTCAATGGAAGCAAATTAATCACAAGTAAAGCCTAAACAGAAATGAAAAAATAACAGGTGGGTAGTTGGAGTAACAGGAGTACAGAAGTGCTTTATGCTAGACTGTGTTCTCAAAGTCCTGACAGCATGCTGCTTTACAGAATTAAACCAGAGACTGGTTGAGCAGGGACGAGCCGTACAAAGAATATTGGTAGTAATGCGCAGTAACACAGGTCAGACTAAAGAAATCATTAATCATCAAATGTATACTTCTCTCATTTAGGTATATCAGATGGTTATAGAATCAGACAGCCAGGTAAATGGGTCTGCTAAATCATTTCTGCACAATTTCATAGAAGTGCAAGACTTTTGTACTAGAAGTACAATAGAGAAAATATACCTCATGCAGTCAAAGGGGCGAGAGGTGCCGACTGAAGTTTCTTTTTGGGAATAAAATCTTGGCTAGGCTTGTAAGGGCCCCAGGGCCATTAGCCTAGTAACCTCTTATGATCAAAATGTATTTACAAGAAAATGAACTCTAAGGCGAGGATTCAAGCGCATTGTCATCCCTTTTTGTAAAGTATGTACCCATGAACTACCACATAGGTGATAGTCTACTTAACACCAAAAGTGTGATAAGAGACATTGGGAGACAGGTGGACAGTAGTCACATCGCCGCAGTAGTCTGGAAATCCTTCTACGTGGCGCACTTCTCATCCAGGAAAAAGAGGTACTTGTTTCCCTCTACTCATCACTCATTAGACCCATTATAGAGTACGACGCCCCTTTTGGTATGTACCTCACAAGACATCTACAACAACTGGAAAGGCCACAGAAATGTATCACAAAGAGGATTACCGGCCTCAAACAGATGCCCTACTCAGACAGTCTCAAACTCCAGCTTTACTCAGTCGCATATCACTTACTCAGAGGCGATCTCTGCCCAACATACAAAGCTGTGTCAAACCCAGAGCTGTTGGACATGCTCCACATAAAGAAATCCCAATCCCTCTGAGCTACACGCTCTAGGGACCTAAACCTTGTCACCACAATAAACAGAACATGCTGGAGGGATAGATTCTGGTCTCAGAGACTTCCCATACTCTGGAACAAACTACCTATCTATATCAAACAAAGCTCCTCATTAGCACTCTTTAAGAAAAATCTTGATTGGATGGGAGAGAGGAAATTCACCCCGGGGATCACTTCTGTGGCTCTGCTTGACAGGGGCACAGAAAAATAATTTTCTTGGGTGGCAAAAGCCAGGGTACCATTTGGCTAGGCTTATATAGGCCCTAGGGCCAATAACTTGGTACCTACCTATGAACATGCAAATAACTATATTAAGACTAACAAAAACTAGGTTTATTTTCTTGTATTCTTTTATTTGCTTCATGGAGTGTATTAGCTCAAAGCACAATTTGCTGGTATGACTTGGTCGTGTTTTCATCTCTCCCATCAGAAGTGTGAGTTGAAAGGGACAGCTGCCCTATGTGCAAAATGTTAGTGCGTGTTATTAGCAAATTATTCAAATTTTAGTATATTACTGCATTTAATACATTTTCAGTCACAAGGTTGTAGCGGAAGTGCTTAATGTTTGGTGTAAACAGCAGCAGGAGTGTACCGTTTAAAAAAGAGAGGTTTCTGTATTTGCTGAGGGGTGCAAAAGATCAGGTGACAGCAGAATAGCTAGGTACACCTCTGTCTCAAATAGCTGCCTACTTTCTCTGTAACCAGTGCTGTTTTGCAATACTGTTGGAGACTGGCCCAGTACACTCCTCAGGCAACAAGCCTGAGTAAGAAAATGCAAACATTGTCTTAAGTTTTAAAAAATAAATAAATAAAAATATATAATTGCACAGAATTAGTAAGTATTTGAAACTAATCCAAGCAAGGCAGGCAGTCTGTTTCCAGTCAAAAATACTTAAGTGCACAGACAAGCGTTCCAAGTAAAACTAAGAGTAATATTTCCTCACAAGCTTTATATATATATATATATATATATATATATATATATATATATATATATATATATATATATATATATATATATACAGCATCATTGGTACACGTTAAATTCACATCCCACCCCCCATCAGTGTGACATTCGAGCTGGTCCTGCCCTACTTAGTAGCTGTCATACCCTTATGTACTTTAAATAAAATTTATAATTATCTTGCCTCTTATTTAACCAGATTAAGTAGATAATTAATTCTGATTTTATCCAAGACAGTATACTACATGGCTGGAAGTATATCAACCTTAGTCCATTTGGCAATCCAGTTATATATACACTTTGCATGTAAAAAATCAGTTGTAAACATCCTGTTCTATTTTCATAACCTGTTAGATCGCTTTTTCCTTACAGACTTCTTCAGGTCTGTATACAAGAACCCTAAAAACTTATCTATAAAAATATATACAATAGTATAATTGGTTAGCATTGTTATTGCACATCGTTTTGAATAAAGTGGAAAAGAGACCCAGAAAAAAAAAATCAAGAAAAAATGTATAATAATAGAAACAAAATGTACACTTAAATTACAACAGATTTAAAATGGTATTTAAAACCAACTGGCAAAGTAAAATAAAATTAAATTAAAAAAATTAGTCATGTAAACAATCTGGCAAAGTGGCAGTTTACATGACTAATTTTATTTTTTTATTCTATTTGGTTTTAAATACTATTATAAGTACCATTTTAAATCAGTTGTAATTTAAGTGCATGTTTTGTTTCCATAATCGTACATGTTTTCTTAATATTTCTTTTTCTGGTTCTCTTTTTTTCCACTTTATTCAAAATGATGTATAATAACAATACTAACTTAATTATACAGTTACATATATTTTTTATAGATGGTTTTTAGGGTTCTTGTACACAGACCTGAAGAAGTCCAGAAGGATGAAAGCTATCTTTAACAATAGGTTATGAAAATAGAAAATGATTTTTACAATTGATTTTTTTACATGCAAAGTGTATATGTATATATTTATATATATATTTTTTGATTGCCAAATGGACTAAGGTTGATATATTTGTAGTTGTGTCCCGGTAAGGGGTCGCCACAGCGGAACTCTGTTCCGCTAATGATTGGCAGTAGATTTTTTTTACGAAACGCAGAGGTGCCAGCTCGACGCTCAACCTTCAACAAAGGCACACCCATTTATGCATGCATGTCTTTCGAACGCTACCCAACCACGGGGAGGACATGCAGACTTGTGACATGTTCCCTTAAGAGCACACAGGGAGCATGCTCTAGACCTGGGTCTGGACCTTTTTTTTGCTCTCCAAATCCATACAACTCCACACTGACCACTTTGGAGCTGTATTCCGGTTCCCAGTAGCTGACACAGTTGGATATTTGAGTTTCACATGCATGTACACACCTGGGAAAAGCTGGCACAGATTTACTAGCTGTGCCCTTTTCTGCCCAGACTTTGAGGTAATTTTGCTGCCACCGGTCAGCTACCCTGAGGCTCTTGCAAAGGGTACCCAATTGTACTGTGTAAAATTAATACTAATAAATGGTAGGGCATGGCCAAAGCCCCAAGGTTTTCAGGAGCGACCACATTGTCACTAAAACGAGCATAAGTACTCTCAAGATAAAGTATCCTCTAAAGGACCAACCACAATGAAATGTGTTAAAATATTTAATGATAACTAATAAAACAGAAAACAGGAGAATACTGAATACAGTAAACAGTTTCAACCAGAGAGATAAATAAAAAATACAGTTGGATATTTTCTCAGAGATGCAGAAAACAATACTAAACTATTCTCACTAAATGTCTGCAACTAATTAAAGAATTCCTGTTCCCCGACTACTTACTAAAGCAAGGCAAACTGATGTGTGCTGGGTGTCTTGCCACAGCAAAAGCCAGATGATGTCTGTGTGGATGTGTGAGATGTATATCCTGTCAAAGTCAAAATGCCAGATTGAAATGTCTTTTGTGGAAAATTGTGTGAGATCCGAAAGCTAT
>NC_056743.1:572185268-572211468 GCF_019279795.1 Protopterus annectens
CATTTAACTATACTGGCGTCGCCGGATACTCCGACTCCGGTTTTGTCTAAAAACGCAAAGATAAGGACCACACTAGGTCCGCTGGCCTCTACCGACACCACGCCAAAGCAGACTACACGTGGTCCGTTCTCAGCTTAGGCGCCCTCGCGGCCCTGACTACCACCACACTTCTTTGACAGTGTCTCCTGTGCCCGAGGTCGCAGGCTTCTCGGCCCACACCCGGACTACAGATACCGAAGCCACTCTTGGCGTCAACTCAGAATGTGGACAGGTCCACCTCCACTCAAGGTGTCTTCAGACCTTCCTCCTCTTTCTCCATCAAGGCTTTCACTAAGTCTAAAGCTACCATGCACTCTGAGACCAGCTACACAGGGCCCATCTCCAGGCCCCATGCCTAAGAAACCGATGCTTAAAATGGCTGAGGATTTAATTACTCTTATCAGAGGTTCTCGGCCCCCACCGGACAAAAGGCCCAGAGTGGAGGAAGATTCCCCCTCCTCTGATCAGGGCTCCATTATTTCAGAGAACTCTGATCAGGAACATTCTTACTCCCCTTTTGAAGACTCTGATGCGGAGGAATCCATCCCTTCTGTATCCCCCCCCCCCCTGAGGATTACTCATTTGGGGAAACTTTGCATACCTAAAGAACACTTCCACTGGGAAGGCCAAGATTATTCAGATTCCAAGAAAAGGCTCGGGGAATTTCTCTTGCTACCTCAGCACAGGCCTCTGGCTATACCTCCTGTCTTGGACATCCTAGATGTTTACTCGGAGGCCTGCCTTAACCCGGACTCTCTACCTCCAGCTCCAGTTAAGCCTGACAGGTACTACAGGGTTCCTGACTCGCACCAATTTCTATACAAAAGCCATGCTGCTGACCCAGAAACCATCTCACAGGGCCCCAAGGGAGTTAAGGCCTCCATTGCTAAAAATCCATTGCCTTCTGAGAGAGATTCCAGATCCTTAGAAAGGTGGGGAAAAAAGGTATATACCCCGGCTACCTTATCCATGAGGGCCTTAAACTGTCAGTTTCATATGCTAAAATACCAACAGTTTTGTTATCACAAGTAAAATGTCACAACCTGAACAACCAGACTTGAAGGAGTTGCAGGATTTGATGCATAGTGCAGAACAAGTGGGTAAGCATACCTTACAATGTGGTTTTGATGCTCTAGAGGCCTCATGTAGAGCTGCTGTTACAGGATCAGTCATACGTAGGCATGCCTGGCTCAAGGAACAAGCCTTGCCTGATCATGTCAAAGCTAAATTACTAGACGCCCCTCTTCAAAAGGATGTACTATTTGGTGCTAATGCTGAGGAGGTTTTAAGGAAAATGGAGGAAAAGGCTAAATGCAAACTGTGAAAGAATTTCTACAGGTACAACCCCCACGTTTTAGTAGAAATTTGCCTTCCAAAAACTGGTCCTTTCCTGCCACGGACAGACCCCAAAGAGGCAGATACAGGTGCCCGAGGGGCAGAGGACAATCCCAAGGATCGTTTAGAGGCAGACAATGGCAAGCTCCTACACAGAGGCGATGAGGATAACTCGCAATCTTTCAGAAAGCAAACCCAATGACTTTCCCCTTTGCATGCCAACCAAGTCTCAAATGGCAGCCCCCTTAGGAGGAAAGCTAGCATTATTTTCAAAAAAATTGGCATATTGTCACAAAGGACAAATGGATCCTGGAAATTATAAACAAAGGCTACAAATTCCATTTTCACACCCTTCCAAAAATGTGAGGCATGCCAAACCTGCCACACAATCAAAGGGCAGAGGCACAAAGGCAAATTACAGATCTCATAAACATGAAAGCCATTCAAGAGGTACCTACGCACGAACAAGGTCAAGGTTTTTATTTCAGGCTATTTCTGGTGCCAAGGAAGGGAAAAGATTGGAGACCTATTTTGGACCTATCCATCCTAAACACATTTCTACTCGTACCAAAATTCAAGATGCTCACTCTACAGCAACTTCTTCCCATGCTGGGCAAGGAGTCTTGGCTGGTAACATTGGACCTCAAGGAGGCATACCTGCATGTCCCAATCAGACAAAATTGCAGAAGGCACCTCAGATTTCTTGCAGGTTCAACCCATTATCAATTCTCTGCATTGCCCTTTGGCTTATCTACTGCTTGAGAGTATTCATGAAATGCCTGGCATCAGTAATTGCCTACTGCAGACTTCAAGTGATACAAATATACCCCTATTTGGACGACCGCCTGATCCAAGCAGACAGCAAGCACATTCTTCTGAAACATCTGGCTTATGTAATAATGTTGTTGAACTTTCTGGGATACACAGTCAACAAAAAGAAATAAAGGCTAATACCCTCTCGGAAGATCACCCAGATGGCCTACCTCATGCCAGAGAAGCAGGGGCAGCTAATTCAGTACTTCAGAACACTAGCAAATTGCACCAGGCTGACTGCAAGGAAAATCCTGCAGGCTCTGGGATTCATGGCATCTTGCATCTTACTAATCCTATATGCAAAGCTGCATATGAGGAAACTGCAATGGTACCTGAAAAACATATGGTCTCAACACAGCCACAGTTTGGAAACAATAATACCACTAATTCCATGTCTGCAAAAGGAATTTCTGTGGTGGGCTCAAGCATGTCAAACAAACACAGGTCTTCCATTCAGCAAGCCTCAAGCAAATCAAGTCATCACAACAGACGCCTCGGACTACTTCTGCAGAGCACATGACAGATCGGTGCATTCAGGGCAAATGGTCCCAAAAAGAAAAGCACCTTCACATCAATCAAAAAGAAATGCTAGCAGTAATAAATGCTATTATAGCTTTCAAGGACCTTCTACAACCAGGTCAATTATTGATGAGAACGTTCAACACCACAGTTGTGGTACATAAACAAAACAGGGAGGAACACATTCTTACCCCCTATGCAGACTGGCCATGTCACTTTGGAACATGGCCATGGACTTACAAATGGAACTACAAGCACAGTACTTGCCAGGCAAGGAAAACACGCTGGCAGACAGCCTAAGCAGGAATATGACCGATCCACACGAATGGAAATTGCATCCAAAAGTTTTTACAGAAATAATCCAAGAATGGGGAAGGCCAGACATAGATCTCTTTGCCTCCCACAAAAATCATCAATTGACAAAATTCTGCTCGAGGATTTTCCATCCAAAGGCCTGGAGAGTGGACGCTCTTTCAGTTGGACATCAATGACAGTTTATGCCTTACCACCTCTTCCTCTGCTGCCCAAAGTTCTATTGAAAACCAGAGCAGACAGACCAAAGATGATTTTCATTGCTCCGGACTGGCCAAGGCAACACTGGTACCCACTCCTGAGGAGCCTGACGCATTCCCCACCATGGACCCTGCCTCTAATGCCTCTTCTAACTCAGCACAGCTTCAAAACTCTTCACAGCCAGCTAAAAACACTCAATCTAGCTGCATGGAAGATTCCTTAGCATCACAACAGGCCCTACTCTCCAAGGAGGTGCAGGATGTCATTTTGGAGGCCAGAAGGTCATCAACTAGAAAAGCTTACTCCGCAAAATGGAAACATTTTTGTCTGGAATGAGAAAAAGGGCCAGGATCCTGGAAAACTGAATTTACCTCAAATACTACAATATTTGGCTGAACTGCTAAGCAGTGGACTTTCATTCTCCTTCATCAAAATCCATGCCTCAGCCATTTCTGCAGAATAAAACACTGATCCACCTTTATTCTCTCACCCTCTCTTAAGACGGTTCTTCAGAGGGGCTAAGAATTTAAGACCTCCAAGGAAACAACCAATCCCTGCTTGGGATCTTAATTTCATTCTGGAAAAACTGACCTTGCCTCCCTTTGAGCCAGCTGCCTTATCAGATTTGCAATATTTGTCCTGGAAAACAGCTTTCCTTCTGGCTATCACCTCAGCTCGTAGAGTTTCAGAACTACAGGCTCTCATGGCTGTCCAGCCTTTTATCTTGCATCAGGACAGCGTTTCCTTATGAACCAACCCGTCCTTTATGCCTAAAGTGGTATCCAGGGTAGCTTTAAATCAGGCCATACATTTACCTACTTTTTATCCTAATCCTCAAAACAAAGGGGAGAGATTACTACATTCCTTGGACATCCACAGACAACTACGTTATTTGGACAGAACAAAGCCTTTCAGAAAATCAGAACAGCTCTTTGTGTCCTATGCGGTAGGAGCTCAAGGAAAGCCAATTTCCAAACAGACAATCTCAAAATGGATAGCCCACTGCATACGCTTTTGCTATTCCTTTCATGGCAAAACTGTACCTACGGGCATTAGAATTCATTCCACCAGGGCCACAGCCACCTCTGCAGCCTTCCTCAGAGGAGTTTCTACCAAGGATATTTTGGAAGCAGCCACTTGGAGTTCTGTGCATACCTTCTCCAAGCACTACAACCTACTATTATACTCCAAATCTAGAGCAGGCTTTGCCACTGCAGTCTTGCAGTATATTTTGGCTCCTCCTAGTTCCACCTAGTGTCTACCACCCCTTTCTTAGCTTTGGGATTCTACCCATCTGTTATGACTGCAGCTGTATGCACGATGAACATAGTACAGTTTTGTACCTACCATAAATGTAGATGTTAGAGTGCTAATACAGCTGCAGTCCAGGTTTCCCTCCCTCCTTCCCCTCTTGGGACAGGCCTATAGGCTTAACACATCCTCATACAGCCTGATTTGGGGTATTCTTTTATGATGTATTTGCTTGCAACTACTGTATTTTGATTATATTGCACTGCATTATTACACAAATTTATGTATTGCCTTCCTTCTGGGGGCACCTGACATCTGGGGCAAGAAAAACTGAAGAAAATGTCGTTGGCTGGTTCCTTTATACCCCTGTCGCACGGACGTCAGGGAAGAGACGACGACAACCGACGCCAGACCTAGACTTTGAATTCGGCCGACCGAGGACCCGCCTGATGGCAGGAGAACCCCATCTGTTATGACTGCAGCTGTATTAGCACTCTAATATCTACATTTATGGTAGGTACAAAACTGTACTTTTCCTCCTCCGAGCACCTCCTTGTCTTCGGAGCTGGAGTGTTTGGCTCTGGGTGATGTTTTGCTGGCTCAGATACCTCTTAAGACCTTATCGGTGCCGACGTCTGCTCCTACCATGTCTGCTCCGTCCTCTGGTTTCGGAACCCGGGTGTCCTCTGTTGGGCCAGAGGGGGATACTTTGGGACTTTTGTCGGTCCCGAGTCTCCCTCTCGGCGCTTTGGCTCGGGGAACCTCTGTTCCGATCTTGGACTCCAAGGTGGGTCTATCCGTGGATTCGGGGGGACCCGCCTTCGAGGCTATGAGGAGCGCACTGGCCAGATCCTCAGTCACATCACCCGGATCAGTCATTCCATCCCCCTCCACGCTGGCGAGAGCCTCTGATGTCCCTCTATCGGTTGATGGAGCCCCAAGTTCTGGGGATACCCCCATGAGCGGTCCCCAACTTTCTGAGGGCCCCTCAGAGTCTGTCCTTGAGGAGCCCCCAAGGAAGAAATTGTGCAAGAGGAAGCACATGGACGCCCAGGATGAGTCCCTCACCTCTGATACCGATCTCGAGGAATTAGAGGGGTCCCCCAAGTCGTCCTCCGATTTCTTTCTCCGACATCCTGGAGATTTTGAGGCAGAGAGGCGGCTGGTCATCCAAAATCCCCTCTGAGGAGTCGTCTGTATTCCTCAAGGCCTTTGGGGCTCAACCCTCCGCCTCCTGGGTGTCTCCACCCTTCGATGAGCTCCTGGATTTGATCTGTCGAAGGACGTGGGAGACTCCTGACTCAGTGGAACCGGTACCGAGACGTCCTAATAAATTTCTGTCAGCTCCCTCTGGGAAAGAGTTCCTGCCCAAAGGGGTTTCTGTGGATGCCATGGTGGTGGCGGTGTCCACTCAGCAGGAAGTAGCAGAGTAGTCTTCCTCTGTCCATCCTCCTAACAAGGAGTCCAGGAGTATGCATCGGTACGGGAAGCGTACCCTCTCTTCAGCGACCTTCACACTTCGGTGTCTGAACTATCTATGTCACTTTACTCTGCTCCAGAGAGATCTCCTTAAAGAGTTGGGAGATACTCTAACGGGTAACATACCTGAGGAATTAACGCAGACTATTAACGCCCAGTTGTCTACTCTTGGATTGATTGTCAACTCGTCCATGAGGCTCGTATCTTATGCAGCCGAAGGGGTGCGCAGGGCAGCTAGCTCAGGTATAGCCCTTAGGAGGAAAGCCTCGGTGCGCCTGTTATTTCGCGGGGGCCTTCAAGTCTTCCTTCACTGATGCCCCTTTTGATGGGTCCTTACTTTTTGGGACCAAAGTGAAAGACACCCTCACCAGATGTGAACAAGAGGGAAAGACCCTGTCTGCCGTAGGGGTCTGTTTTTTCCTCCCATCTAAGCCTTACCCCAAGGCTCAGAGGGGAGGAAAAATGTGGTTCAAAAAGTCACAGAAGTCTTTCCCTGCCAGTCAAGGTGAGTCCCCCTCCAGAGGCAGAGGAGGGGGTGGCTATTCTGGGAGATGCCGCCCTAGGGGCAGAGGAGGCCCTCGCAATTCTGGAGAATGTGATTCCTTTCGCGGGCCTTCCTATCATCGTCCCTGATGTATTGCCGAACTGTGCTATTCCGGAGCCAGTCGGGGGGCCGCATTTCGTTGTACCCAGAAGCCTGGGCAAGTATTACTCAGGATCGCTGGGTGCTTCGTATAGTTACCGGAGGTTATTCCATCCCATTATTGTCAAACCCTCCTGCACCCAAGAGAATCCCAGACGTTCCACCCAGTCAAAGGGATCACGCAACACTAGAAATTTCAAAGTTGCTGGAAAAAGGAGTCATCCAACCTGTCCCCTCAGACCAGATCGGATTAGGGACTTGCTCAAGAATCTTTTTGGTGCTGAAAAAACAGGGGACATGAGACCCATCGTGTATCTCAGCCGACTGAACCGCTACGTTCTGAAGTCCAAGTTCTGAATGGTCACCCTCCAGTCTATTTTTCCGTTACTGGGAAAACCGCTACGTTCTGAATGGTCACCCTCCAGTCTATTTTTCCGTTACTGGGAAAAGTATGGATGTGCTCCATTGTTCTCAAGGATGCTTACTACCATACCAAAATGGACAGGACATCCAGGAGTCACTTGCGCTTCCGGCTGGGAGCCAGTCATTTCCAGTTTCGTGCCCTGCCCTTTGGCCTCACCACAGCCCCCAGGGTGTTCAAGTGTTTGGCAGTGGTGACAACTCACCTGAGATGTCAAGGACTCCAAGTGTTTCCATACCTGGACGACTGGCTCCTCACTGCCCCCACCAGGCATCTTCTCATTCAGGCCAGGGAAAAGACCATTGCCCTTTGTCATCAACTAGGGATTACCTTGAACTGGGGAAAGTCTGCTTTGCTGCCCTCACAGCGTGTCACATTTATAGGCGCAGAGCTAGACACCGTTCATATGCGGGTGTTCCTGCCGCAAGAAAGGATAGAGGTGTTGCAGGGTCAGGTTCGCACGTTGCTGCCCCTCAAGAAGCTTCAGGCCAGATGGGTCTTACAGCTCCTGGGGTCCATGGCAGCCACCATTGTTAGTGCCCCTGGCCAGGTTACACATGAGGCTTCTGCAGTGGCTTCTCTCGGCCCAATGGTCCTTTCAGAAACTTCCCCTGTCCCATCTGATCCTACTCGCCGATCGGTGCAAACAGGACCTCTGCTGGTGGATGAGTCCCACCAACTTGAACAAAGGGAATCCATTTATTCCTATGACTCCAGTTGCCATGTTGACCACAAATGCCTCCTAGATAGGGTGGGGGCATTATCTGGGCAGGACAGTCCAAGGCACCTGGCAGGATCACGAGGTAAATTTGCACATCAATGCTCTAGAGATGAGAGCAGTGTTACTGGTGTTGCAAGCACTGCAGATCTCTCTTCCCCTAGGAATGATTGCAATTCACTCAGACAAACATGTCTGTTGTGTGGTACCTGAACAAGCAAGGGGGAACCAGGTCTTACCCCCTTTGCAGAGAGGCCATGTGAGTGTGGCAGTGGGCAGTGTCTTCCCAACGGTTCCTAGTGGCAGCGTAAATTCCGGGGAAGGCCAATGTGATAGCAGACAGGCTGAGCAGAGCTGTTCTAATGCCTTACGAGTGGTCCCTGAACCGCTGAGTTGCGGAGCAGATTTTCAACAGGTGGGGTCAGCCTTGCTGCGACCTTTTCACCAATCCCCACAATACCAAGTGCAGCAACTACTTCACTCTGATCTCCCCCACAGGGGGAGTCACCCAGGGACGCTCTAGTCCACAATTGGCCTCCTGGTCTGCTCTATGCTTTCCCTCCATTTCCTCTGCTGCCAAGAGTGATCCAGAAAGCCTTTTACTCGGGAAGCAAGATGATTCTTATTGCCCCACACTGGCCTCGCCAAGTCTGGTTCTCCTTTCTTCATCAGTCTGCAGTGGACAGTCCTTGGACTCTGGACCCAGCACCAGACCTACTGACACATGTCGGGACAGTCCCATCCCTCCCTGCGGACCCTCAGGTTGACAGCCTGGCTACTCCACTTCCATCTTTAGTCAGACTTCGTTTTTCACCTGAGGTAGTACACATTTTATCATCTTCTCATAAATCTACCAGGAAGATTTACTCCAGCAAGTGGAAAAGATTTTCAATTTGGGCTCAGGCCAAGGGACTGGATCCTTTCACAGCCCCCATCCCGGCTGTCTTAGATTTTTTATCCACTCTCTTTCAGCAGGGTTCTGCTCCTGCCACGATTGAGGTTCAGCTGGCCGCTATCTCCAATTTTCATACCTCTTACGAACCTTCTCTCATGGCGCATAAGCTATGTAAGGCCTTTTTGAGGGGCACCTTGTTGCTTCAGCCTCCGGTGTCGGAACCCATTATGCCATGGGATTTAAATTTTGTTACAGGCCCGGACATCTCCTTTTGAGCCAGCTGCCACCTGTGATTTAAAATTTCTGTCTTGGAAAACTGCATTTTTAATAGCGATCACATCAGCCAGACTGGTGTCGGAGATTCAAGTGTTGTCCATCAAATCCCCGTATTTAATATTTCATAAGGACAGGGTTTCCTTGAGACCTAATCCATCCTTACTTCCGAAGGTAACCTCTGTCGTTAACCTCAATCTGTCCATTGAGCTGCCAGTTTTCTTTCCTCAATTTTCCAACAAGGCAGAGTTTGTTTCATCAATTGGACGTACACAGGCAGCTTCACTTTTACTTGCACAGGACTAAACCACTTCATAAGTCTGATCAACTCTGTGTCCTTCTCAGAAAACAGAACAGGTTTCCCTGTTTCTAAGATTACAATTTCCAGGTGGATTTCTGACTGCATCTCCTACGCTTACTCGTTGGCAGGCAGAGAGTTACCGTTCCCTGTCAAGGCTCACTCCACCAGAGCTGTTTCTGCTTCAGTAGCTTATCACTCCAGACTATCCTTGGATGAAATTTGTGCTGCGGCCACATGGACTTCTCCCTGCACTTTCATTACTCATTACAAATTAAACGTGGCTTCTAGGGGCTGGCGGGCTTCGTTTGGTTCCACTGTTCTCAGGAGCATCTTCCATTGAGCCTCCCAGGATGGTGCTAGGGACGCTGTCCCGTGAATAAAGAATGTAGGCGAGATTGGACCACATATCTACAAGCTATGTACTCACCATAACGCTTGATGTATGTGGTCCATCTCACCTCACATTCTTACGTTCCCTCCCACCTTCCCCCCACCTGGAGGATTTGGAGGTGACATTTGTCTTCAGTACCCTTCAGTATTATTTTTTTGTTGCTGCCCTGGCTAGTGTCCTACTCTTTTGACTGTGGTGGTGCATGAGGTGTGACTATGAGCTGCTGCAGACTAGATCTGGGGTTGTGGAGCGGTGCAACACGGGATACCAGGTTAGCCCAGCCAATTGGAGACTTTGTGCTAGAAAAATATAAGTTGGCTCCGAACCCGTGAGTAAGAATGTGAGGCGAGATGGACCACATACATCAAGCGTTATGGTGAGTACTAACTTGTAGTTTTTTATATTGTTTCATTTGCTTCAGCTGATTCATCATCTCTGGTAGAAAGGCTCAAACTGGTTGTCTTTTTTTCTCAAAAGGTACTGGTAGAGATCATAGAAATAGTACTACAGTCTGAAAGATGTAGCTTAATTGTAGTGGAGTGTTGGAAATGTATCCTTTGTAATTCTTGCCTGTAGTGGATAAAAGCACATTGATGCAAAGCATCAAAACTGAAAGGGCTTAGAAATAGAAAATATGCCTGAATTTCTAAAGACTGTTAGCATTTGTAGCCTGTACTCCATCTTTCCTCAGAAAATAGCAGTTTTAAATAGAGTATTGAGATGGAGGAATGTGATACAGATATTTGTTTGGCCAGGACATGCATATATTTTGATGGTAGGTACCCTGAGTGGGTTTTCCTTGTTTTCTTTTAATTGTGGTGTGTAGAAGCCATATGCAGTTATATTGTGCAAGCTGGTTGTGCAGTAGATTTTTTCACTTTTCCTCATCCTTATTTTAAATCAAAACAGAATTTTGTGTATCTGGGTATTTCAGTTGCACTCTATTTCTACATCAAGACGAGTAACCTGCTTTTGAGTAACTTGACCAAACGTAGGCAAACTGATGGCCAGCATCCCTTATCTTCTGTAAGAGCTCATGAACACGAAATTGTGGTGTGAACACCAGTACCTTTGCTTTCCCAGCTTTGTCTGTTGTAAAATATGTACTGCCTCCTCAGCCACTTTATCCCTAGGAAACAGTTTGTATTTCATTCATACTTGAATAGACTATGAAAAATGCAACATAATGCTCCTAATGTCATGTTTCCAGATACCCGTTTAAGCTTTTAGCGTTCATGTTCTAAAACACTTGTAACTCATCTCTTTATTCATGCCAGTAAATTAAACCTCACACAAATGAGTTAGTGTTGAAACTTTCTGAAATGCATCACAATGCATCTAGAACCTTTTGGGGGTACGAGACCTGCACCTTAATTCAATTATTTCCTTTAGAGTTACTGCTGTATACTGTTGACCACATCCACTATGATGTTCTATGTCATTGCTGGCAACGCCCACTAGAATGTAGTGTTTGACCACATGCACTGTCCTACTTTGGGAATGAAAAGGTGGCAACTGTAATAGCCTTAAGCTGTACTTGCTGACAAATTCCTTCAGACTTTCACTTTGTGTCTTTGGAGAAAATCATGATTCTGATGCTGAAAATGTTACTAAACTTTTTTAAAAAAATAAAAGTTCCAGATTTAGCTCTGGGTAATTCCATAGGAGCAGGTTGTCTTATTGCCATAAAGCCCTTACCAGTTGCATCGTTCCAGCTACTTGCATTAGGATTCACTCCCCCACTTTGATATGTGCTCTTGTTCTCATCCACACTTCCATTCCTCTTCAGAGAGATAGAGAGGAAGCAGCCCAGAGACAGGCTGCTTTAGTTCTTAAGGTAGATAAAAGCTATTCTGAGGATGGGACCTTCCATATTGAGAACATTGTCTCCCACTACAGATGGTAGTCAAGTTTCATTTCTCTATTTGCTTCAGAGACATTTCCCAATATATTTCTGCTGCTCATTCCATGGGCAGTTCCCTGTTGGACTAATGGACACTGGACGTAAGGGCAGATACCAATCTGTAGATTGCTATGAATATGGAGTGGACACCCAGATCTGCAATATCTGTGATTTTCAACGTTAATACCTTAGAAGTCTGATATTCTTAATGTACATGATGATAAATTTGCCTGGGAGTATTTGACATTATTACAGAAGTCTGCTCAGGTTCAGTGAGTATCATTTTAAATAAGACCACCATGTTCTCCTACAGAGGAAGATGAAAAATCCCTTACTACTACAGAACTGATTACATCACCCTTTGGATGAAGAGCTTGGCTCTAAGGACAATGCATCTCTCTTCTGGTTCACATCTAGAAGATGTTGCTTTTGACCAAGTGTTCCTGAGAAGGAGATTCACTGAACTTGTTACAGATGCCTTTGCTTTTGGCATTTCCTTCCACTATTTCTTCTGACAATTTGCATGTTTGGTCATTGGAGCCTGATTTTTCAACAACCTGCTCCAAAGAACCATGACATATTTTGTAGGGTTCAAGAGAGATTCAGATAGAGAATTTTATATAGATATCTAATCCTGCTGTTATTGACCTGCCTGCTTTGAAGGTGTCCAAAGACATGATTTGTAAGAGGGTTCATGCATTTTGCTACCTTGGGCATTAAGGCTTTAAACTGCCAGACTTTATTTTGAAACAAATTGTTGGCCTCACTCCAAGTACTCCTCAAATTCTAGACACTGCCTACATTTCTCAAATCTTAAACGTCTCCCAATGAGAATAATTTGCTGTTAGTAGTTCTCCTGCATGTGCGCACACATACGTGCACACCATATGTTTAAACTTAGTGGGAGTCATGGCTGCTTCAGAAATGGAAGTGTTTAGATGAGAAAAAAAGACTCGTTCTACATTTTCAGAGACTATTGAAGTTTATTTTCTCAGTTTTCTGAAGAAAGGAAAAAGGCATATGCTTAATTTCTGGTGGAATAAAAACAAATATTTGCCTTTTCTTTGGGTTACTACGACCATGGAGGTGATATTGTAGAAGTGGATGTGATGGGATCATGGAAGGTATTTCTTGGTATGTTTTGCATGTTAAACTAATTTTGGACAAATGTTTGTGTAAAGAAAAAAAAGCTCATCGTTTTAGCTTTATGGTTAGTATAGCACAGTACTGCAACATATTCAGTATAATCGGTCATCCTGTTTGAATAAAGTTCATAATCATCCAGATGTCCATTTCCTGTGTTCTGAATTCGTCATACTGTTTAAATAAAATGCAGCAACATCCAGATGTCCATTTGCTGCCTTCTGAATTCACTTTTTTTAACAGACTGGTCCGTGTTTTTTTTTTTCTTAACCAAACTTTGACAATTACCATTTTCAAGGCTAGTAATTCTAGTACTGTTTTAAGGTAGCATGCATGCCTCAGAACATCTCTTTTATGCTGATGTCAAGGCACAAGTTTTGGATGAACTTCTAGATTGAAACATGTTGTTTGGGATTCCATCTAAAAATGTCTTGAGAGTTGGAAGGGATTTTTAAAATTATGGCGATTTACGAAATAGATTTTATTTTCTCAGCCCAACATTTTCCAGAAAATTTTCAACCCAGTGTTTTGACTCTTTCACAAATCAGAAAATAGTATAGATGTAGAAATAAGACGTTGCAGCAGACACAAATCTAAAATACAACAGCAGCAGCCGGAATAACTGGGATCTAACCAACATAGGCCCGTTGATAAGTGATAGTCCTCCCTAGTGTCTGTCCCATTAAGCTGCCCCAGCATTAAGTGGAAGATGCAGACCATGTCATGTGTCAGTGGTTTCAAATTGCAGCGGAAAAGTGAGTCTGGGAAGTAGGATCACCTGGATCCTTGGTAGAACTGTGTTCAGCTTCAGATTAAAGGCCTTTACAAGTACTCCATAAGAGTCTCATGGGCCCTGCCTTTAGGCCAACAGCAAATTGAAAATGAAGTAGTACAACATGGTTCTTTTCCGGAAAACAAACTCAGATTAGAAAAACACAGCCTAACAATAGTCTGTGGGTTTCTAGCTGATAGTATCATTGAGAATGTAGACTGGTTCCTTTAATCTTATGTATTATGCATAGTTTGTCAGGAAAGTGACTATAAAACCCTAGAATTACAGCACTCTTATTTCTCATAGTGAGTCAAAATTGAGAGGAGGATTGCAAGTTTGTCAGTCTCCTGAACAGTTTGATGTGGGTTTGTGAGTGCAGCCTAAAGTGTAGGGAGAGGCAACTGAAATAGATTATAGAAAGAACAAAATGAGCCGTTTACTTTTAAATGGGGATCAGTTGCATGTAAAACAAAATATATGTTACAGTATGAAAGGCATTTACACGACATGAGGGTGAAATAAAGTTAAAAAATGCAAATTTGAAAACGTCATGGAGTATTGCTTTTGTATCTGTTTAGAATTGTATTACATTGGTTGGAGACCACCTATAGTTTGTGACTTAAAACCAGCAATGCTTTTTCACTCCTTTTTAACTTGATAAGGCTTGTTTCTTTTCAAAATGGTTTTAAGTTAAAATATGTTTTGGGCCTCTATAGTTGCCAGAGCTTCTAAATGTTGAGAGATGTCAGTTAAAGTAGTTTGGGCATCTTGTGAGAATGCCCCTTGGTATCATCCAAAGGAAGTTTATCAGGCTCAGCCCACTGGAAAGGGACCCCGAGGATGACAAGAGGGCATTGTTGGTGGGACTAAATTGCTGACTTGTATTGGAATGCTTGGTGGTCCTACAGGAAAAGGTGGAAACTGTTGCTTGGAGTAGGGAAGCTTGTTCTACACTTTTTAGCATGCCATCATGGCGGTTAGCAGGTCAAGCAGTTTGGGAAAGTGTTTATAATGCAATTTTTATAATTGTGTTGTATGATAGCAGAGAGCTCAGGATGGCATATTAATGAAGGATATTAACAGTCTAATGTTAGGAAGTCTGGAGAAGTACAAGGGAAAAATAACTCTTCAATAAAGCGCTCAGGAAGTAGGAATAAACGAGTCGTGCAAAGTTGTTAAGATATATGGTGACAGATATAAGGTGTGAAATAGGAGAGGAAAAATATCCTTAGATAAATTTTGAGGATTTAAGGCACGTTGGGGATGGGGTGGCCTTTAGGTCTTAAGGAGTCAAATTCCAGAGTAAAATATGTTTGCTTATTGGTTTGGACACGCAAGAGTTTCCTAATTTGGAGAATGAGCCAAATGACTGATAAGACTCTCTAAATGAATTTGTGGTTGTGTGGGAATGTATGGGTAGGTGATTCAGTCATGTTGATTAATGTCACTAAATGGGCATGGATATTTGCCAGTGATAAGTGGGTTGAGAACCTGGCCTACTACACTATGCCAGGGACCTATGCTATAACTGTAGGAGGCATATGTATGCCTCTATTGTCTATTGTCCAATGTGCGTTAGCCATAAAGCCAGGCAGCCCTGGGTTGATAAGCTACTTGGCTGGCTGATATCCAGTTGCCCAGCTTGGGTCACCTGGAATAGCTGTGTTGCGCAAAAGCTGCACATAAAACCAATCAACCTGTCAAACATGAATTAAGAATTGCTACACAATATAGGTTCACTGACTGGACACAACTTTTAAATGGATGACATGGTGGTATGGAGGAGGCTGGACATATGTATCTAAGCGATGAGATGGAAGGGCAGTGCAGCAGAGACACTTGACTTGATATCTAGAGTCTAATACTGAAGAGGAGAATGGGCTAGAAATGCTGTGGGAATTGTGGTGAGAGAGGTTTCAGAAGGCAGTGAGGGATGTCATCAGAATTAGTGATAGACTCCAGTTTAATGATAAGGCAGTGTTCATAATTTCAGCCTATTCCCCACAGCAGGGTTGCGATGGTGAGGAAGAGTGCATTCATACAGCAGTTGCAGGAGCTACTAGATAATGCAGGACGACATGAATTGGTGTTGATAATGGATGACTTGACTGCAGATATCTGGACAGACCGAACAGGATACAAGGACTGTCTGGGCCGACATGGGTGGGGCAACAGGAATAAAGGGGGAAAGGGCATTCTGGACTAGATAGTTGCCAACACATGGTTCATAAAGTGTGTCACAAGATCCCCATACAAGAGTGGTCAACATGCAACTCTGGTGGACTTCCTCCTAGTAAAGAAAAGGCACTGGTGTAGAATCTGTGATTGGAAAGTCACCCCCCAGTAAGTTACCTCGCAGCATAAATCACTGTTTACCACAATCCGCTTCAAGCAGTGGTTGGAGAAGGCTGCCAACAGAGACCAGGCTGGAGACCTGGAAGTTGACTTGAGAGACAGTGCAACAGTTTGAGTTACTCAGGGCTCTAGCACCCCAAGAAGAGGAGGAAATAGGTGGAGTTGAATGACAGTGCTTCAAAACAGCATGTGTGGGGAAAACAGAACAGCTATGTGGCCGAGCCAGGTATGGAAGTAAGGTACATAAGGAAGTTGGTGTTGGAATGCTGAAGTCCAGGAGGTCATCAAAAGAAAGGAGTGCAGGAAAAAGTGGGAGATGGAGAAGATGGACCAGGCTAGGAAGGAATAAGCTAAGAAATGAATTGCAATAACAAGGAACAGGGCATCAGAGACTTTCTACCAACTTTTCTAGAAAGCGAGTCAGGCCGCGCACAGAAATTTTATATCTTGTTGCAAGACAAAGACTAAAAAATAAAGAAGGTAGTAAAGTGCCCTTCATAAGGGATACCAGCAACAACTTGCTGTCCAGTCCACAGGACATCACAGGTAGATGGGGAGTACTTGCATTAGCTTTTGAATGAAGAAAACCCCACCACACAGAAGCTGTACTGCCAGAGAGACCGCTTACGATGAGAAGAGGAGGAGCCCACCCTATTAGTAAGGCTAGCACTTAGGCAAATGAGTCGGGGAAAGCAGCAGGCTGAGTTGAGCTCACAGCAGTTATGATAAACATGCTGGGTGAGATGGGGAGAAATGGCTCCTGAGGGTATTTATAGAAGTGTGGTGAGAGAGGCGTATCCCAGATGACTGGAGAATAAGCATACTCATACAAGTGTACAAGAACCAAGGGACATCCACAACTGTGGGCTGTACAGAGGTATTGAACTCTTTATCACGTTGCATGAAGGTTCTGGAGAGTGTGATTGTGAATGATAAACAGATGCAAAGTATTAGAAAGTAAGATGGTAAATGAGCAGTTCTGATTCAGATCAGAATGCAGCACAACTGACCTGATGTTTGCAGTGGAGAAGAAGCTAAGGATTAGAAAAGAGTCCAACTGGGCTTTCCTTGACTTGGAGGAAACACAAAAAAGTCCCAAGAAAGCTGGTTTGGGCGGTGATGCGGTGGTTCAAAGTCCCAGAAACACTGCAGATTTGGTGCAGGCTATGTACAAGGACCCAGTGACTGAAGTATAGAGTGTTTGGTCTCACAGAGGGGTTTCCAGTGGGAGTGAATGTGCACCAGGGTTCGGCTCTGAGCCTACTGTTCATACTGGTGGTGGACTACATTAGCAAACAGGTTGGAGGGGACAGATGAACAAGTTTGCTTTATGCAGGTAATGGTTTTACAGGCAGACTCTGAGCAAGATCTTCAGCAAAGGATAGCGGAATGAAATGCAAAACTGAAGGCACATGAGATGAATCAAAAGTATAGATAAGTCAGTGGTGATGCAGCACATTGGGGAAATCAGAATAAGCTGAGAACTGATTTAGAAGGGAGGATAGTGTAACAGTTAATAGCTTTAAATATCTGGGAGGGATGGTTGAGGGGGAAAAGAAGTCTGAATGAAAAGCCAAAGATAAAATCAGAACGGCTGCAGCCAACTCTGTGTCACATGTAGTGTATAACAGAAGAATGCCAAAGAATCTGAAAAGGTGCACAAAACAGTGGTGTGACCAAGTGCTACTGTATGGTATGGAAACCTGAGCAATAAAGGCAGAGCAGATGAATAAGATCTATGTGATGGAAATGAAGTGCCTGAGAAGGATGGTAGGGTGCACACTGGGAGAGACTAAGGAATGAGGACAAAAGGACAGAAGCCAAAGTAGCTCCAGTTCTAAAAAAGATAAAAGAACAGGCACATGTATAGAAAAGCCAAAGACAATCCGGTGTAGAAAATTAAGGGCAGACATAAGGTGAGGGCATGAGTGTCCAGCAAAGAGTTGTATGGATTGTGGGAGATCTGCAACAGTCTGGTAGGAGTGTCAAAGAAGGCAGGAGTGTGGCATTGAATCGAGAGATGGTGACAGTTAATGCAACACCCTGACCCAGTGCAGAAAATGTGAGAAAAAAGTGGGTTGGTAGTGATGGTGTTGATCTAAGAGGGTTACTAGGCTAATGGCCCTGGGGCCTGTACAAGTCTAGCCAAGAGTTTATCCCCAAAAAAGAAACCTCAGTCAGCAACTGTCACTCCTGTCAGAGGAACAAAGATGTAACCCCTGGGACAAATTTGTGGCTTCCCATCTGCTCATCAAGGTTGCACTTGGAGGGCTAGTGAGGTACACGGACATGTATGGGAAGTCTGTTCCAGAGACTGGGCAGCCTCAAGGAGACAAACCTCTCTCTCTCTCCAGCAGGTTTTGTTGATATTGCATATTAGATCTAGGCCTTTTCAAGTGAGTAATGTGCGTGGAGTTAGACTTGAGGATATGGAGCATCTCTAGTAGGGCAGGGTCTGATATTGCCTTTTAGGTGAGATGCAGATCACCTCTGAGCAATCTGTATGATGCTGAGTAGAGTGATAGTGATTTGAGCCTGTCTGCATAGGACAGGTGTTGGAGGCCATGGAATACTCTTTGAGGTATTTCTGTGGCCTTTCCAGTTGGTGCAGGTGTTTGGAGAGGTACATACCAAACTGGGCATTATACTCAACTGTTGGCCTCATGAGGCAGTACAGAGACGTAATAACCTCCTTTTTTCTGGATGCAATCCCTTTACTTATGAGATGAGCCAAGTAAATGAATATGTTTATCGTGTTACCCTGCTGCAGTCATCACACTTGGGTTATCCTGTCGTCGGGCAGTCCCGCAGTCGGCTGGAATTCCAAAGTCTTGGTCCGACGGCGGTTGCTGTCGCCTCATCCCTGACGTCAGTGCACCAGGGGTATATATATTGCAACCGATGCCATTTTCTTCAGTCTTTCTTGCCGCGCGGTGCCTGAAGCAGAAGCAGTTCGCAAGTGCCGGTCGGTAGACTCCTGAGATTGTTGAATTCGAATTTCAGACCAAAGTCTTCTATAAAGCTAAGTACCCCGTTGGGGAAACTTTTCTTGCCTCAGACCGATGTCAGAAAAAGTTAACAATTGCATTTCTTGTGGGAAGCAAATACCTCATAAGGATTTTCATTCTTACTGCATACCTTGCCTAGGCCCTGATCACGACGTCACTTGTCGGTTTTGTGCTAGGTTTAACAAGCGTACTATTAAAAGGCGATTTGATTTCGCACGACACTATTTTGGTAGAAAATTTAACTAACATGCCGTCGGAGCTATCTACTACTGGCATGCACAAAAAACACAGGGATAAGGACAGACAGCCCAGGCCTAAGCCAGATTCCGAGGCCTCTGTTGATCTGGTCTCCGGTACTCCGGTTCTTATTGAGGCTCTGACGCAGCCCCTGACTATCGCAGATCTGGAACCTGAGACCGCTACGGATAATTTGACGGAATGTACTAGGCCTATGCAGCCTTTTACTTCAGGTCCTTCTGACGACTTAGCCCCTAAAGATGTCAGTGCTACAGAAACGCCATCGGTTTTTGAAGGCGGTTTCAGACAGACTACTCTCACCATTAAAATGTTTTCTAAGTCTGACTCCTTCTAAAAAGACTGCACTTCAGTCTCCTGTTCAAGGCCCTATGCCTAAGAAACAGATGCTCAAAATGGCTGAAGATTTGATTTCTCTTATCAGGGGTTCACAGCCCCCTCCTGACAAAAGGCCTAGACAAGAGGAAGACTCTGCTTCCTCTGAGCAACTGTCCATTTCTTTGGATTCCTCTGAGGACCAAGATTATTCCTACTCTCCTTATGAAGATTCTGATGCTGAGGACTCTATTCCCTCAGCTTCTCCTCCTGAGGACTACTTTGGGGAAACCTTGCACACTATGAGGGAACATTTTCACTGGGAAGGTCAGGACTACTCTGATTCCAAGAAAAGGCTCAGAGTTTCTCTTACTCCCCCAACACAGACCTCTAGCCATCCCACCTGTTGGACATCGTGGATAATGTCTATTTAAAATCCAGTTTCAACCCAGACTCTCTTCCTCCTGCTCCGGCTAAGCCTGACAGATACTACAGAGTACCTGATTCCCACAAATTTCTTTACAAAAGCCCAGTAGCTGACCCAGAGACTATTTCCCAAGGTCCCAAGGGGGCTAAGGCTTCTATGGCTAAAAACCCAGTACCTTCTGAGAGGGATTCCAGAGCACTAGACAGGTGGGGGAAAAAGGTTTACACCTCAGCCACATTGGCTATGAGGGCACTAAATTGTCAATTTCATATGCTTAAGTATCAGCAATTTCTAATCTCTCAGTTAAAGCAAAGGATAACCTCCCTACCTCAACAATCTGAATTTGAAAGAAGTACAGGATTTGTTGCACGCCACTGAGCAGGTGGGCAAACATACCTTACAATGTGGGTTTGATTCTTTGGAGGCCTCTTGCAGAGCAGCTGTCACTGGATTGGTTATACGTAGACATGCTTGGTTAAAGGAACAAACTCTGCCTGATCATGTTAAAGCAAAACTACTAGATGCTCCCTTACAGCAGGATGTTCTTCTTGGAGTTAAAGCAGAAGAAGTTTTAAAGAAAATGGAAGATGAGGCAAAATCGATGCAGACAGTTAAAGATTTCCTACAAGTACAACCCCCTCGCTTCAGTAGAAACTGGCCAACAAAAAATTGGTCCTTTATAGCTACTGACAGACCACAGAGAGGGGTAAATACAGGCGCCCAAGGGGCAGAGGACAACCACAAGCCCAGTATAAACCTCGCCAATGGGGCACTACAACACAGAAGGGAGGAGACAGGTCTCAACCCACCAGAAGGCAAACTCAATGACTTGCACCTCATCTGGCCAAGCAGTACTCTCTTGACAACCCCCTTGGGGGGAAAACTCACACTTTTTGCAGACAACTGGCACATGGTCACAAAGGACAAATGGGTCCTAGACATAATTTTACGAGGATACAGATTCCACTTTCACACCTTACCATTGAAAAGAGGAATGCCAAACCTGCCACAAAATCAATGGGCAGAGGCACAAAAGCAAATTACAGCTCTCATAGACATGAGAGCCATTCAACTAGTACCTACGGTACCTACTCGAGAGCAAGGCCAAGGATTTTACTCAAGGCTCTTTCTAGTACCCAGAAAGGACAATGCTTGGAGACCAATTCTGGACCTTTCAATTCTAAACACTTAGTTCCCAAATTCAAGATGCTAACACTACAGCAGCTACTTCCCATGTTGGGCAAGGAAGCATGGCTAGTAACGTTGGACCTCAAGGAGGCATACCTCCATGTCCCTGTCAGACAAAGTTGTAGAAGATACCTCCGTTTCATTGCAGGTTCAACCCATTATCAATTCTCTGCACTGCCCTTTGGCTTATCTACTGCGCCCAGAGTTTTCACAAAATGCCTGGCACCAGTAATTGCATACTGCCGACAGAGGAATTCAAATATATCCATACCTGGACGACTGCCTCATCCAAGCAGAAAGCAAAGACATTCTCTTACATCATCTGGCCTTTGTGAAGCATCTACTAAATTGTCTGGGGTACACAGTAAACGAAAAGAAGTCAAAACTAGTACCCTCACAAAAAATGACATTCCTGGGTGCCAGCTTGGATACAACGGCTCAGAAGGCTTATCTAACATCAGACAAACAACTACAACGGACTCAATATTTCAAGACAATGGCAACAAAGACCCAATTAACTGCAAGAAAAATTTTGCAGGCTTTGGGCTTCATGGCATCTTGCATACTAATACCATTTGCAAAACGGCACATAAGGAAATTACAGTGGTACCTAAAAAGCGTATGGTCTCAACACAGCCACAGCTTGGACACCATCTCTCATTCCCTGCCTTCAACAGGAGTTTCTATGGTGGTCACAGGCATGTCACCTCAACAAGGGTCAGCCTTTCACCTTGCCCACAACCAGGCAAATTATCACAACAGATGTTTCAGACTACGCCTGGGGGGGCACACATGGCAGGACAATGCATTCAAGGCCTATGGACTGCAGAACAAAGAAAACTGCACATAAATCAAAGAGATGCTAGCTGTACAGAAAGCTCTGAGCCTTCAAGGATCTACTACATCCAGGACAACTTGCAATAAAGACGGACAACACCACAGTAATGTGGTACATAAACAAACAAGGGGGCGCACATTCCTACCCTCTTTGCAGGCAAGCAATGATCTTATGGAACACAGCTCTGGCCTGCCAAGTCCAGTTACAAGCTCAATTCCTGCCAGGACAGAAGAACACATTTGCAGACGACCTAAGCAGAAACATCAAAGATCCCCACGAGTGGAAACTAGACCCACAAATATTTACAATGATAACTCAGAAATGGGGCCTTCCAAACATAGACCTGTTTGCCAGTCCTCAAAACTACCAACTGACAAAATTTTGTAGGACATTCCACCATCAAGCTTGGAAAGTGGATGCTCTCTCCTTCAGTTGGAAGAACCTGACAGCATATGCCTTTCCTCCCATTACCTCTCCTCACAAAGGTTCTTTTGAAGGTCAAAAAGGAGAAACCACGACTGATTCTTATAGCCCCAGACTGTCCACGCCAGCACTGGTACCCGCTATTGAAGAATATGGCTCACAGCCCATCATGGATATTGCCTCAAATACCCCATTTGCTCACACAACAAAACAAACGGATTCAACACAGCCAGCTCAAAAATCTGTCTGCATGGCAAATCTACTAAACATCCAACCAGCTCCTCTTTCACAAGCAGTTCTGGATGTTATTCTGGAAGCCAGGAGGCCAAGCACCAGGAAGGCTTACTCGGACAAATGGAAAAGGTTTTGTGCCTGGAACCAAGCTAAAGGCCAAGACACAACTCAACCTCACATTCTGCAGTATTTAGCTGAGATGTTGCACAAAGGACTTACCTTTTCCTCAATTAAAATCCATGCTTCAGCTATTTCAGCTTACTACGACACAAATCCACCTTTATTTTCAAATCCTCTTCTAAGGCAGTTCCTCAGAGGGGCAAAAAACATTAGACCACCTAGGAGAGCTCCTACACCAACATGGGACCTCAACTTTGTACTGGAAAAACTAATGCTACCTCCCTTTGAACCAGCTTTCTGTGCAGACCTTCAGTTCCTATCTTGGAAGACTGCCCTCCTCCTGGCAATAACTTCAGCTAGGAGAGTCTCAGAACTACAGACACTAATGGCAGTGGAACCTTTCCTCATTTTTCATCAAGACAGAGTTTCTCTACGAACCAATTCTTCCTTTATGCCTAAGGTGGTTTCCAATGTAGCTTTAAATCAAACCATCCACCTACCCACCTTTTTCCCCAATCCACAGAGCAAAGGTGAGAGACTCCTGCATTCCTTGGACATTCACAGGCAGCTTTGTTACTAGCATAAAACTAAGACTTTCAGAAAAACTGACCAGCTCTTTGTATCCTATGCTACAGCTTCTCAAGGGAGGGCTATATACAAGCAAACCATTTCAAAATGGATAGGTCATTGCATACGGTTCTGTTATGCCCATCATGGAAACCAGTTCCTGCTACCATTAGATCCCACTCTACCAGGGCAACAGCTACCTCTACAGCCTTTCTCAGGGGGGTTCCTACCAAGGAAATTTTAGAAGCTGCAACTTGGAGTTCTGTACACACCTTCACCAAACACTATCACTTGCCTCTTTACTCTTAAGTCCTGGGCGGGCTTCGCCACTGCAGTTCTGCAGGTCCTTATTGCCTCCACTAACCCTCTGATACCTCCCCCTACCTTAGCTTTGGGATTCAACCCAAGTGTGATGACTGCAGCAGGGTAACACAATGAACATAGTACAGTTTTGTACCTACCATAAATGTAGATGTTAGTGTTCACCCTGCTGCAGTCCAGGTTACCCTCCCTCCATCCCCTCTGATCTACTGGCTAAATCTCTGCTATGCCTTACTGATGTATTTGCTTATAGCTGAAGAGATTTTGTGTTTGTGCAGTGTTCACAACATTTGGTACTCATTCTGATCACCCTTTTGGGGGCACCTGACATCTGGGGCAAGAAAAACTGAAGAAAATGGTGTCTGTTGCAATATATATACCCCTGGCGCACTGACGTCAGGGATGAAGTGACAGCAACCGACGTCGGGCCAAGACTTTGGAATTCATGACTGCAGCAGGGTGAACACTCTAACATCTACATTTATGGTAGGTACAAAACTGTACTTTTCTAACAACTGCTGCTACATGATGTCTGAATGTGAGATTGTTGTCAACCTGAGTACCCAGGTCTCTCACTGCAGGTTGTGTTTTTATGGGGTTGCTGTCGATGTGGTAGTTAGTAGGGGCTGTGTTTTTGTTGAATGATATGATACATTTTTTTGCATTTAACTTAAGGCAGTGTCTTTGGCACCAGTCATTTGTTGATGTGAGACCCGCTTTCAGTATGTCAAAATCATTTGAGGAGTGAATAACAGCACCCAACTTGCAGTCATCCACAGACTTGGTCAGCCACAGGCCCTCTGTTTTTGCCTGGACCTCTGAGAAGTAGAATGTCAAATAGGGGTCCCAGGACAGATCCCTGGGAAACACCGGTAGTGACAGGTCTGCTTTTGGAGGTAGTAGTGCCTGTTTTGACCTTGTGGGTCCTATCGGTGAGCCAGTTGGCCACCCACATGACAAGATAGGGATTTACACAGTTAGCTTTTTGATGATGCTAGAGTGGGGGATTGTGTCAAAGGCCTTGGCCAAGTCAAGGTAAGCTGTATACTGACTTCCCTCATCCAGGGTCTTGGTGACTGTCTCAAAGAAGTCAGTCTGGTCGAAGAGGCAAGATCTGCCCCTAATGAATCTGAATTGGACGGTGTCAAGTGCTTTGAGATGGCCTGTGTTTTTGTTTGAGATCCATAATAATACGCTGTATGACTTTACAGATCAAACTCGTCAAGCTAATGGGGTGATAGTTTCCCGGGTCAGTAGTGGCACCACCTTCATACAAATGAATGAGAATGACATTTCACTCTGCTGGAGTGAAGCTGTACTTAGGCTGTGGTTGAATGGGGTGCTCAATGGCAAAGCTAGTAATTGCTGGAGATGGTGCAGAAATCAGCCTGGGATACTATCTGGTCCCATGGAAGCTGTGTTCTTTGCTTTGGATAAGGCATTTAACACTTGGTCTATGGAGATGTGAGGTGTGAGAAGTATCAAGGATGTCAAATTGGCCTTTGGGGGGGAGGGCAGGGGGGTGAAGTTTGCATTGAACCTATCCGCTAGCAGGTTGGTTAAGTCAGCAGGATCAGTGTAAGTGGTAGCCATTAAGTACCAATTTGGAGCAAACCATGGCTTTACCATGGAGGTTCCTGACATAACTGAAGAAGACTTTGTGGTTTCCCTTTGTTTTGGAGGCTACTTTAATTTCATAATTGGCTTTGGAGGTCTTCACTAATTATCTAATTTGCTTTTTGAGGCTGAGGAGGAAGTTTTTCCAATTTGGAATTTGTTCCTTTTTGCCCTTGGACAACAGTTTCTATCTTTCATTGTAAAGCCTGTTTATTTAACATTTCTTTACCAGGAAAGGCCGACTTGGAGTGAAGCCAATTCTCAGCGGAGGCCCGGGGAGATGCTCTCCCGATGAATGTCTTTGTAACTTGGCAGGAAACCCACACAAACCCAGGGAGGATATGCAGACTCTGCACAGAAGGCACCCCAGCTGAGAATCGAACTGGAGAACCTCTTGCTCTGAGGCAACACTACCACTGCATCATCCAAGATAGATTGTCCACCAGACAGGTTTGTTTCCTTGAGGAGCAGGTTTTTGTTCTGTTGGGTATGGCTAAGTCCAGTTGTGCAGGTGTTTGTGTACTGCATTTGGCGTATTGTTCAGCATAGTTGTCTGTATCCTCTGGGGGGCAGTGGTGTGAAGCTACTGATGCCCTCCCTAAGGAGGTTGTAGTCAGCTTTTGAGAAGTTAGCCTGGTTACAGCTGGGGGGGTGGAATAGAAACTGAGACAGACCGATCTGGTCTCACCAGGGACGAATGTACTATGCGAGTGGTGCAGTGGTCACCCATGTTTGGGAGAGCCAAGTACAGAATGTTATCGCCCCTTGGGGGGATGAGGCGAGATAGTTTAGTGTGTTAGAATCGATGAACTCAAGGAATCGTTGGCAGAGTGCATTAGTGCAGGAATAGTTCACCCAAAGATCAGGGTGTTAGGGGGTGCCTTGATGGAGTCAAGTAGATCCAGGTAGGAGAAGTGGGTGTCTTGAGTCATGGAGGGGGTGTCTATAGCTGACTAGTGGTCGTCTTGCCAACTGTCAGCTGCACCTGGAGTAATTCCAGTGCATCATGTTGGCAAACCAGTCTGGAGGTGTTCCTGTCCTTAATGAAGATGGACTCATCCACCCTTAGTCTTTCTGACCTCATTTTGGTGCCTGAAAGTATGGAATGAGGTATAGCCCTGGG
>NC_056743.1:572211968-572296968 GCF_019279795.1 Protopterus annectens
GCACTACATAAGAACCTCCATCTGAGTAGAGCAATGTCTCCCACAGTGCTCCATGTCATCATTTGCATTTATAATTATCATTTTCATTTCTGCGTATTACCATGGAGCTGTGTAAGCTTTGCACAGATACATGGAACTTCACTATGAATTTCAGACATTAAATATATTGCCTGCTACTTTAGATGCTTCATTAGAATTGAGCATTTTACTTTCAGGTTAAAATTCCATCTATTTACTGATGCAAAATGCAGATGTGATGCTGGCATAACCTAGACAGCAATTTCCTCAACTCTGACTGATTCATATGTCATCCTATTAATTATTCCTGTTCTTCTGGCCATTTTAGTATGTGAGTTTTCCAGTTGGATGATGAATTTGTTCATGTGTAGGCGCATATAGTACCTTTATTTTTTCTCAGTTCTACTTAGCTCTTCACTTTTGTTTATTACTGTTCTGTATAGTTCTTAAATTACTATACAAGGGTATTTTTTGTTCGGCTATCGTTAAAAAAAGGTGTTTGCTGTCCATTCCACTTGTTAAATAACTAAGGGAAAATATTACCCACCATTAGCATTTACTGGGTAATAAAAACAAAGGCACGGTGGTCTTGGACTAGTTGTGAAATACATGTAGCTGTTTTTACCTTTTTTTTTAACTCGGATTTAACTGTGTGTGTGTGTGTGTGTGTGTGTGTGTGTGTGTGTGTGTGTGTGTGTGTGTGTGTCTGTGCGCGCGCACGCATGAATACATAGCTTGTGATGGTATTTCAAGGTACACTTCATGATTTATTACTTAAAAAATAGTATATCATTCTCTTAAAGGGAAATGAACACAGCAGCCAGTTATTCAGTCTCTTGTTTTCTACAGATTTCCAAATTCCAAAAATACCATTGTTATGATTAAATTACTAATTTTCCATCTGCCTTTCCTCTCTTAGTTCTCCCTTATGGGTATGTGTTGTGCTGTGTCTTTGGCATTGTGTCTCAGTGTCTGTCTTGCCAGAAGGAGACAGATATGCAATTTTGTTGCAGTTTTCTGTCACATGTGCAATTAGTTAATATTTTTTTTTCTATTTCTGCTTGCTATTCACCAGTCATTCAGATTCTGCTGTTTACAGAGGAGGTCCCTTTAAGTATGTGTCTGATGGCAAAATGCTTGTACAAGTGTATAAAAACAGAAATACAAATGCTGTGGCACAAGCAGGTCAGCTATTAGCACAACCATAGCTAGCTATTCAAGTTGCCCTGTGCCACTCCCTGTGTTGGTGCCTGCCCTCAACTTTAAGTCAGAAACAAAAGGTCCTCTTACAGTTGTGGACCCAAAAGAGGCCGTCTCACACTTACCAACCAAAATAAAAAGTCTCTTTCTCCTTTTTAAAATGGTAGCAAACTGCTTTCCTCGTCTTATGCCACACTTAAGAAGTGAAGCACTTCAGCCCTGACCACAGATGTAGTATGGGCATTCATTTCTGAATGCTGCCGCTGTACTACCTGACTGATCAGTATCTGCCTATTACACTCCGTAACATTTTGCACATGGATGGCTGCCTTCTTTGTTCCACCCTAACTACACCTCTGGCTGTTAGAACTAAAATAAATAAGCACATAGTCCATGAGGTTGTGTGTTTTAGAAATGTTTTCCTTTTCTTTTGTACACACTAATGTCATACAAATGCATTTATTATCCTGTGAACCAGAAGAAGAAAAGTGTTAGTAGTGCATGAAATATCATTTGCTGCTCTGTTGTCACATAGACATAAGAACCTTATAATGAACCTTCAAATAAATATATATATATATATATATATATAAACAGTTTTCTGTCTACCAACTCCATATGGTCAGACACCTCAATAATCCATTAGAGGTCATTGGGTGATAGCTAGGTAATAAAGACAAATGCTAGTCTCTAATGGAATTGCACAGAAGTGCACACTCTTGGGTCTTAAAATTGCCTTTGTTAACTCACAGGGATGGATTTCATCAATGCTGCATGTGAAAGTTCTGAACCATGCACTGTTGTAAATGTATACTATAGCATATACTGCACAGCCTTACTCTATCTTTCCTGTACACCACCTGAACATGGCACTGTCTAAACTTTGCTTGGAGAAATCTATCTTAGCAGGGGGACCTGTGTCACAGACAATAACTAGATCCTGTTTTAAATGTATATATTGATGTTCATCTATTTTTGCATATGACTTGCATGTCACACATTTGTTAAATAGTATAGCTTAAACTGTGGACATTATTCTATAACTTCAGCCCGCGGTTAGGTGGTGTTTGAAAGACATGCGTAAATTCGTTGAAGGTTGGACATCGAGCTGGCACCTTGGCGTTCATGAAAATCTACTGCCAATCATTACCGGACTGGAGTTCCACTGTGGCGACCCCTAACTGGGAAAAGCCGAAAGACAAACAACAACAACAACAACATTCTATAACTTCAGTACAATACAGTCTCAACTTAAAGATGAGATATTATTCTCTCATTTTCATTGTGACTCATGGTGAATGAACTGCAATGGGAGGGGTTTGAATCCCACAAATGAAAAATAAATATTAGTGAAGGACAGCCATAATAGTCATTGGATCTGGATTGCTGACCCAAATAGGTCTGATGGCCACCAGAGGGATGACCTTTGCATCACACCACTGGTGTTCAACAGGTGAAAAACATTACACAGATTCAATTCATTAAACAATTCATCAAATACAACATGGTCTCAATACAGGTAATATGTACTTCTTCCCTTGGTATAGGATTCCAACAGCCACACCCAGACTAGATATATACATTGACCACTTACAAAGCTGAGTCACTGACCTCACACCTCAGGTCGTCACTAACCACCCACTCCATGAACTGCATAGTCTTACAGTGCCTCTAACCCCATGGTAACTGCCTTTCTTACAAATAATTTATATACATACACATAATTCCCATGGAAAGCTGACAAAAATCTTGAATTATCCTCAGTTTGCATCATGGCAAGGTAGTACTGCCACCACTTAAGATTAACAGGTTGGATACCTACTACCATCTCTGCAACTCTTGGTTTATAGCCAAATGAAATAATACAAAACACAAAATGGTAATATGCTAAGTAATTTAGCCAGTTAGAAGCAGATATTAGTAGCTGCATAATCTACATTGCTAAATAATAACCTCACCTCAGATAATACACAATGCATAAGTAAAGGAATAAATACTGGCCGCATAATCATGAAAGGGAATAAATAAAAAAATATATTTAGACAATAAAGAAGCCAAGACACCACTGTTACAAATTAAATATCCAAAGTTAAAGATAGCTGCACAATGAAGAAATGTGCTAAGCAATAAAAATACATAGGCAGATGGCAAAACAACATATTTACATAGATGTGACCACCTCAATGTTGTCTGGCAATGTCTGACTTTACAATAGTTTCTGCTCAATATATATGTTCCAGCTTATTATCTTTTCCCCACAGGAAAAATAGGTGTAAACAATTGTTTTCACACTTTCAGACCCCTCCCCCCAACAGATGCAAAGGAACAATTGCATGATTAAATACTGACTGCTTTCCCAAGAGCTATCTCTTTAAAGAGCATTTTAATTGCATTTTTATGGCCCTTTATTTCCTGATTCAGTTTTGAAAACTGCATTTTCTCACACAAATAACACTGAATAAGGTTACAGCTTTCCAACATATTTTCATCTATATGTCACAAGTAAAGCAAATATAACTACAGTTCTTCAGTCAGTGTTAGCACATCTGATAAATGTAATTTTGCAGTGTGGTTTCCTGTTACATATTTTACAAAACTTAAATATAGCTTACAAATGAGTTACTGTCTGAAATAAAAAATAAGGAAAGTAGAAATATTACATTTAAGTCACTTTGTTTCTACATTGGCATCACACTCCATCCATGACTGCATAAATGTTTTGCCTAAGCTGAATGTATGTCAAAGTATTAACTTGTTTTCTGGTAATTGTTAAGCAGTGTATACCCCACTACCAAAGGACTGCTTTAAATCACACTGTGTTCCACGTATCAGTTCAACGATTCTAAACTGCATACCATTTAGAATTCCTTACCTCATGAAAAGTTAAATAAGGCCTTGATTATTTATTTCTTTATTTTTATTTGTTAATCTGGTAACTGAACTGTCCAGTGACCCTTTCCAGCCATGACCTGTGTCAAACAGACAATCATAGTGAAAGAAACATCACACTATAAATAAATACAGTGTGATATTGAAAAGCATTACTATGGTAAAACAAAGTGCAACTTTAGAACATGCTTAGCATATAGTAGGAAACTGTAAACAGGACTAAATAAAATAAAATAATAAACATACATATTTATTAGCACAGAAGTGAACATAGTATAGTATGTATCCAGCACATACCAAAAACGTATTGTCATCAGAGCCGTACATACTAAAAACAATTGCAGAGAATAATTAAGTATGTGTTTGATATAATATGATTATATTTTGTCTACGAAGCACTTGTATTTATATTCCTTTAGTAGGATATAAGTTGTCTTCCTTTCCTTAGAAAGTTAAACCAGTGTGATGGTAGTGAAAATTCACTTCTAACACTAGCAGTGCTGAGGTGTGTCAGTATGGTCAGTCTAACTCAATACATCCTCTGTGTGTGTGTGCATGTGTGTGCATGTGTGTGTGTGTGTGTGTGTGTGTGTAAGTGCAGCCACTTATTTAACAGGGGTTACAGCTGACTAGATATTAACAGAGGAAGAACCAGCCCAGTCATCTAATTCTGATCTCCATAAAGTTCAGTTTGTCAGAGTTTGCAGATTAAAGTTGTGTGGTAAGCATTTGGATGCCACTAAGACTGGGAACAGTCTACAACAAGAGCCACAGCTCAGTAATCATTTGGATGCCACTAAGACTGGGAACAGTCCACAACAAGAGCCACAGCTCAGCGCATTCATTGTGGAGCCTCGAAGCTATAGATGTTATCAATGGTAACATATCTTCTGTCTTCTAAATCCCTTCCCTTAGTTAAGGCAGCAGAAAGCTGGTATTCCAGTTGTGTGTTAAAATAGTAAAAATCTGGCACCACTGTTACTACTTCCCCTGTTCATGGCAGCAAGATTTAGAGGCAAGTTATGTATCTCATAACATGAGTAGGGTGTTCCCGAAGATAAATCATTTTACAGAATAGGTGCCCATCAAATTTATTCAGTATTTATTTAGCCTATGCAGCCTAGTCACTCAGTCTAATGTGTTGATAATGTTTTATTTATTTATTTATTTATTTATTTATTTATTTATTTATTTCAGTTTGATTACCGGGGAGGTCCACTGGGCTTTGGGGCCCGTTTTCAGTGGAGGCCCCGGGGAGAAAAGCTCCACAAAAACAACAGTATTTATTACAAAAGAGTTAAGACAAAAAATAATTTACAAAGATTAAACAGGATTTTAAGAACAGTCTACAGTAGTACAATAATTTACAATGATTAACAGGATTTTACGAACAGTCTACAATAGTAATGTCCGAAAGGCAAAACATAGCAAACTATTAACAGATTTAGTTAGGTTTCAGCACAAAAGAAAAGTGAAGTAAAATATTCTGGGATGAAGAAAGCAGGAGGAGATAACTTTAGTTGCACATGCAATTAGGAATATAGAAGAGAAGAGGAGAAAAAGATGGTCAGCCTAGGGTTACTTAGTAACTAATTCATCTAGTAAAGATAATATATGAGTAGCTTATACAGCTAGTATTTTAGGAGAGGCAAAAGAGAGTTTAATTGAGAATGGGGGTTAGCCAGGAGAGAAGGAGGAGGGTGATTTGATAGGTGCAGGTTGAAGAGTGCAGTTGCAAATTTTATTAAGGTAGAGGTGAGAATGAAGTAGGCCTTTGAAGTTATCTAGGTTGTTGCAGGATCTTAGAGAGGTGGATAGGGCATTCCATTTTTTAGGAAGTGTGAAGGATAAAAGCATTTGGCCAGCTGGGCGCTTAGGTTTTTGTACAGTGATCAGGTTTTGGTGAGAAGATCTAAGGGGTCTAGGGGGGTTATAGGGTAGAAGAATGTTTGACAGAGCAGGACAGTTGGTTGGATGGAACAGTAGTTTATAGGCAATGGAGAGTTGGAGAAAGGTAAGTTGATTAGGGAGTTCAAGCCAATTTAGAGAGTGGAGGGGGGAGCAGTGATGAGTGATGGACTTGGCATTGGTAGCAAATTTGGATATTTTGTTGTAGCATTGTTCCAGTTTGGAGGTGAGACTGGATGAAATATTAGTGAGCAGAGGAGCACCATAAAGTAGAGAGGGAAGGAGGTAAGTAGAGGCAAGGGTTAGCCTAGTGGAAGGAGACAAAGTGGTTATTTCTGTACAGTAAGCCAAGTTTTATGTCTGTTTTGTTGATGTTTAGCTGGATATGATTATTGAATTTCAGCTGGTCATCAATTATGACACCGAGAAGTTTGGTGGAGGTTACTATTTCAATAGTGGAGTTGGAAAGGCTGGTAATACGAAAGGAGTGTTTGTCTAGTGGTGAGGATTTGGAGGGTGGAAAGAGGAGGATCTTAGTTTTGTTGGCATTAAGGGAGAGGTGATTTTGGAACATCCAGTTTTCAGTGGAAGAAAATGCAGTCTGGGTTAGAGCTTGGAGTTCTGTTTGGTTAGGGGCATGGCAGATAAGAGTGGAATCGTCAGCATATTGAACAATTGTTGTGTTGGGGATGGCTTTATGAAAGTCATTAATAAAGATGTTGAATAGTAATGGGCCAAGAATGGAACCTTGAGGTACTCTGGTAGATGTAGGAAGGAAGGTAGAAGTAGCATGGCCCCATTTCACAGCCTGGGACCTGTTCGAGAGGTAGCTAGTGAACCAGGAAAGAGCATTTTGGCTAGGGTTGAGATTAGAGAGATAGTTTAGAAGGAGGGAGTGGGAGATAGTGTCAAAGGCTTTAGATAGATCTAGTAGATCAGATGAAACTAAATTGCCGGAGTCACGGGCAGACTTCACAGAATGAAGGAAAGAGAGAAGGGCAGTTGTGGTACTGTGTTCAGGGCGGAAGCCATGTTGGGTGGGGGAGAGCAATTGGTGTTCAGTAAGGAAAGGCAAGAGTTGCAGGTGTATACACTTTTCTAGGATTTTGGAAATAGGGGAGAGGATGGCAATGGGATGGAAATTAGAGACATTATAGTTCTTGCCACCTTTGTGTAGTGGAAGAATGAAAGCAGAACGCCAGAGTTTGGGTACATAGGATTCATATAGAGACCTGTTTATTAGGATGCTGATGGGTATAGCAATGGAGTCAGAAGCTATCTTTAGGAAGGAGGAAGGGATGTTATCAGGAGCATTTGAGCAAGGTTTGAGTTTAGAGAGGTTTCCTTATTAGGTTGGTAGGAACAGGTTTAAATTCAAAAGTGGGGTGGGGGTGGGAAGGGAGAGAAAGATTGATATGGGAGGGTGGGTTGTTGTTAAAAGTCTTGGTTAGGTCAGCAATGGAAGATGTGAAGAAGGAATTGAATAGTGAGGCAATTTCAGGGTCAGATTTGCTAGTGTCAGGACATGGGTTGCTTTTAGTACCTGATGTAAGGAGGGAGTTAATGGAGTTCCAGAATTGTTTTGGATTCCTTGTATGGTTTTCTTGTAATTTGATGTAGTAAGACTTTTTATCTCTGATGACTAGTTTTTTGGTCAGGTTTCTCAATTGTTTAAACTGAAGGAAGATTTCAGGCAGTTTGTGTTTAAGGTATGCTTTCCAGGATTTGTCTCTTTGGTGCATAATCTTTTTTGTTTCTTTGGAGAGCCAAGGGGTGGGTTTAGTTCTGATTCTTTTTTTTCTTATTGGAGCTTGGGAGTTAAGGATAGTTAAGAACGTAGAATTGAAATATTCAACGGCTTCGTCTAGTGGCAGTGTTTTTAGGGGGTTCCAATTAGTTAGCTTAAGGGAGCTAGAGAAATAATTTTTATTAAAGTTGGTTAGGTTACGTGTTTGAGTGAAGTAGTGAGAGTGGGGGGAAGTGGGAGTGGCTTGAATAGAGAAGGCAGGGAGGTGGTCTCCTAAAGGGTCAGGAATTACACCAGATGAAATCATTTTGTTAGGATGGGACACAAGTATCCAGTCGAGTATGGTGCCAGGGGGGTTGTTTCTGTTAGGTCTAGTAATGGAGTTAGTAGGTTGAGTGAAGTTGAATAGATTGATGGTAATGGAGGGATTAGGATTATTGATGTTTCCCCAGTCAATGTTAACATCTCCCAGAATAAAGGTTTCTAGTTTGATGTTAGAAGAGGATCAGGAGAGGATGTCTTCCAATGTGTTAGCATTATTACCAGGAGGAATATAGAGTGAAATAATGCAGATGCTTTTGTGGATGTTCATTTGAAGTATGCCAATGACTAGTTCTGCATTATTGAAGGATGGGATGGAGTTAGGGTATGGGGTCATAGTCAGGAGGTTAGAGTAAATTAAAGCAACTCCTCCTCCTCTTTTGTTAGTGCGGTCAGATCGGAGGGAATGATATCCAGGAGGTAGGAATTCGGAGTCTTTGATGTGAGGTTTCAGCCAGGTTTCAGAGATGGCCACTATGTCTGGGGAGTTATGGGTGAGTCAGGCATGGAAGAGTGTGAATTTATTTTTTAAGCTTGATATTTTTATTATTATGTTTATTTTTGGAGCTGGGCAGATTTGTTGGAGAGAGGTTAGAAGGGGGATTTGTAGGTGAGCAATAAGGACCTGGATTGGGGTGAGTATCGCCAACTAAATGCAGGAGAGTATAATAGGTGGTAAATTTATTAGGTTTGTATAGGAAACATTGGTAGAGGTTTGCTTTAAATCTATGGGTATTATTAGGGATTGGAAGTAATTTTATTTTGAAGAGAAGTAGAGGGTGGGAAATGATTAAAGAGGTTGAGATATTGTGAAAGTGGGTTGTGGGCTGGTTTTGGGGTGAAAGAGGAGGAGAGGGCACATAAAAGGTAGTGAAGGAGGTTAAGCGGTATAGCAATGACAGAAGTAAGATGAGGTGGGAGAAGAAAAGGACTTTTGATGGAAGGCTAAGCATGGTAAAAGGATAAATGAGTTATAAGGAATTAGAAGGTAAGTGACAGTTAAAGTGTTAGGGGTGTGGTGAAGAATAGAGGAGCTCTCTGATTATGTAGCCCAGGCCGGCTTGATTTTTTTTATACTAATATTACCCTGCATCATATGTGCTGTTTTTAATTACACCTAATTGCATTACCATAGATTTGGGTAATGCATATGAAAAGACCAAGAATAGTCATGCTATCAACTTTCACCATCTGTTCTGAAAGACATATATTTAAATGCAATATGTAACAGCAATGGCAATCTCAAATGCAGTGCTGACTATTCTAAAGCAAAGATGTAATGAAACATACTTTTGTTTGGACTGATCATTTTATTTATGCAAACAACTGCTGGATAGGCTTTTTCTGGGCAGTTAGTCCAGTAGACCATCAGGAGTCTGGTCAATTAAAATCCCACTATTTGTTATTTTGTCTTATTTAATTATGAAAATCTAAGCAGTAAATTTTAGATTCCCATCCAGTTATCAAGGATGGCTTGGGAGCTATTTTGTTTACTGTGGAGAATGAGTTTGTTACATATATGTGGGGAGGGGCTTCAGGAGAAATATCTGTCATACCAGCTGGGAAAATTCATAAAGCTATATAGGTTCAGGACCTTAGAGTTGGTGTTGATGATATTTCCAGTTTTTCAGAGATGTAATTGTTTAAGTTGGACTGGATCTTACAGCCCTGCATGTGCAAGATCATATAGGAGATGGAGTAAAGTACATGTACTCTCACCGTGTGTGCATTTTGTCAATTAGCTAATTTGCTAAACATTGGGCCATGTATAAGTTAATATCCAGGTGGGTGAATTTTTCAATAAAACAGTGGAATGAGATAGTATCAAAGACATAGCTAGAGTAAGGTAGGCAATGTGCACTGATTTTTATTATCCGTTACTTCACTTACCCCCTCAAAGAAGCCCTCCATATTCAGTAGACAGGACCTGTCCTTTACAAAGCTAAACTGATTTATAACATGTTGGATAACTATCTGTCTCATTGATAGGACCCAGGAGGTTAGAATCAATGAGGCATCCTCCTCAAAGAAGCCATTTACCAGTGGAGTCCCTCAGGGTTCTGTGCTAGGCCCACTCCTCTTTGGTTTCCAATTCTCAGGTGTTAAAGCCAATGTCACAAGCCTCTGGCTAACCAAGTTCACAGATGATTGCAAACTGAAAGCAGCCATTAAATTCCTCCAAGATGAGAATACCCTTCACAAAGATCTAATATGGACAGAACACTTGGTGCCAAAGCTGTGGCGTAAAATTTAGTACCAAGAAATGCATTATAGTACCTTTTGGAAAGTCTGGTTCTCCATGAACTACATTATCAATAAAATATGCTTACAATTTGATTTGCTAGTCAGGGATGTGAGACCTCATGTAGATAGTAACCTAGCCTTCAACCAACATGTGTCCAAGGTAGTAAGAAAATCCTTATATGTTGCTCAACATATAAGCAATGTCATGGCACCTAGGTCGAGAGAGGTTATCATACCACTGTACTCGGCCCTCATCAGACCCATCATAGAGTATGCTGCTCCCTTTGGTATGTACCTAATCAGACACATGCAGCAACTGGAACATCCATAAAGGTATAAAGGTTCCTTACAAAACAGTGTCCTACACCGATCTCCTCAATGCCCTTTATCTTTATTCAGTATCATACAGACTTCTGAGAGGTGATCTTTGCCTGGCATGCAAGGCATCCCTGGATCCTGTTTTGATGAACCTTTTTCACATCCAAAAACAGACAACATCAAAACTATTAGATTAAAGAAAACTAAATTTTGCTTGCGACATAAATAGGACAAGTTGGAGAGACATATATGTTTCTCAGAGAATTCCCATTCTCTGGAAAAGGATTTCCCCTCCTGGAGAAGCAGAGCTCCTCCCTATCTCTATTTAAGTGCAACTTGGACCAATGTATTCATTATCAGAAATTCCCTCCTGGACTGTCTCCTTTGCCTCGGATTGACAGAGTCAGTCAGTAAATTACCCCCTATATAAACCAAATTTGTGGGTCATATTTGGGGTGCAGAACTAGGCTTACATGGACCCTAATGGTCATTAACATAGTATGAGCCTATGTGTGATGCATGCACATGCCCTCATATGTGGAAACTCATTTACAGTATATTGCCTTATTGCACAGTGCTACCAATGTAAATATGGCACTAGGAATAAGAAATAAATCAAGTTTTTAATGCAGGGAAAGGTCAGATTTCTCAAGACAAACCTAACAGGTTTTTAAAATAGTAGTGCTTTAAATTTTAATAATTGTCTTAATAGAAAATAAGGTATTACACTAGGTTCCCCACCTGGTGCCAGTCAAAATGGCAGGTGTTACTTTACATGCATTCAATGAACATACTGACCTATGTTTGAATACAAGTACCACATTCAGAAGGAAATGACACATTTAATCTCTTGAGTGGAATGTTCTGCTGATATTCAGTGTGAGTGAAATTTGTCCATTATATAATTCTTCTTGTTTTTGTATATTAAAACATTTGTGATATATATGGGCAGAACACCTTAGGGTATACAGTAGCTCCTATCACTAAAATAACTAGTGCCTCAACTAACAGAATGCACTGGAAAACAGAAACAAATAATGCTATTTTACAATAATTTTACTCAGTATCCTAAACTTTGATTAGATAGTTCAATCAATCAATATTCTTGTTTTACTATAATTGACATTCCTGAATATTAGGCCTGACTTTCATTATTCAGTTTGGACTGTGAATTCATATTTAGGGTTTCCAGAAAGCTGACAAAGCTTCAAGGCTATATAGCCACTTCAGATCTAATCCAGTTTTCTGTCTTTTCTAAACTATACTTCATTTTATTGTTAATCTGTTGGCATGGAAATGAATGTAGCTTAGAAGTCAGTAGTAGGTAATGTGCTTTATTAAATTATAAATAAAATGTTACAATTTATATCTAAACTATAATACCTGGTTGATTGTGAAGAAAATGTGTCATATTTATGTGCAAGCTATAGTAGCTAGTTGGTATCATGCAAAATAAAAGAAATACTTTTCCCACAGTGAGGACATTAATAAGCTTGATTGTGTTTACAACTCTCCACTGCAGAGTTTCTGTCTTTTACTCACATTTTCTGTTCAAGGAAACACTGAAGCTTTAGATTGCAGGGATTGATTGCCATAATGATCAAGGTCTTTTACCTCCCATGTACAAGGCACAAAGTTTGATCCTGACTCCTGGCCAATGGCTGTAATGAGTTTGCACGTCCTCTTTGTAAGTCTGTGGGGTTCATCACCCCTGTCAAATACATGTTGAGTGTTTCTATCTGAAACTCACTCAAGAATGGAGTTGTGAACAGAAGCACAGACTCTAAATGGTGCCTATAGGAAGAAGAGTTGTGAAGACCAACTGCTTTAAGCATCAACTGTGGTTTGCTGTATCCTCAATATTCACAGATCACTGACATGTCAGAAGTAGGCAATGTGGTCATGACAACTAATGTCACTAAAATGCATGCTGTCTTTCAGGGGGTCTACTTCAGTAGACCGAAATTACACTTAATCGAAACTTACTTTACTGAGATGACATAACCAAAATTTGAATAAAGTGAAGCTTCACATTACTGCATTTTTTACAGGGAATGGAGGCACCTGACAAACATTCAGTGTAAACACACACCGCAGTATATCAAACCCACCCAGGCAGGGCGATGTGCCCCTCCTTCCCCACACCCCCACCAATGTATATACCAACTCTGGGATTGCACTACAGTGGGGAAAAGGGCAATCTTCCTCAGGTTGGTGAAGTGGTTTGACAGTGATAAACGCATGGCTCAGCAAGAGACAGTCACAAGATCACATACAACAGTCACAAGGCCAACATGCAACTCAAGTAGACTTCCTCCTTGTAAGGAAAGAGCACTTGGATAGAATCAGTGATTACAAAGTAATTCCCAGTGAAAGAGTCAGCCCACAGCATAGACCACTGGTTGCAAAATCAACTGCAAGCAGTTATCAGAGAAGGTTCATCAGTGTCTAGGCTGAAGATCTCTAACTTGACTGGGGAGAAAGCGCAAGAGTTTGAAAGGCTCTAACACCTCTGGAAGAAGAGGAAATAAGCTGAGTTGAAGAAGAAGAAGAATGGCACTGTCTCAAAACAGCTTATGTGAGAACTACAGAACAGATGTGCAGCCTACGCTAGATATGGAAATAAGGTACATAAGGAATGCAGAGGTCCAGGAAGTCATCAAAAGAAATTATGAATACAGGAAAAAGTATGGGATAGAAAAGTCAGACCTGGCTAAATTAGGTTAGCTAACAAAGAATCTAACAGAAAAGTTGCAATAGTAAAGAAAAAGGCATCAGAGGCACTCTGCCAGCTTCTGGAAAGTGACTCAATAGGTGGCATATAAAAATTCTTATTAGGTTGCCATGCTAAGACAGAAATCTAAAGAAGATAGTCAGACACCCTTCATAAGGGATGCCAGCAAAAATTTGCATACCAGTCCACAGAACATTAAAAGCAGATGGAAGGAGTATCTTCAGCAGGTTCTGAAAGAAGAAAACTCCACAGAAGCTGTACTGAGCCACACACAGTCTACGATGAAAGAACAGTAGGAGCCCAACACAGAGGAAGTAAGAATAGCACAAAGGAAAATGAAGTCAGGGAAAGCAGCAAGCTCAGATGTGGTCATGGCAGATATGATAAGGATACTGAGTTAGATAGCGGAGCAATAGTTCCAGTGGGTACTCATAGCAGTATGGAGAGGATGACATATCCCAGATGAGTGGAGAAAAAGCATACTAGTGCTAGTGTTCAAAACAAAGGGGCATTCACAACTGTGGGCAAGATAGAGGTATCAAACTCCTGTCACTCTGCATGGAAGTTCTGGAGAAGGTGATTGACACATGCATACAAAAAGTAGTAGAAAGCAACATTGGAGATGAGCAGTTCAAACTCAGATCAGGATGGAGCACAACTGATCTGATGTTTGCAGAGAGGCAGACAAATGAGAAGGAGCTAGAGATGAGGAATAAGACCAATTGCCATTCCTGGACTTGGAGAAAGTATACCAGTTCCCATGACAACTGATTTGGGCAGTCCTGTGGGCATTCAAAGTCTCAGAGACATTGGTGTAATTACTGCAGGCTATGTACAAGGACCCAATGAATCCAATACCAATGTTCAGCCTCAGACGGGTTCCCAGTGGGAGTGTGGGTGCTTCAGGGTTAAGCTCTGAGCCCATTATTATTCATAGTGGTGATGGACTACATTAGCAAATAGGTCAGAGGGGAGAAATTAACAAAGTTGCTGTGTACAGACAATGCAGCATTATAGGCAGACTCTAAGCAAGAACTTCAGCAAAATATACTGGAATAGCATGCAAAACTGAAGACACATGATGAAGTCGAGTATAGATAACACAATTGTAATGGCAGTATATGGGATAAATCAGTATAAGCTGCGAACTGAGACAGAAAAGAAAACAGTGGAGCATGTTAACAGCTTCAAGTATCTGGAGGGGTGCATGAGGAGAAGGGAAGTCTGAATGAGGAGGTCATAGCTAGAATAAGAGGAGCACAGAGTATCAGGGGTAGTGTATGACAGAAGAATGCCAAGGAAACAGAAACGTAAGGTGTTTAAAGAAACCTGGGCAGTAAAGGCAAAGCAGTTCAGGAAGCCAGAGGTGATGGAGATGAAGTGCCTGAAATGGATGGTAGGATGCACACTGTGGGACAGATGAAGAAATGAGGACATCAGACCAGGAGCCAAAGTAGCTCAAATTGCATAGAAGGACAAAGAGAATACATTACTGAGGTCTGGGCAGTTGTGTAGAAAAGCAGAAGACAATCTGGCGAAGAAGATTTGAGACAGAAAAGAAAAATTCTTTAGGAAATGAAGGCATCTAGAAAAGAGGTGGATAGATTGGGTGAAAGAATACCTGCAACAGTCAGCCATGAATGTCAAAGAAGGCAGGAGACTGACACTGAATTGAGAGAGATGGTGACAGTTGACATGAAACCAAGACCACACGTAGAAAATGGGGAAAAGGATATTTATGATGATGATGATGATGTAGGAATGTAAGGCTCTTCTTAAGCATTCTGTTATTTTGTGAATTAATTTTATACTTATGACAGGCAAGGCTACTCCTACAGATGCAGCACTGAACACAAATTATGCAGAGCAGTATCATTGCTGTTCCATGTTTCACCACTAAGGGGAGGAAATGCCTTGATTGAATTACAAAACTGAAAGATTTAGTCTAGGAATTCTTTTTATCTCTGTATTTGAGCCTTGCACTTAGGCTGGAAGGTGGTGTACTATTGTTTAAATGTTCCTTCCTTCATTAAGAGCATTAAGTGCTACATTGAGAAACTTACCCCCCCTACACATACATACACACACACACACAATGTTCTCACATTTCCCCACAATCCTCACATACCTATGAATGCATTGTGTTATAGGAAATCTTCTCATATCACCTCTGATTTATGTCAGTTTTATTTAATAAATTTTCTCTCAAAAGTATAGTATGTCTGTTTTTTTACAATTTAATCCTGTCTAATAACACAAAGTCCATAAAAACATTGCCTGGTAGAGTGATTCACAAAATTATAACTGTGTGAAATAAAATCAATCCCACTAAAGATGTGATGAATGCTTCCTTCTTTAGCATTTATTTGTTAAATGTACTGCTATTTGAATGCATTTAAACATCCTATCTTCTCTCTTCCTTCTATCTTCCAGTGCATACATATTTACTCCTTGAATTCTCATATCATACATTTTATCAAGTGAGCCATAACAAAATTATTGCCTGCTGTCCTTTAATATTATTCAGGTCAAGTAAGCATGTAGTATATCCTACTTGTAGATCTTCATAACAATGCTTTGACTCTTAGGCCTTTATTTGGTCTAAGATTTTTATCATTTTATCTAACAAGACAATATGCCAGATTTGTGAGAAAGATAGAATGTACTATGTCATATATCTCATACTGAAATGTTACCGTCCTGAAGCCTGATAAACACCCGTATTGTTGTTGGTAGGTAAATCAATAACTTACAGCCTGTTAAAATGCATCTGTATGTCAGCTGAGGCAGTTCGTTGCTGGGCAGAAGAATGCTGCTGCAGCTGTTTATTCCTGTAGAGCCTGGTTTAGTTACCATGGTGATATGCTGAGTAAGGGATCGGGGATGGACTCTAATGCCTGAGGGGAGCATAGGTGTGTGTGCAATTGCTTACTGTAGTGTCTAATACATTTGATGGGCTGAGAGCATGAGTGCAACAGTGAAAATACCAAACTATGCAATAAAATACATGCCTAAGAGTAATCACAAGGGAGCAAGGGTCTGGGATTAAAATCTGGAATTAAAATAGTCAATTTACTGGTCAGAGGTACAAGCTACAGAAAGTTTTTTTAGAGAAGACCCCTCAAAATGCATGGGCTACTATATAAAGTAGCAGTGTTCATGTGTGTAGGGGTTGAGTGGAAATGGGAGTAAGTCATTTTTTTACTGAAAGAGTGTTCTTGCCTAAAAATATAATTTGTAGAGATTATGAGAGCAAAATAACTTCATGGAGCTTGAGATTTTATGGTAGATGCTCTAGTAAATTGGAATGATATGGTGTCTCTTTTCTGCTATGAGCACTTACATTTCAAACAAGATTCAAAGAATATCAACCTTAAATGATACACATGAAACTAATTCCAGACTGACTCAATGGCCATGATACTTTAGCTCTGACAATAGTTTATATTTCAATTATCAGTACTTACCCACATTTGGGGAAAAAACTAAAGTTATCTGTTTGAAAACAGTATCTGAAAGCAGTTTAGACACTTAACATTTCCACCCCCCCCCCTAAGAAATGAATGTTAGATTTGTATCTATACCATGTCTTTTTAGCTATTTTTATTATCATTCTGTTTCCCTTTGTGCATTAAACAACAGGCATGAGAAAAATGGATTTCTACTGTTTTTCCTGTTAATTAATTTTGATGTCAGTGGAGAACAAAAAAAATCAGTGCCATTTTTTTGTATAAAATCAGAAGTAAACCATATAAACCCAAGCCTTTTTGTCATCACTAAAAGCCCCTGCTAAATTCATAACCAGAACAGTCTAGCTGCATATCAAATGTATTCAGTTTTTAATGTTTATTTCTCCTACACCTGCAGTACGTGACACTTCTACAACCAGTCTTTTACATTTTGTCTTTGGTTCTAAAAATGTTATCATAGCCCTTTAAAAGCCTGGCACAACTAATAATGTAATTTGAATTTGAAAAGTGTAACAATATCACATTCTGAGTGAATTATTCATAAAATAGTTTAACAAGACATTTCTGTAGCTTCAAAAAGTGGTTTTATCAATGCATTTGTATTGCAAGCTAATTACTCAATGAAGTAGGTTAAATAACTGCAATCAAAAAAATAACAAAAAGGACAAAACCATATCCATAATTCTGTGTTTTGCATTGGAATATATTTGTGCATGTCCATCGTATATGTGTATGCATGTCTGTATGTATGCATGCATGTATCTATTTTCTGAATGTGTGCATGTGTGTTTAGGCAGAGAGGTTCAATAGGTTCATGGGTATTACTAGCCACTCAGTCCAGTAGGCCATTCAGAACTTATCAATGTAAATTCTATTGAATATCAGGTCCTAAATGCACAGCATGAATGTACAGATCCCTATCCACTCATCAAAGCTGGTTTCAAAGATAGATAGGGATCTACTTTGTTTGATCAGGAGTGAGAGCTTTTTCCTTAGGTAGGAGTTATTTACTATTCCAGCAGGCTCTATTTATGTGTAGTCCTTACCGTGGGTATTGCTGCTATTTCCAGGTTTTCAGAGGTATAAAATGCTTAAGCAGGGCTGGGCTTTTAACAGCTTGGTAAGCCAAGCAGAGGTCACTAGACAACAGCCTATAAGAAATCAAGTAAAGTGAATGGATTCTTAGGCAGTCCATGTAACTTATGGAACTCAATTAAGATTTTCTTGGTATAGAAGCACTGTGGTCTTTTAATTTAAGACTACCATGTGCTCCATTTTACACATGATATTCCTGATTTGCAAAATGCTGTGAGAAATTACACATTTCATAAAATTTTAAGGCAAAATACTTTTATCATTTAGTTGCATAAAAGACTTGTTTTTTATCAGATACACCTCAGTGTTATATGAAATCACAGTAGCAACTCAAATTCTACACAAATAAGCATTTACTTAGTCAAAAAAGTGAAGTCCAGCCCTTTGCACTGATTGCAGTTTTCCTGCATAATGCTGTGTTTCTATAAAAAGGTTCCACATCAGTCACTTAAAGAGGTGGCACCTCTAAATGTGTTTAGAGAGGTGAATGGGCAGCACAGTAGCTGGTTCATCTAGCACCTGGTGACATTCCCCAATCTGGTAAACCTCAACTCAACTATTTTATAAATCACAGTAAACATTACATTTGTAATATTTTGTAAACAACTTAAAATATCTCAGCAACTATTCAAGTTACACACATACTTTCAACAGCATTTTAATTATCTAGATGAGAGCTTTCATGTGAGGCTAAGGAGTTCTGTCTATGTTACTTGGTTGTTGAGATATTTAGAAAAATGTGAAAATTATATATACAGAAATTAATATCATAAAACAACAGTTAATACCCATTTACCTGCACTAGACAGAGGTCAAATATTAATGGGGTTAAGTTTGCCATTGTGTAAAGCTTTAAAATGAAACCTTTTAAAACCTTGTACATAGTATGGTTTTGGTATTATTGATGCAGATATGAACAAACAATATTAAACACCTAGAGACGTCAGTAGGAGTTAACTGCAGATTCACTTGGAGGCATCACTTGGATGTAATGAGTTAAGGAACAAAAAAAGAAAAAATGCCCATTCTCCTGATTTGGTCCCCAGTTTGGCACTTTAAGCCGTGTTCATTATACCCAGTGTGCACCCTCCACAAAAGTTGAAAAAAAAAGTATATGGTGCTCCTCACCTAAGGAGCAATGCAGATCTGTGTCCGTTCTTTCTGATCAGCACTTGTCAAATTCGAAGTTGATGAATGAGCAAAAAAAAAAAAAGGGTTCTACTGAAACGCTATTTCAACAACTGACAACTGTAGAAAACCACTTGATACATTTGTAGCATGTGTCTTGTTATGACTTCCGCCACACTTGAAGTGCCCTGTGTTATGACTGTGAATGCAGTATCAGCATTCATTTTTATACCAGCAGTCAGAAATGCCAGTATGGAATAAATACTTATGTACACAAGCAATCCATCAGCATCTCCCAGTCACACCCCATAGCACCTTGCGGCCATTATGCCTGCTCCCTTGACCACACCTTATCCATGCTTCTGAAAAGGGGTATTGCATTCTATTATGGACTGGATTAGGGATGAGTTGAGGGGATAGCAACTTCCATGTATCTAGAGGATATGCATTTGCCTGGGCCCAGTAGAATGATTTCCAAGCAAAGGTTGATACATGTTGGTCAAATGAGAGTTCACTGTGCATAGATTTGTTTTCTAGACCATATATGTTTTGAGAGATATCTGCAGGAATGCTACTGTTTCTCAAAGAACACTATTCTACATTTTTTTAGCAATGAACCCGAATTATTGATCATATCAGAAACTAGTATGCTTCAGAACCTTTTGTAGCATATATGCTAATCAGCTGGCGAGTTAATGACAACACCAAGTTTGCAACTATCAGCAAACTTTGTCAGCCAGAGACCATTAACATCAGCTTGTACATCAGAGATGTATATGCCAAAGAGGAGTGGATTCAGTACAGAGCCCTGTGGACTGCCACTCGTGGCAAGTCTTTTGAAGGAAGATGCAACCCTCACTGAGTGTATTCTGTCAGCCAGTTTGTTATCCAGTAGTTTACTGCAGGGTTAATACTCAGATGGGTGAGCTTTTTAAAAACGCTAGTGGATGGGATAATGTCAAAAGAACTTAGCTAATTCCAGGTAGGTAGTGCGAATGCATTCATCATTATCCAATGCTTCAGTTGCCTCCTGTTAGAAGTTCACCAGATTAAGTAGATGGGTCCTACCCTTTACATAGCTTGATTGAGTTGCGTTAAGGGACTGCAGACTACTGATATCATAATTTATGATTTAGTTTGTAATGTACTTAATACCTTTACAGACAGCACTAGTAAGACTAATTGGTCTATAGTTCCCAGGGTTAATAGTAAGGCTTCCCTTAAGTAGGGGAAGCAGAATGGCTCTTCTTCAAGTTTCAGGCACAGACCTAATGGCAGCATAAAGCTGAACAGCTTTAGAAGGGAATCAGTGAAGTTATGTTAAGCAATGGCACAGAGACAGCCTGGTATGTTGTTTTGACTCAGAATTTGTGCTATTGGTTTCACACTGAGTATTTAGGACCTGTTCAGAAGTGATAATAAGGTGGGGATGGTGAAGGGGGAAGAAATAAACAAGGACAAGTGGAAAAAATGGAGCTAAATTTGTCTGGAAGTATAACAGTAATATCCCCTGTGTTAGAGTAGATTGTGCCATTTGAGATCAGTTCCATGGAATATTGCATATAATTTCTAAATATCTATATCTTCCTATAAACTCATATTCTATCTAGCCACTTCCATCCAAACTTTGACACTGGGACTGAGATTATCAATAAACATACAAAATAACAGTGATCCAAGCAGCGAACCTTGTGATACCTCAGTATTAAGACTGCCTGGATTAGAGAGGCTGCAATTGGAGAGACCCCAAAAGTTCCTCACCAAAAGGATAAAGGGACTCCAAAATCTGTCATATGCTGCCAGATTGAAGAAACTCCAGCTCTATTCAGTCGCATACCATCTGCTCAGGGGTGACATGTGCCTGACATACAAGGCCATGTCCAACTGGACATGCTCCACCTCAAAAATCCAAATCCACCAAAACCACTAGAGCAAGCGACTTAAACCTTGGATATAAATAGGACGTGCTGGAGGGATAGATTTATCACTCAGAGACTCCCTATGCTGTGGAATAAAATCCCGGTCCATGTGAGGCAGAGCACCTCGCTGGCTCTGTTCAAGAGAAATCTTGACCTGTGGATGGGAGATCGTAGGTTTACCCTGGGAATCATCTCTGTGTCACTGCTGGACAGAGGCACAACAAACTAATGGGCACAGTATTTTTTCATATAAGGGGTGGCGTAAGCCACAAAAATTTGGGCTAGGCTTATAAATGCCTTAGGGCAGATAGCCTAGTATAAACCTATAAACCTATGAACCTATGAACCTATTTTATAGGAAAAAACTTGGAAGGATCTGTCTGCTAGGTAACTTCTATAGCAGTTTACAATATTAATTCCAAAGCTGAGACTTCTGAGTTTGATAATCAGATTGTGTGATTAACAGTTTCAAATGCCCTGCTCATGTCCCTGAAAAAAACTTGATGAGTAAGCCTTTATACATATTACAGTAGGTGGTACCAATGGTAATGTAACGTTAAGACACTGCAGAAATAATATTGTTCATCACAGAGCAGGCCATTAGTGGTTTTGTGATTAAAGAGATCCTTCAAGAGAACTGTTTGAAATTTTTTTGAGAGGGGACTTAGTTCTGAAAATGTTGCAGTCTTTTGGTGAGAAGGTTTTTTATGGGGATAAATGATAGCATACTTTAGGGTTTTAGGGAAAGAACACAGATGTCAAAAAGAGATGGCATATATTAATGAGAACTTTATCAGTTTCATTCTGTTTCCAGTTCGAGGAAGGTCAGCTAAAACGAATTTAGCTCCTGAGGTTCTGCTAACTTTAGTAGTAATGTCGTGATGTCTGAAATTTGCTTGAATGTGAACGTATGGGAGCAGGCAGCAAGTGGGTATAGCTGTCACTTGTTTAGAACATTTGTTACCTGCTGTGATAAGGGTAGATATAGGAACCCATTTATTATGTTTTTCAATAAAAGAACAAAGTAATTTCTTGCAAGTTTTTGCAAAGTTTAAGTCATCAATGCAAGAAATCTCCAATAGTGTTGCGTAGGAATCAGTTATGGGGCCAATCATTTTCTTTATTTGTTGAAATACTGTTTAGGGGAGGAGGAAAGAGGTTTTGCCTGAGTCAGAGAAACTTGACTATGGGAGCTTTTGGTAATCTTCTTCTTCTTTTTCTTTCAGCTGCTCCTGTTAGGGGTCGCCACAGCAGATCAACTGTTTCCATTTCTTCCTGTCCTCTGCATCTTGCTCTGTCACACCAACCACCTGCATGTCCTCTCTCACCACATCCATAAACCTTATCTTAGGCCTTCCTCTTTTCCTGTTACCTGGTAACTTCATCCTTAGCATCTTTTTCCCAATATACTCTGCATCCCTCCTCAGCACATGTCCAAACCATCATAATCTTGCCTCTCTGACTGTCTCCAAACCTTCCAACCTGGGCTGACCCTCTAATATACTTATTCCTAATCCTGTCCACCCTCGTCATACCCAGCGCAAATCTTAACATCTTCAACTCTGCCACGTCAAGCTCTGACTCCTGCCTTTTTGTCAATGCCACTGTCCCACTCCATATAACATAGCTGGTCTCACTACCCTCTTGTAGACCTTCCCTTTCACTCTTACTGGTACCCGTCTGTCACAAATCACTCCTGACACTCTTCTCCACCCACTCCATCCTGCCTGTACTGCTTTTTTGAGGTCAAGGTAATTTTAATGCAAATGACTATTAGTAACTTTTTATTTCCAGTGCACTACTGTAAGATGCATTCATTTCTTTAAATCTGTATTTATCTATGGACAAGTCTGGCTTCCAAGTCATCTCCGAGTTACGGGGAAGATGAAGTCTTCTTTAAGGGTAAATTGGCTAATGAGGTAGTTTACTGCTTGACTGGAATCAGTGGAAATACACAAAAGGCTACAGCAGCTGCCTGTAATTGTGCACTGAAATATTTTTTAGAGTCTGAGACAGGTCTACCATTGATGATTTGGGATGGCACTATTTCCATCTGTAATTCTTAGTCAATACAGTGAGACTTATTAGTGCAGCTATTGTTATGATGTAGTGTGCTGAACTAAAAATTTACAGTTACAAATGTTTATGATATTAGTGTGATTTGAAAATTATGGAAATCTGTGAGCTGTGTTATCTGTACAATATAACATACAGGCTAAATTTCATTCATTGCGTCAGTAAAGCTACAACTTCATAGTCCAGAAAACGTAAGTTAGATAATAATACTTTTAAAGGAAGCACAAAACACAACTGATCAAAGAATATGTCTTTTGAAATATGTAAAAATGATGAAATGGTCAAAATCAGTTAAGAGAATTTCCGCAAAACATTGTTCAAGACGTCAGCATGTTTCCAAATACAATAAAAGTAGTCAACACAGTTCAATGAAATCACAATCTGGATTATTTACAGGAGGGAAGAAAGCTTTCCTTATATAGGGCTGTTACTTGAATGATCCCTTTTAATAATTTACTTCTGAGTTTACCAAAAAATGTAGAGAAATTAATTAGGTGGTCTCTCAGTTGTCTCAGGGCCTTGAAGGTGCCTTCTTGGTAAATTATAAATCTGCTGTTCTGATTTCACAGAAACACCTTGTGGTGCATTTTGATTTGCCATGCTGTTCTGTATCCATTCAAAATATTTCACAATGTTATTCATAAAACAATCAGTGGTATTCCTATACTACAACCTTGCCTGTATTGAGGAAAGTAGGCTGTCACAGGATGGTTCAATAACAGCATGATTTGATTAGCAAATGTTTAATTATCATTTATACACTCATCCAAGAAACTTGTCATGGAATCTTCTTCCCTTCATTATAGGTTCATAGGTGATTACTAGATTAGTGCCTCTAAAGGGCCTTTTTAGGGCTAGTCATGCTTTGCACTTGTAGTTGACAGATTATGATGTCAGTTATTTTTTGGGGGAGAACTTGGGTTTGAGTGGTCAAGCATTTACAAGCATCCTCTTTCTAACAGGAACATAGGTGGAAGACCAGTGGAAAATTTATGGGTACCCATCCCCTGATTCAAGTTGTACTTGAACAAGTGTGAGGAGGAACTCTTATTTCACAAGGATATGAATCCTGTTCCAGAGAAAGGATAGTCTCTGAGACACATATCTGTCCTACCAGCAAGTCTTTTTATGTTGCGAATAAGGTTCAAGCACTAGATTGGGTGTTTTTGATGCTGCTTGTCTTATGGATGTGCATCAGGTCATAACAGCTGGATCAGAAGCTGCTTTGAAGGCCAGGCATACCTCACCGCTCAGCAATATGTAAGAGACAGAGTACACAGATAAAGCTTTGAGGCAGTCTGTGAAAGACATGTTTTCTACACCATGTATTTTGGAGGAAAATCTGAGTATGCCTCAGTTATTGCATATGCCTGGTCAGATACATACCAAAGGTGAATGGTCCGATGAGAGATGATTACAACTGAATAATGACATGTTTGGACTGACATGCCATACCCTTGCTCATAAGTTGTGCAGTGTAGTATGATTTCCTTACTACAGTAGACACATGATGGTCAAAGTCCATGTCACTGTGAATATGCATTCCCAAATCCCTGACCACAGGGTCAACTCTTAGAAGTGTATTTTCAATGCAGTAATTTTCAGGGGTGATCTACTTTCTTAAAGATACTATTATGCATTTCTTTGGCATTGAGTTTTGGACTGTGACTTTGGCACCAGTTATTAGTCTATGGCAGGACTTCTTAAAGGATGTTTGTATCTTTAGGAGATTCTATGACTGAGTCTAGTTTGCAATCATCTGTGAACTTGGTCAACCAGAAATCTTTGATGCTGGCTTTGACAGAGAAGTTGATGTCCAAAAAGTAATATCCCCAACATTGACCCTTGGGGGACTCTATCAGTTAATGGCCTCTTTGTGGAGGCAGACTCACCTATCCTAACTTTTTGTGTCCTAACTTTTTGTGTCCTACTGGTGAGCCCACTTGCCCACCTAGTTTTATGAGCTTGTCTACAATGCCCTAGTGTGATATTGTGTCAAATGTTTTGACCAGATCAAGGCAGACAGTATGCACCATTTTACACTCCTCCATTGCTTTGGTGACCTTCTCAAAGAAATCCACCAATTTGAGTAAGCATGACTTGCCCTTGATGAAACCAAAGTTTGTTGGATCCAGTGTTTGAAGGTTTTCTATATTGTTGTTTATCATGTACATAATTATTCTTTCCATGGCTTTACATATGAGACTAGTCAGGCTTATGGGTCAGTAGTTTCTTGGATCCATGGGTGGCCTACCATTGTGCAGGGGGATAACAGTTGCTGTCCTCCATTTGCTTGGTACAAAACTCATTGGCAAATACAATTGAATAATGCTTCTAGTGGGTCTGTCATGTTTCATGTTATTAAGAAGGTATCTTGGGATGTTATCAAGACCCACTGACACAGTCTTCCTAGGTTTGGAGAGCGCATTGAGGACATGTTCCATAATGATAACTGGTGGAGTTGTGGTTTGGGGTACTTCTTGATGGGGGGGGGGGGTGGAGGCAGGGTAAAATTGGAGTTGAGTGTATTGGCCAGTAGACTTGCTATATCATCTGACTAGGTGGCTCCATTTCCAATTAGTTTGGGAAATTACTGTGTACTGCCTTTAATGCTTTGGACATAACTGAAGAATACCTTGTAGTTGTCCTTAGCCTGTAAGGCTATTTTTACCTCAGATTTGGGTTTGGTAGACTTATTTATTCCACAGTTGTTTATTTAGTTTGATGAGGGTGCTCTTATCTTGCTGGGCATTGGATTTTCTTATTTTGGTCATGATTTTCTTTCTTTTGTTATATAAACCATAGATGTTGAATAATGCAAACAAAAGCAAATAACATTAGTTTGTATAAAGAGCTAAAGTCAGAAAAAGTTGGACTTAATTGTAGAAGGGGCAAATTTTCTACCATGTAGAAACTATATTCTACTGCTAATATATTGTAACTGAGGTTACACAGGCTTGGAAATGAGAGAATTATTGAAAAAATAATATTACTGCATTTTCTAAGCTGTGCAGTCCCATATTTAGAATATATTAATATGAAAGCTATTAGGGCAGCATTTCTATATAATGGTGAGATCTCTGCCTCACACTTTCAGTGTCCAAGATTCAGTTCTAACTTTTCATCAGTGTTTGTGTGGAGCTTACATGTTCTCTTTGTGTCTGCACAGATTTTCTCTGCATACTTTAGCTTCCTTCCAGAAATATTTTATATATATATATATATATATATATATATATATATATATAGATATAGCTATAGATATAGATATAGATCAAATGGCAATCAACATTACATCAATGTAACTAATGTTGTCGCATTAACATCAAAATGCAAATGTTGATATGCTTTAGTAAGTGAGCCACGGTAAATCCTTGGATCATGCAGAGTTGGAAAACAGTGTTTTTTTGCAGGGGGACAAACCCTACCCTCTGCATGCCCCATAGCCCCTTCTAACTCTATATTCTAACTGCAAGATCGCACATTCCCTAGGGAAAGGACATATTCCTCAGCTCTGAAGGTTGTTCATTATCTGCATTGTTGACCAAAGTATGCTGACAATACAGAATTCTATTTTCCCTACAGTCGACAAATAGTAGGTACACTCCACATATACACATATGTCTATATCTATATCTGTATTTGTATTTGTATCTAAATCAGTATATGCATTTACCTTTGCTGTTGTGATTTGTATCATGGCTGAAAAGCATCTGTGGAATACCCCACTTGCCATGTTAACACGTTACAGTGGTGGCTGCAGCACCTTTGCAATGTGTAATACAGTCCCCTTTATATTATATCGTAGTGTACATATTTTGAAATATTAAATCTCCTGTGTGCATTTAGGATCATTCATCTTTGTGTTTTTTGACACATTCTACCTTAGTTTTTCATTTTGGGTCTATAGTAACACCACAGTGTGATAATCTTTCATTGATTCACATAAATTATAATAGCCACTCACTTTACTGTTCTACTTTTTCTGCACCATTATAAGCTGTATGAAAAACCCAGAAAGCGATAATACATTGAATGCAGATGACACTTTTTAAGACATTAACCATTCAATACCCAGTATGGTATCTGTTTTGGCAACCCAATTTGTGCAGTTCTTATAGTGTGGCAGATCATGACAATATGCCAACAGACTGTGAAAGACACAACTTTGAAAATCATATCACAAGTTAAAGTTACACAACATAATGACCTAGAGCATTAACTAATAAAAGTAGTATAAAACAGTTGGTTTTAGTTGTACAGACTTTTTCAAGATTTTTGTTACATGGTATTTAGGAAAAATGTTAATAGCATAGATTGTACATATTGCAATATTCAAAAGGACTATTTTTTCCAGTATTGTACCATGAGGTTTCAAACATTTCCCTTGGTACCTTTCATCATCTCCCTCAACAATAATGAATTATTTTTATTGCAGCATTACAAGATGACTACTGATTCATTACTACAAGTATGAGACTACGTATTATTCTCTGGACTTGCGTATGAATGGCTCTGCTGTAGTCTCATTGGACATTCATGAGATTAAACAACTACCATACCAGGTATATCAATTTAAAAAAAATGATATTATGCTTCATGAATCTCACATCAAAACTTTCTTGGTGGAATTTTTCAAATTACATAATCATATATAGTCTTATACAATTCTGAAAATAAATGGAATTTATTAATCTTGTTTATCTGTGTCTTTAGACTTGACATCAAAACCATAACAACATGAAGGTGTTGTATTAAACTGTGTGCACAAATTGCAATGAGACAGTAAGGCACTAACAGTTGTACATAAGTATGATACACACATTTTCTTCAGAAATAACACATACATACAGCATTCCCATAGTGGCAGCTTAACTTATTAATGGTTTTCATACAGAAAGATAATACAAATCAAGCAGTATATCATCCTGTCCAGACAGTACCTGCTTCTGCTGTTGCACACGAATGATATAGTGACACGGATTTTCAGAAAGATAGTTTTAAGGAAGTAATGCTGTGTTGTATACAATAATGTCTGCCTTCCAAATATCTGTGAAGAACTATGGCTCTTCATGCATTCGTTTAGTACTGGCGGAATACTACACATATTTTATGGTAGAAGTGAACCTGTTTTTTTTTTGTGTGTGTGTGTGTGTGCATGCATATATGACAGTTATCCTGTACAATGTACAGTTTTTGCTTGCTTTCCCTTTGATAACCACAGCTAGTGAAAGAATACTGAATAGCTTATTATACCTGTTTGCTTACTCTTTGCAGCGATAGCTGGGACAGTCCCTGCTACTGTGATATGATTTTATACCATACAATTTAATCTTATCCTTCTCTTTCTATACCCTCAAGTCCACCCCCCCCATAAATGTAACAATGGATTTGGCCATATTACTTATACACTAACAGAAAGCAAACAACAGGCCAAGCATAGTATATAGATAAATCCTTTAGTTAGTGTAAAAATAAATCCTTTATTTAGTACTTTTGTCTTTTTTAGACTAAAATCAACATCTAAAACATAGATTTTATAGACAAAAATACATGTGACCTGTCAGGTGATCCCATCACATAAAATTAAGGGAACTTTTTAAAAATACAACTACAGATAAATAACATGCCCAATTATCAACATACTATTTTATTAAAATAAAACTATAAAATTGCATAAAATGCTAAAAAATCTATCATAAATACCTAAAACAATTCTTAAAGGCAATCCTGTTCTTATTTTTTTTTAATTTTGTAATTCTTAAAATGCATTTAGTTATATCCAGACCCTGTCTGTAATCAGCAAGTACTCTTTACTGCCAGTGTGTTTCTTTTACTTCTAGTCTTTTTTTAAAAAAATCTCTGCATTGAATATCTGAAGGTTATTGATCCACTATAAAAATGTTTTCTTTTTTTTTTTTTTTTACAGTTTGGACATACTGGAGTATGCCTATAAAACCAAGAAGCACTCAACTCAAACCACTTCTCCTTGCACTGCAGTTCTAATTATAATTTATATTCAGCTTTATTAAAGTACCAAGTAACATGCTGAAAGTAGCAGCCTCTGTGATACCCCCACTTGTAAAAATGTTTCTTATCCAAAAAAGACCTGCTGCCTAACAGCAACTATCTACTTGTTTCATGGGCAAAACATGATCCAAGTAAAAAATGAAAAGCAAACAAGAAACAAGCTCAAGATACATTGCTTAAAGGATTACTGTACAGCTTATGGATCACACATGATAGATTTGCATTATGTTTAGTTTACAGGTAAAGCCTGCAAAGATTACTGCAAGTCTCCAACAAATGTAATGAGCTTCTTAAAATAATGTAATCCTGTCCTTTATTACAAATACTGTCATATGCATTTTAATACCCAATGCTTATACGTTATCTAGTTATGTAAGTATTCTCTGCATGGCAACAACAGAAAGGCTTTCAATGTTGGCATTTGTTTAACAGTATACTTATTAAAGCTTACTTGCATCTTACATTCTTAGACAAGCTTACCAGATGGTCATTAAAGCATTGCTACTTAAACACAGAGGAACAGGCACTTTATGAATAATAAGCATAAATCAACAGTAAAAAAATGACAGAAACCAGAACATTCTTCAAAGTCAAGGACAGATGAAAAGCCACTGTAGTACTTGTGTCTACCTTGGATAGGGGGATACTCTACACATTTACACTGCATAACTGCTCCTTTCCTCGCTTGGACACATCCAGAGTCACTACATGGGGGAGTGGGGTGCAACAAGTATGTCACAATTTGAAATATCTCTGGCTGACTGTGATGGCCCTGACACATTTGTCATACCTCTCAACCTCAGAGCAAGACTTCTGGACAAAGCCATACATAGAAGTGGGACAAAGGCCCAAAAATAAGGACAATTTTTAAATATTGCTCTTATAAACTTAGAAAGATAATAGAGTAGTAGGTCTTGCATTAATATGAATTTTCTGAAAGGTATGAAATCTGAAACTCAAATGTCTGTCATTATTTTCTAACTTTAATCTTTAATGATTTGCCACTAATTTGCCAAAGAAAACAGAATTTTATGAAAAATGGACCAAAAATGTGATGCAAAATATAAAATAGCCACACAATACAGCTAAGAACCTGTTAAAGAAGGGACACTTTTTTAATATTAGTACTGCTAATTTGAGCAGCTGACAAAATAAAAGAATCTACATGCATTTCTGAAATAAAAGTAATCTATAACTCTGATTATTACAGTTATTTATTAATTGTAAATCCTCCATGTTTTCATCCAAAATTGCCATTTTGCGAAGGGATTATTAGAGGAAGAGCAACATTTTGAGCCAAAATCGGGGACAGTTGAGAGGTTTGGATATTCCTAATTCTATAAAGCAATTTATTTGCATGTATCTCTCAACCTGTTAATGCAGGAAATCAGGACAAGGCCAAATATATTGGGGGAACATATAAACAGTAAGTTATGAAGTCTGAAACTCAGTGTCTGTCATTATTTAGTGACTTAATTCCTAAATGATTTGCCAGAAAAGCACAAATTCTATGAGGAACAAAACCAAAAATAAGAAGCAAAAATCTATTCATTCTATGAAAATCTGGACAGTTGACATATAGTTTAGCTGGGGCTGTCTTTGAGTTTGCCGCCCTTCCCCCTCACAAAATCGTCGAATGGAGCTTCCCCCCTGCAGTCATTCCAATGAACCATTACTTGGCTATTTCACCCACTAATGTGCATACTGTTTTACCTCTACAATGATTTGGACTTCATTTGAAAGTTGTATTTTGCATTTTGCAGCACAAACACTAAGACATCTGCTAAACAAAGCAATGCAGTCTCACAATGAAAATAGACTTAGCATTAAAACTTCTCTGCCCTTGAAACTCACATTCATTGACACAGCATTGAAACCTACATTCAAAGAAAATACATTTTGCCAGTGGCAGATAAAGATTAACTTTGGGCTGTTTTCAAACCATAGGCCCCTTGCACATGAAACACGCACATGCTCTTTGATACACCTTCCTGATTGTATTAAATTATATTCTTTGTACAATACAGTACAGTTGTTAGAGGGCATTTTAAATTTATTGTTTTGAACATTTTTCCAGTAAACAATGAAACAAAATGTTTGCACCAATAATGACAAAACTGCCCAGTTCTGAAAATTTCCATCATAAAAGTCTACTCAAACTTCTACAGCCCACCAGTATTAGTAAATATGCACAATCTCTGAAGAAGTAAAATTCATCTAAGTAATTCCACACTAATGAAGAGGTTGCTGCTAGCAAACAACTTTATATTTCATTCTTTCATCTACAAATAAAGTGCCTGTTGCCCTATAAATTACCTATGTTGCATTAAAAAAATAATAAGCTAGTAATATTGCAATAGGGAATGGATGGCAAACTGATAACAGATTCATAGTTACTAGGTACCTTCGTCAAAAAGGACTGCAGCATCCACTCCCTTTACAACACAGTACAGTATTAGCAATGCATCTACCTACTGTGGGAGTAGAGCACACAGCCTTCTGCATCAAAAGCAAGTATACTACCTGTTGTGCTATTAACAATGCAAGCAGGCTCACCATAAGCAGCAGTAAACCTTTGTTCCCCTGCAGCTCTCAGCTCCTTGTAAAATCTACTTGACACTCAGCTGTATCTCTGTACTTTGTAGCACAAGAAACCTGGAAAAAGCCAACATTTATTGGGGGGGGAACTAAAGCCCAAAAACCAGGGACGCTAGAATAAAATGCTGTGTTACCAACATACATTTCACTGCTAAGTATTGATCCCAGGATCCTGTGCAAAATAGTCAAAGAAACATACCACTATGCCAAATTTTCTGTTTTGTGAAAGAGAGGAAGACTAAAAGTTAAATGGCTACCATTTAGTGAATTCAGTTTTCACCATAGCTGTCAACCTCTTAGCACAAAACACCTGAACAAAGCCAATAATGGAGGAATACAGCCCCCAAACATATTCAGTTCTCACCATAACTCTCAACATTAGCACAAACAACCTGGATAAAGCCAATAATGGGGGAATACAGTCCCAAAAATAGGGACAAATTTCAAATACCCATGTTATAAACTTAGGAAAATTGCTAGAATAAAAGGTCATGTACTTTCTGAAGAATATGAAGTCTGAAATTCAAATGCCTATTATTTTTATTTAACATTTGTTAACCAGGAAAGTCTGACTTGGAACAAAAGCCAATTTTCAGCAGAGCAGGGAGAAACAGTCCAGACACATGTCTTTGTAAGATGGGAAGACATGCAGACTCCGCAAAGAAAGCACCCCAGGCAAGAATCAAACCAGAGAACCTGTAGCTGTCAGGCAACAATGCTACTAGTGCACCACTGCACTACTGACTTTGCCAGGAACAACAAACATACAGAAACCACAGACTTTATAAGGAACAGAACAAATATGATGCAAAAATCTGCAATTTATTTTACAAATGGTGGTGGGTAGGGAATTCAGGCCCTTACCACCTGCACCCAAGGTACAGGGTTCAAGCCTGAGTATTCTCTACCCACCACCATGTGTTCTCTCTAGCCACATGTATATAGCAACTGGGGCATTTTACACAGACACTTGCAGCCAGATCTGTCCTGCATACACACCCTACCCCCATAGCAGCAGATCAAACTCTGTGTTCGTCCTCCATAGCAGCAGATCAAAATCCATTCATCCTCTGTAGCACCCTGAATCTGTCCTCTGCAGCAGCCCACTCTCAAGCTATACAGATCATCCATCCTCCATAGCAGCCTGCGCAATCTGTACTGGTTTCCTCGCAAGACAAGAGTAGGTTGGAGCCTCCAGCCTGTGGGTAATGCAGCCTGGTGTCCTTCTGGTCTGTGCAGTCATCACCACACAGACTTCTGGGGTTGCAGGGCAAAGATCCCTTTCTTCCTTATCTGGACTGCCTAACACAGCAGTCTGGAGTTCAGTTCCAAGCACGCATGCGTGGAGTTCCAGGATTCAAAATATTTTTTTTATTCTTTTTTCTTTTCTTTCTACAGGTGGGGGGGACTAGTGATTTTTTTTTTATTCTTTTCTTTTTTCTTTCTACAGGTGTGGGGTGGGGGCTGCAGTCCTATAGCATGAGTAGCCCCTGAGTACTACTATGCTGTAAAATATTTTTCAGGTGGTAGTTTTCTTATATGAAAAAGTTGGTCTACTACCAACACTTTGTGTAAGATCAGAATCCCCCAAAGTAAATTTCTAATTATCTCTAATCATTTCTCTAATACTATAACTACCTACCATTATATCTAAAGTAAACACTATAACTCTTATTTGTTATCAGGTTAGTAGGGCCATCAATCAGTACATTCTTTAAGATTGCAAGAAATTTGGATGGTCTCTTAATTTGAATTTCCTCAGCTCAAATGTTGGTCTTGCATATATCCATTGGCACAGAACATTGCAGTAATAATATTGACTTATTTTAAGAAATTTTCATTTCTAGTATTCAACCTAAAAGCTCTAATAATTTATCCCCTTGGGATGTTCTTTTTGAGATAGGTGGAGTAATTAATCCTAAAGTGTAAGTAGCTATTTACAAAGTGGTATTTCTGTGTATTGTACATTCAAAACAGTTGTTAGTGCAATCCAGTTATTTTGCTACTTTAATGAAATCAGTGATTGTGTTCAATTCAATTGTTAGGAATTTTTAAAAGGCTATAGTAAAATTCAACTGTTCTAAAAAGTTATAGCAATCTTGAATCATATCCCTCATTATAAAAACAATTACAAACTGCTTATAAAATAGCACATGTGAAAATCAACCACATTTGGGTAAAACAGCAAATTTGTACCACACAAGTATTAAGTTTATAAAAGCAGGTGCTACAGCAGATCCCATGGTCACTCCTCTGACCTGTTGATACTATTTAGTACTAAAAATGTTCTATAATATTAATTTAATAAAGTACAATAAAAATTAATTTCTAGCTGGTAAAATTAGTGTATGCATTCAAATATTCTTTAATTATATTCCATGCCTCATTTTGTGGGATGCTGGTAAACATAGACTTTGCGTCCACTGTAAATAAAATAATTTCCTCACCAGTGAAGATATAATTAGTAAGTTTATGAAGAAAATCCCAAGAGTCCTTTAAATCAGATGTCATCATTTGAACAACAGGCTTCAAACTATTGAAGATAAGCATCCCTTCAGTTACACATCCACCTGCAGAAACTCTAGGTCTGATTATTGGTTGGTTCTAGCCTTTGTGCATTTTGGAGATAACAAAATGTATCTTTACCCTGGATCTGTCCATCAGTAAGAAGTCAATTGGAATTTGCTCTAAGTTACCATTAACCAGCATATCATATATAATATGTTCGGTCAATACTTCTTTTGAATAGTAACAAGTGTTAATAATTTGTATTCAATAACATTCACTAACATATTTTCAATAGCAGAAAAGTAATCATGTTGGTACATTGTCAACACTATGGGATCTTTATCAGCCTACATAAATCCTTTGTTTATTGCTTTTGCCCTTTCTCAAACAAGAACTTCTTCAGAATAAAATCAGCATCTAAAACACAGATTATATGTAAATACAAATACATGTGGCTTGTCAGATGACACCATTTTATAATCTAAGGGAAATTAAAAAAAAACATAAATACACACAAATAACTTGACCTATTATCAAAATTCTCTGTTACTATAATAAAAGTGTAAAAATATTTTAAAAATCTAATTCATTTCTTCATATATACCTGGGATAATTCTTAAAAACAAACATGAACTAATTTTAATTTTCTTTTTAATAAATTACACTTGATGTTAATAGTTACATTCAATCCTGGGCTGTGATCAGCATGTATTCATAACTGCCTTTGTGTTTCTCTTACTTCTAATTGATTTTTGAAACCTGCATGCCACACATATTAAGGTTGTTGAGCCACTATTAAAAAATGAATATTTTTCCAGTTTGGACATACTGTAGTATACCTGTATAATGAGTTTTTAAATCCCTGTTTTGCATTGCACAAACACACTTCCTCATTCTCTTATATAATGCTCTGGTCTTCATTCCTACATAAAAAGCAGGACAACATGAACACTGAGCAACATACAGAAGTCCAATGGAATTACAATTATAACTACTAAGCATTCCTATAGCTTAATATATATGAGCTATATAATGATTTCCTCTGTATTTTAACATGTTATTATACTAGTTTATTTAATATTTAATTTATAATTTTACTAGTTTGGTATTTCCCCATTTTTCAATTAACAAATCTCTCACTGACAATGATCCTTCCTGCTGATGGTATAGACCTCTTGAGTTATTTTGCTGGGACACATTTGATTCATCAAAGCAGCATACTTTGAGTCATGGCCCTACAAAATATTTTTATCAGCTGTCAGTCCATCAATACATTGGAGATGGAAGAAATGAGAGGTGTGTAAAACTTGGCCCACTGCAAGATACACAATAAAGCTCACTCCTGAATGTCACTGAATCGAGAGTTCATTTGTTTATTTAATCATTCATTCCTCTGAGAGTTTTGTTTATTTAATCATTCATTCCTCGGAGTACTTAAACATTGCTGCTGATGCCCTAGCTTTTCTCATCTCTATCCTAATCAACTGCTCCAGGACTATCACCTAAAGATATGTCCAAATCCCATGGAAAATGTGCTATAGTCTTTCTCTCCTTAAAGGCTGAAAATCAAATGAGTTCTCAAATCTCATGCCTATAGCCATATTGCCCCACTCTCAAAAATTCTGGAAAAGTGTATCAGGGTCTTAGCTTTCTCATTTACAACTGCTTCCTTTCCCTTACACAGCATGTTTTTTGTCATTTTCATAGTACATGTACAGCTCTTTTTAGTTTTACAGCGTCTGTTAGCCAATGTTAAAACTCTAGGAACTTAGTCTCAGCACTTCTCCTAGATTTATCCATAGCTTTCTTCATGGTATCCCACCAGAAATTGATTCAGACACTAGCTTGCATAGGAATATATGTTTCTATGAAGGAAAGATGATCAGAAAGTTGTGCAAGAGAATTTCTGAGCACCTGTTAACCATTAAAAACAGGGATGTTATGAATGCTTTAGCAAAGTACACATTGACTTGTGGTAATTTCAATAAACTTGTATTTTTTGTAGTGGACTTTTTAACACCTAGTCCATTTTGTGGGGATATCAAAAATCATTTGGAAGTCAACGAACTTAACTGGCATATTTGTCTACAGGCTGATAAAGTATCATGTCTAAATGAAACTATTAATATCAAATGTCTTTTACAGTTATAGGTTATTTTATTTTACTATTTTATATTATATGTTCTTAACATACATATAGATATTTATGAACTGACAGTATATGTTTTTAAAATTTCATTATACTTTTCTTGTCTATATAATTTTTTGTGATGTTTTACTTTCAATCAATTTAACTGTATCAGGTGACCTTGTTTGGATTTTGTATTTAAGGGGTATGTTTGCATTGCATTTCAGTTCTGAAGAAGTTTGTATTAAGCTTCATTACTGGTGCAGTTTTTTGCCATTTATTGCTTTTCATTTGCATTGTACTTTATAGCTGTTGCTCATTTTTTCTGATTTCCTAGCGACTTTTTCCTGTTTTTGATTTAAAAACGAGCTAACATAGGAATACATGAAACTTTACTATCTTGGTTCCCAACTTCCCTCCCCAGGTAAGCAACAGGCAGTAAAATGAAAATGACATCTCCTCTTTCCTTCCCATTGCAGTGGGTGTCATCAAGCATCTATTTTAAGTCCTCTTTTGTTCAATATATTAATTTATGTTCTCCATCTAGTTTCTAAATATCTATCATACAGTATGCTGATAACTCAACAATTATCTGTTCTGCTAACAGCATAGATAAATTAAAGCAACTAACCTAAGAGTCTTTTCACATCATGCTCCTTAACCCTAAAAAGATCCTATTTAAATCAAAGCATTCAAATGTCAATAAAATTAACTTAAAAATAACTTCCTCTAACAACACCAGCACAGAAATAGTAAGTCAAATAAAGCTTCTAGGAGACACTGTTGATGAAGGTTTAAAATCTGATCATCACATAGAACAAGCAATAAAAACACCCACCAAGAGCTAGGTGCACTCTGTATAGCCAAACAATATCTCACAGATAAAGTCCAGAAAAAAATGTTGTTCAGTCCCTTCTCATCCCTACGCTACTTTTTGCTGCTCCCATCTTGACTAACCTACAATCCACTCAACTCTCAGTCTTGGAACATAAGGCATCAGCATTTGCTACTGATTATTATAGGACACATCACTGTTTGTCTGCAGGAAAATTTAATGGTTAGAGCTAAGGCATTTTCTTATACTTTCCCAACTAGTCACTTCCCACAGACTCATCTATCATCCAGGCAAATGCCTAGATTGAAAACTATTCTAAAACTTTATAACCCAAGTAGGCAGTTGAGATCCACTGACTCAATGTTATTAACTGTTTCAAAAGATAATTCAGCTTTGTACTCTTCTTTTCTGCCAACATTTGGAACTCCCTGTCTATCACTCTAAAACACCGTAAACAACGACTCTTTTAAAGTACAAACAAGAGAATACTTAAATGATAACTGGCTCTGTATATGCGCAACTCCTGGATGAACAACGTACTGTTGCTTACTTTCTTCTATTCTTTCCAAACACTATATCCTCAGTTATTGGTCCACAATATCCTCCTTGCCCTCTACATTTTCCTGGTTTTTTCCATATATATATATATATATATATATATGTGTGTGTGTGTGTGTGTGTGTGTGTATATATATATATATATATATATATATATATATATATATATATATATATATATATATATGTGTGTGTGTGTGTGTGTGTATATATATATATATATATATATATATATATATATATATGCTAAAACATTCCCTCTCACCTCTTAATAATAATCCTCCAGTTCCTCCTTTTCTCTCCTTCTGCCAAGTTCATTTCCAGATAGCAAAAACATACACCAAATGGCATGAGGTGGACTCCAAAATGAAGTTTTTAGCATAGTTCAAGTTTATTAGTTGCTATTCGTCAATAAGACTTCCTCAGAAACCAGATATATTCCATTGCTTTTTACATGATGCTGCTATTAAATGATTATACTCCATTTTGTGCATTTGTTGATTACTTGTATACCCCTGTTTACTATGCCCTTTATGTAATATTGTACATTTTCTAGAGCTTTTCTTCCAGGGGTTCTGCTGAAAAGAGGTTGCTTTCTGCCCAGTCAGACTATAATATTGGGCAAAGTTGTTTAAGAAAAAATGAGGGTCAGAAGTAACCCAATAAGGATTTTTTCAGGTTTGAAATATACTTTTTATAAATAATTATACTAAATAGCTTTTGAAAAATGAACTATATGTTCCATTCTCCAAGTTGCTTTCTTTGTTACTTTTTATTAGTTTGTCATTACCCCAGACCTTACATGATTTTTGTCATATCTAAAGGTAACTAGATCATAGTGGCCTATACTTATTGTAATTAACCCCAACTACTTGATCTAAAGTGAATAACTGTTCTAATAAATTATCCATTTTATGTTTATTAGAAAAATGTCTTCCACAGTTAATTCATAGGATCATAGGAATTTACTAGGCTATTGGCCCTGAGGCCCCTACAAGCTTAGCCAAGAATTTAGCCGATGTTCCAACAAGTCAGCATATTATGCCACTGCCCAGAAGGGACATAGGTGGAATCTCAGGGGTGTATTTTCTGTTTCCCATCCAGTTATCCAGGTTGCACTTAAAAAGGTTTAATGAGGTACTCTGCTTTATGTGGAGAGGCAGTCTATTCTACAAAAGGGAGAGTCTTTGGGACACAAATTTGTCAAGTCAACAAGTCCTACTGATGTCACAGACCAGGTTGAGGTCTCGCATGTGAGTTACTAGAGTGGAGCTTGACTTGTGGATATGCAGTAGTCCTATCAGGGTGGGTCTGAGATTGCTTTGTATGCCAGACAAAGGTCACCTCTGAGTAGTCTGTAAGAGATTAAGTAGAGGGACAGGGCTTTTAACCTATCTGTGTAGGGTAGATGTCTGAGAACCTGGATTCTCTGGGTGAGGAATCTCTGTGATCTCTCAGACTGCTGCATGAGCTTTGTGAGGTACATGCCAAAAGGGGCATTGTATTCAAAATCCGGTCTTATAAGGGAAGAATGTAAGGGATGTTATGACCACCTTGTCCCTGGATGAGATACCCTTACTAATGAAATGGGCCATGTAGAAAGCTTTCTGTAAAGCGGAGGCAATATGGTGGTCAAAAGTCCGTTTGCTATCAACCTGGGTTCCCAAATCCCTCACAACTGATTGCATGCTTAGTGCCTTATTATAAATGTGATAATTTGTGGGGACATCATTCTCCCCAAAAGGGATGATGATGCATTTTTTGGCATTCAGTTTGAGGCCATGTTTCTGGCACCAGTCATTTGTTGGGGTGAGACCCTCTTGAAGGATGTCCACAACACTAGGGGAATTGATGATGGTACCCAGCTTGCAGTCATCTGCAAACCTGGTCAGCCATAGCCCACTAGATTTGGCCTGCACCTCTGAGAAGTTTATCCCAAACAGCAGAAGCCCCAAGACCGATCCCTGAAGTATGCCACTTGTTACGGGTCTACTACTTGAGCTGGCATCCCCTATTTTGACTAGGTGGGTTCTATCAGTGAGCCAGTTTACTACCCATCTGGTAACATATGGATTAATGCCTAGTTGAGAGAGTTTATCTATTACACCTGAGTGGAGAATAATATTGAAGACCTTGGTGACTGTCTCAAAGTTGACCAAATTTAACAGGCATGATGTCCCCTTGACAAAACTAAATTGTGTGGGATCAAGTGTCTGGAGATTGCCAATGTCCTTGTTAATGAGGTCCATGATAATCCACTCCATGGCCTTGCAGATCAGGCTAGTTAGGCTGATGGGTCTATAATTTCCTGAATCAGTGGATGCTCCACCTTTTTCCAAAGGGATGACAGTAGCTGTCCTCCATTTGGCTGGGATGGAGACGGTACTCGGGCTTTGGCTGAATAGGGTGCCTAATGGTGCTGCAAATTCCTGCCTAAGTTCATGTAGGATGCAGCCTGGGATGTTATTGGGTCCCATGGAGGCTGTATTTTTTGCCTTTGAGAGGGCAGTGATGAGTTGCTCCTTAGAGATAAGGGAAGGGGGCAGGTACTGGGGCTGTCCTGTTTTACTGATGGGGCAAATAGAGGAGTGAAGTTTTCACTGAACCTGTCTGTCAGCAGGTTGGCTATATTTACAGGGTTTGTGTATGTGGTGTGCCTGACCACTAGTTCTGAGCAGACCTGGGTGCTTCCCTTGAGACTGCAGACATATGTGAAGAAAGCCTTATGACTGTCTTTAGTAGATGTGGCCAGTTTGGACTCAAAGTTTGCTTTGTAGGATTTCACTACTGCTCTTATTTGCTTGTTCAGGCTAAGGAGAGATTGCTTCCAATTAGACACCTGATCCTTCTTGGTCCTGGATAGCAATATTTTCCTTTTATTGTAGAGTTTACTTACTGTAGATGTCCACTAGACAGGTTTACTCTTCCTTGAGGAGAAGGATTTCATCCTATCTGGTATTCCTGATTCCATGCAGCTATATATAGTACTTTGGCGTACGTTTGGACATATATGCCACTTTCTGTGGAAGGGGTGGGGGCTGTGAAACTGCTTATACCTTCCCTCAGGAGGTTGTAATCAGCTTTGGAGAAGTTTTGTTGTTTGACCCTAGCTGGGGGGAGGGGTTCAGGGGAGATGGTGACTGCAAAAGGGACTGCTTTGGGGTCGACTCTTACCAGGGATGATTACACTGTAGGGATGCTGCAGTGATTACTCATGTTGGTTAATACCAAGTCCAAGATATTTTCACCCCTTGTGGGAGTGTCAACCAATTGGTCCAATGCATTTGCATTGACGAAATCAAGGAATCTCTGGGTATTTGTGTTTTGGCATGAGTATTTCTTCTAATCTATGGTTGGATAGTTAAAGTCACCCAGGATCAGGGTAAAGGGTTGAGTCTTGAGTGATTTGAAGAGGTCCAGATAGGTGGAGTGGGCAACTAGAGTCAGAGTTGGAGGCCTATAGGTAGCTATGATTTGAATAGGGGTCTTGCCAATTGTTAACTGCGCCTGGAGTATTTCCTGTGCATCATACTGTTTGACCAGTATAGAGGTGTGTATATCTTTTATATATATTGCAACTCCACCTCCTTTTGTTTTGCTGCCTACAACTTGAGGTCTGAATGAAAAACAGGATGAGTAACCTGGTATGGCTGAAGTGCTCTCTGCAGCTTTGAACCAGGTTTCTGTGACTGCACAAATGTCAGCTTCTTCCAGGGTTAAGAATTCTTGCAATGAGTGCAGTTTCATGCTTAGACTTCTAGCATTTAGCATCATAACCTTTCATTTACATTTTGATGTTGGTAGTTTTGACCTCATGGCATTGCCTAAAAAAGGCACTATGGGGGAGGCAAGAGGCTTTGCCAGGAGCCTGAAGCCCAAGGGAGACAGATGCAGGCCATCTCTGGCAAAGCATTGTGACTTGTCAGTTATGTCAACCCAGGCTGTCATGCACTGGATCCCCTTTGAATGACACCAGAAACTAATTCAGTTGTTAAAGTCAATCATTTTCTGTTTGTATTGAGGCATCATTCTGGGTGATGATAGAATGCTGCTTAAGGCTAGGGACATATGTGCCTGGGACACATACTCAGCGAGCTCAATCATATCTCTCTTCATATATTCCAGGGAGGTACATCTCAAGTCATTCACTCCAACATGGACTATGACAGAGTCATAACAGTACCTGTTGAGAGACTTGAGTGCATTGATTATATGGCGGATTCTGGCACCTGACAAACAACTAACCATAACTTTCTCCTTATCCAGCCTGGGAGGGGCACATCTGTGTGTCTCACAATGGAGTCTCCTATGACTAATATGTTGGGTTTATGTTTAGGCCTTAGTGGCTGTGAGACACAGGTGTGTGGACTATGTGTGGTGCGTGGTGTTGTGGGCAGTGGAGTTTGCATGCATTTATGCCTCGGAAGTCTCTTTTCATTTGAGTATGCTTTTTCTGAAGGCCTTCACATATGTGGGAGTGCGTTATGTAGGTGTGGGTGGTGTTTGAGGTGTGATGTTCATGTTGCCAACCTTCTCAGTGCCAGATATAGGGTCTGTATCAGATAGTCAAACTATCAAAAGTATGAACGTCATATGTTCGACACCATATAATCGAAGTTTTGAAAGTTCTAAAGTTTTAACGGAGATCTCCTTACAGCATGGAATGGGAAGATTTCCTTTTTCTGCACTGTAGTGCGATCTCGGAGTTGGTATATTTAAAGAGCAGGGGGTGTGTGGGGCACAGTCCCCCACGTGGGTGGTGCAGGGGAGCTTGGCCCCCTGCTTAAAACATTGAGGTAGGTTTTGTTGTGTAGTTTTTTTTTTTTATTAAATTTTTGAACTTTTAAAAGTTCAATCATATGGTTTCAACCATATGACGTTTAAACTTTTAAAAGTTCGATTATCTAATATAGACCCCCAGATATACTGGTTATGGGGGAGAGAGCAGTGACACTAAGTGCTTAATGTATTTGCATTTCTCAAAAATTGTGTTCCTAGATGGTAGTAATAGAAGGTTGTCCGTATACATGACGCAGTTGCTACATTGTCTCAGGATGCCCATATCGACCAGACTGGCAGGAGAAAATGTAGGAAACTGTCCATCCATATTTGTCAGAAATTGAAAGAGCTAAGAGGATAAAGGGAGAAAGGTCTGCAAGTAGTACTACTAGATGATAACACAAGTGCTACTAAGGGAAAACTTGTAGATGGAATACCTCAAAAAGGGTTAGAAACCATGCAGCTGAAGCCCTGGATGCCACAGACCTGTATCTAGTCTATGCTACTCAATTTTTAAGGTTAAGAACTCAGTAAGAAAAAACTCACAATGAAGCACAGATTAATTACTTATAGTCAAAAGAAAAGGACTCACAGTATGAAAAAAGTACAGTTAAACAGCAACAAAATGCAGTAAAATGCAGTTAAACAGTAATGAATTGTGGTAGATAGCAATGAAATATAGTTAATCAGTAAATTGCTTTAAAACAGTAGCTCACAAGTCACAACAGTAACAGACAGCACAAATAAAGCAGCGTAATAAATACGGCAAACTAAACGCAGTTGAACTCCTAAGCACAAACAGCAAAATGAAGTAGAAAGAGGTATAGTTTTTTTTTTTTTTTTAGTAGAAAGTGAAGAGACAGAAGATAATGAGATAATTCAAGTTTCAGAAGCTAAAGGGGTGGGCCTTTACTAAGTTGTCACTTTAAACAGTAGAATGAGCTGATGCAATGTGACTGGGGGGAGTGGCAGTATCAACTTTATACTAGAGGTGGGCAACTCAAAGCCACCAAGATTTAAGACCACCACCACCACCACCACAACAGCTGGGCGGGTGGGTAGATCAAACTAGACCGATTCTTTCTGCCACAAAGAAAACAGCTAGGCCTCTCTAGACAAAAGATTTCACTACAAGCTCAAAAGGTCACAAACAGTAACAGATAGTCAGCTCTAACGGACAAAAAAGGAGACTAAAAACAGTTGCACAGATTATGTAGATATACAGTAAAACAGAAGTGCATAAACAGTTGAAAATAAGCACTTATCTTTTTCCAATATCACAGCAGAGCAAATGGCAGAAGGCCTCTCACTGCAGCTTTAAACAGCTTGAGCAAATAAGTACATCTGGTTTAAAAACACGCTATTAAAGGCGGAGAAACAGAAACCAGCCCAATTATCCATAAAAAAATAACAGTGTTGCAGGAAGGCTTTTAGCTAGATCAGACTAGACTGATTCTTTCTGCCACAAAGAGAACAGCTAGGCCTCTCTAGACAAAATATTTTACTACAAGCTCAAAAGGTCACAAACAGTAACAGATATTCAGCTCTAACAGACAAAAAAGGAGACTAAAAAAACTGTTGCACAGATTACACAGATCTACAGTAAAACAGAAGTGCAGAAACAGTTGAAAATAAGCACTTATCTTTTTCCAATATCACAGCAGAGAAAATGGCAGAAGGCTTCTCACTGCAGCTTTGAACAACTTGAGCAAATACATACAAAAGGCAGCTCAAACACCGACAAATTAAATATCCTCACCAGAATTTGTGATACAGAAATTTTCTATTGCTATCTTAATCATATTAAAATATTTCATAAAAAGTATTTTACCAAAATACTAGGATTGTCTGACAGAATTATATTGTGAAACATATTTAACCAGTAAAGGTATATGATCCAAGAAGAATGAGAGTAAAACAATAATAACCTTGAATTACTTAGAAAAAAAATCATAAAAATTGCAATCCAATTTTTCATAGCTCTTAAATCTTAAACATAAATGCATAAATTCATGTGCCAAGGGATATTTAAGATACCAAAAATCAGATATAAGGCCTGGTGTATAAAGAAGTGTTAACTTCACTAGCCAAAACAATGTATGCCATGTTTAACTAAGATGAATTTCTGGATAATTTTGATGAAAAGTCACCATACACTTTAAGGGGAGTATAAATAGAGCCACTTGTTAATACAATATTCTATAGCTGAAGATTTACTAAAAGGTTTCTGTTGTTATTATCTGAATATGAAGATAAGATTTTAAATGTGAAAGAGGTTAAATATACTGCTACTTCTCTGCCCTGATTGTCAGAGGTGTTTATAAATGCCTGCTTGAAAATCTTTGCTGAAGAAAGAATGTAATGGTTAGATAAAGATAAATGATAGTCTTGAAGACAAATTATACCTGTACATGCTGAGAAATGCTTAATTTAATTGGACTGGCTTTTTATTTGCATGGTTTCAGTCAGTAAGGTTAACTGAGAAAATATTCATAAGATTTTGGAGCTGGCAATATTCATACTCCAGACAACAGAAAGAATCTCCAAAAAGAAAATTCTACTAGTCTTACTGATGAGCTCCTCTGTAGCATGTCCATTCAGTTCTACTATGAATTCATGAAGCTGATGATAAAAAAATGCCTGTTATACAGAAATGTGAAATATTTAACTCTAAGCATTTTTTGCAGGGGGCACACCCCACTGTACCCCAAGTATGGTGGGCATTCCTTCCACACTCCCTAACTGAGGTATACCAACTCCACTGCTGCACCATAGGTTCATAGGTTAGTACTAGGCTAGCTGCCTTCGAGCCCATTTTAAGGCTAGCTAATTTCCCTTTTTGTGCTCAAAATCACCTATCCCATTGGGTTATAAATTAGCCTTACCCATTCCATGGTTGAGAATTTTATATTACCCCTAATGAGAATAACTGGGATGATACCACTGATAATTTGAAGGGACCAATGCATGTGATGAAGCATTTAGGAGCTGCCTCTGTCCATTAGTATTACAGGTGGCAGTCCTGGAGTAAATTATCTGATTCCCATTCATAGCCTTAAGTTGCACTTGAAAATGGACATGGATGAACTTTGTTTTATGTGGATGGGGGGGGGGGCTGTTCCATAGAAGCGGTATCCTCTGATAAATATACTTGTCCCTCCAAATCATTCTACTGATGGTGAAGAAGATATTTAGATTCCTAGACTGAGAGTTTCTGATACCATGACTTGCTGATGTGCAGTAAATCCATCAGTAATGAGTTGGAGGATGCCTTGCATGTCAAATGCAAGTCACCTTTTAGCAGCCTGTAGGATACCAAATATAGTGACAGGGCTTTGAGATGATCCTTGTAGAGCATGTTGTTAGGCCTTATATCCCTTTAGTATGGTATTTCTGTGGTCATTCCAGTTGTTGCATATTTCTGGATAGATACAAGCCAAAGGGGGCATTATATTCAATGACTGGCCCAACAGACAAAATTGCCTGAGCAAAGCAAGGCAATGACATCCCAAGATCTAGACACAATGCCTTTGTTTATAAGCTGTGCAATATAGGACTTTCTTACAGAAATAGACACAGGTTGGTGAAAAGTTAGGTCACTGTTCACGTAAGTTCCCAAATCCTGAACAGTTGAGTAAACTCTTAGAGGTGTATTGTAGTAGATCCCTGAGGTACAGGACTTTCCAAAAGATTCGGTAATGCATGTTTTTGGCATTTAATTTCAGAACATAATTTTGACATCAGTTATATATTTGAGACAAACCTTCCCGCATGATGGCTAAGGCATTTGGGGATTCAATTACTTCTATTAGCTTGTAGTCATCTGCAAACTTTGTCAGCCAGAGCCCTTTGGTGTTGGTTTTTACTTCAGAAAAGTAGATTCCAAACAGCAGAGGTCCCAGAACATAACCCTGGGGGGGGGCTCCACTGCTGACTGATCTCTTTGTGGAGATAACTTCCCCTGTTTAGATTATCTGCATCCTATCTGTGAGCCAGTTGACTATTCGGTTAGTGAAGTAGGAGTTTAAACTCAGTTTATTTAGCTTTTCTACTAAGTCTACATGGGGAAGTGACTTAACTTGAAGAATCTCCCAAAATAAGTGAATCATTTCCAGTGCACACTTAGAAATCATGCTGGCAATTATTTTGTATAGAAATTAGTGATTGGCTTTCTGACTGCAGTATCTGGTGGAAAATCTTAAACTATTCAATCAGTGTCATTTTAATATATATTATGTCTGTGGTTTTGACCAACAGAAAAAAAGTCATGTACATCTTGTTGTAACTGCTCTATTGATCTTGGGTTTTGAAGGACCTTGTTTGTAAACCAGATCATGTTTAATAAGAGAAGTACTTTCTTACTCTGAAACTTTCACAGAATAGATAATATTGCTTGGACTGACTCACTTAGTGACCATATGTTATCTAAATGCTCAGGAGTTCCAATAAAGTATAAATTATGCCTGCAAAATCACATTTCCAAATTAAGAATCTTCTCCTGAGATGAAGATCTGGTATTTAACAAGTTTTTATCATCCAACACTAGATGGTCAAACCTCTAGGATAGACTAGACATCTTTGTTTCAAGATGTGTCTGATTGTCAGTTAACTTAGTAAGTTCTCTTTTTGTTGAATTAAACAGATTTTATTGTTGGATATTTTCAACAATAAAAGGATGAATTTAAATTATCCAATTTTAAAATGATGGCAGTAACCCAAAATAGAATGAGTTGTAATTTAAACCATTCTCCATAGATAAAGTAGTTTCAGTGTTACACGATAAAATAGATGGTAAATAGGAAACAAGGATGGAAGGATTCTCTAAATTTAATGCTGAGTTTGTTAACATGACCTGTGTGTCAGTACGAGCGGTTTGCACTTGTATTTTTGAAACTATGGCTGAAGTGGTAGTTACAAGCATTAAAAAGTCATCTACATTGACAGCATTACCTGCTAATGTACACAACTCTTAACTGGCTGCAGAGTTAACACTACATTCAGAGTAACTGCTTCATCTGCCTCCATACCCTGTCTAAGCTGCTCTGTCACTGTAGACGATGAAGAAGAAGAGTCTACTGAATCACTAACTGATTTTCATGCAGGGAAAAATCCAGTTCTTTTCCCTCGTGACACATTCCTCTTCCTTTCTTCCTTTCCACCTCAGCTAATTCAAATAAGGAAGAAATCTCCTGAATAAGATCCATATTGTCAATCTGTACTTGTCTAATAATTTGTGTATTTGTTTAAATGCTACACCAATGCTTTTCTTGTGAGACTTTTCCTCCTGCTTTGCATCACAGAATACTCAAAGTGGTATATTAGTAAAGAAAAGTACTAAAGAAGTCATTTGAATAAGTAGATTACAAACAGGGAATGATTAATATTTTTTTGTATTTAGACTACCATATTATTGTACTTCACGTTTTCTCTTTCTTTTGTTTCGCAAAACTTACTTAAAATTATGGAAGAAGTTGCCAACTACAACATAAAACCATGATTCTGAAATGCTGTTAGTCCACTACTGCCAGCATCTGTGTCATTATTCCAATGCTACCCAATAAACTTATGCTCCCTCATTATTGCCACCTACAGAATTCCAAATGTAAGAAAATATGATAGCACCAATGCTCAGCTATGTCACTGGGCAATTTCACTTAATGCTGGCAAAAATTGTGCTTTAAAAGAAACTAACTCACATTGCATTGTTTCATTAGGTGGGCTCCAAATCTGTCTAGTTGAAACAGATGCAATCCAAACTATTGATAGCTAGACATGTATTTTATCATTAGATCTATTAGTGTTTACAAAAACAACAAGCCTTACTGAGCAGCATAATTTTTTTGGAGTAGGCCTTGGGAAAATTTATCTCAAAAATGAATAATAATAATAATAATAATAATAATAATAATAATACAATATTCATTTGTAACTGTGAAGAAGTCTACTCACTGTTGCAAAACAAACAGCAGTTCTGGGAGCATCATGACAGGAATGTCATACACTTCTGGTCATTATTTCACAAGACTGGAACTGACTCTGTTGCAAATTAACTGAATTATGGAGCTGCTGAAAAGAAGAAAATGTGGGTTGTACTTTTGTTTTATGCATTCTCTCTCTTTTACAAGTTTCTGTGTCCCTGGAGTAATTATGTTTAAAGAGTAGAGATGTTGGATGCTACCCACATATAACAGATAAGGGGGTGGGGTGCACCCTGCAAAAAATTGTTTTGTATAATTTTTCACCTGACTGTTATAAGAATGCAATAAAATGATGCTTTATACATTCTAATTTGTATTAACTGCATGCTGACCAAACAAAACAAAATTATTCAGAGAAATTTCATAGCTGTCATATTTTAGATATGGTAACTATGAATTTTTCAGAGCCCCTGAAGATGTTTGCATACAGTGTAAGTAAACTCATCATTTGAAACACAAATGACACAGTTGGGCAAGACGACCACATAGTTAAAAGGGGGTGGGGTTATATAATGTGCATTGAGAAAAATATGTATCAAAATTATTCACAGTAACCTGGATTATGAGATTGCATTTCATTTCCTGTATATACTTGTATAGTTTTGGACTGTTTAAATATTTTGAACAGTTACAACATAATTCCTTCTTCAGACCATGTTATCAATGTACACATGCTGACATTCTTTGTATGCAGATTACACAACCTTTTTATTGCCCTCAAAAACTGAAATCTACAATAAAAAGTCACATTTTCAGTATCATGTTCACAATTTCAGCATTTTTCTTCATTTTCTAAGCTCATGAAAGGAATATGCTAAAAATGTTCCTACTAGTTACAGAAAATTACAGATGTTATAATTCAACATTTGCACTGGCAACTATGAACTCCTATCAAAAAGATCCCAATAGTGTGAAAATACAATGTGTGTCCCTTTTTTCCTTTGTTTCACATTGGTGTGTTATTTTTCTCTCGTTACCTATTATTGCTTTATTGTTGCATTTGTATTTTTGATATTTTTTGTTATGCATTGCCTGTAAGACTATTGTTTTTCTTTTTTTAGGGAAAGAGAGTGGACTGGTTGTCTCACGACATAAACAGAAAATCATATTGTTTAATAGCCATGTTTACAGTGCAATCTAATTCACTTAAGTTTGTACTGTGGCTCACTCTCTTATGTGTCACATCAGACCTCTAGAGTAACCCCATGGACAGCCACTGCTAACTGTGGAATTTCAGGGCAAAGTGGAAATGGAAATATATTGTCAGGTCTTTCTTCCATATTAGACACACTTACGCAAACACCTATGGGCAATTTAGCATCTCTGATTCACCTTAGTGCATGTTTGAAATGTGAGAGGAAACCAGACCACTCATAATAAACTCACATGAACACAGGAAGGGTATGCAGTTTATATTATGCACTCTTACAAATATATATATATATATATATATATATATATATATATATATATATATATATATATATATATATATATATATATATATATACTGAAAACTACTTGGAAATGCTTTATAATTTAATATGTGTTCCTGACACGAATACGAGGATTAAAGATTCATCCTATATTATGTATGAGGTAATTATTTCTCTCCCTTGTCCTACACAATGTAAGACCTATTATAGTCAGAAAAAAAATAAAAAAAAGTAATTTCCATGACATGACATAACCTTTAATGCCAAGCTCACTGCTTTAATTACTTCTGGTAACTGGCAGCCAGTTAAGAATAGCTTTGTTCATCAAAACACGTTATGCAAATGCCATACTTACACATTTACCAGATATGTATAAAAGTTTTAAAAAATGATAATGTGATTGTTTAGCTAATAATGCAGAAAGTGAATTTTTCATTACTTTTTAGTTTCTCAGGAACATTTCTTAGCAATATCCATATTTATTCACAGTAATGCCTTACATACTATTATTTTATTAAACTCATTCATCTGCCTTTTGTAACTAATTTACCAAGGAATACTGTCCCATATGCTATGTAAACAAGAAGGCATTGCAGGTTATGTATTTCTTCCAATATTTGGTTAGAAGGAAATTGTTTGCAGCATGTTAGATCTACTCAATGGAATTCTCTGAAATGCCTTATTGACCTTATGAAAGAGGAATGATCCTTTGCCTGAACTGATAGCTGTGCATTATATTATTCTAATATATGGCAAGCAGCTAATCAGGATGCTGAAAATGGCAATACATTTTGTAATGCATGGCCAGCATACAGGAATATGCAATACAGAGAGGCCTTACTAATTGTAATGAAATTATGTTATACCCGGCATCCTTAAATAAATGTTATCTTCCCACCAAAATCGATTAGACAAATGAATAAAATAGCTGTTTTTTTTACCAAGAGATTTTTTCAGTTAATAAATAACATATATTCAGATATAGAAAACTTAAATATAGTTGATATAATAAATTCTTTAACAAAATCAACATAAACTATGTAAAATATTTACAAAGGCCTGATGTTAGATATTAGATTAGAACTCCAAAATGTCTTAATTTTTATTAGCAATTCAAACACTAATAGCATTGTTCCTCAAATAAAAATCATTTAGAAACAAGAGAAAATCTTCAAATGATGGAGGAATAGATATCCTCCATTTCTTCGTGATGCTTTTTCTTGTGAAAGCCATGATGGACTAACAAATATTAAAATTAAATTTCTCAAATAATTTTTGTCTATTATACTGAATAGTATTAGAAACTCTAATAAAAACATTTTTTCAGAAAATAATGCTTACAAAAATTCTTCTATTTCAGACCAGTATAAAGAAAAAGAAGAACATTAAAAAATATGAATCCAGGCAGCATTACTATTCTGTGAACATCTCCAGCAAGAAATAGGGATATTTCCATTTATTTTAACAATTCTATTAGGAGTAAGAAATGCCCTGTGTAAAAATTTCCAGGTAAAGATATGCCCAAATCAAGACCATGTATGCTTAATAGAGGATAACAGCTGTAATTCATTATGAAAGTTAATTTGTGATATGATATGATTCCAAAATTTTACATTTAAGTTAGTTTTTTATTCAATACATATTTTATGGAGTTTAGAAATTAAATTGTCTATATTCGTATTATTATATACTATCTCATAAATTAAATAAAAAAGTTTAGGTTCCCCTTTGCAACAAGAATTTAATATATATATATATATATATATATATATATATATATATATATATATATATATAAATCATTTGTATAAATTTTTAGATTATGTAAAAATAGCCAGTTTAGGGAGTTTAAATTCTGATATAAGGTGTTGAATTTCTTCGGGTTTCTAGTCTTAAATGCAAAGATACCAACAACTAAAGCCTTTACCTCCCAGTTTTCAGACAATTGAACATTAAGTTTATTATAAAAGTTTTTTGTAGTATTAAAAGGAATGAGAAGCTCAAACCAATTTTTCATACCAATGCTAGAGAAAATAATGTTTTTAAAAGTTTTTTTCATAAAAAAAGTATTCTGAGTTTGTATGACAAATTTAATTTATACTGAATTATGTTACACAGAGAGTGCCAATGTAGATTAACTGAATTAGATAAAATATAGTTAGATAAGTTAACATTTTGATTTTCTAGAAGATTTAGATGCAAGAGTTTCCAATTTGAATTATAGCTGGGATCAATTCACGTTAATATAATTATAAAAACTGAGGCTTTTACATAAGAATCATTGTCAGAGAAATGAATTCCTCCTTGATTCCAAGACCTTATGTGATGTGAAAGAGGTACTCTAGGTTTATGAGGATACCAAAGAAAATTTAAAAGAAGATTATTTATCTCTTTGGTGTGCTTTTACGTGGAAACAGAGACACTGCTTGTATAATATTTTATTTTAATAATCTTATCATAGTTGACATTTCTTATTTCATCTATAGAGGAAATTAATTCAATACCTAAATATTCTTTGGAATTAACCTCTAAGCCAATAACGTGATTTGTGCAAATGGATCATTTCTTCTTTTATTTAATAGATTTGGTTTGATTAAAATGTAGACCAGAAATGATTTGAAAAGTTTCTATTATGTGTTTAAGTTCAGAAAGAGTTGTTTGTGAATTAGAAAGCATTAACAGAATATCATCGGCAAATAACATAATTTTGGAAGGATAAGAAATCAAAATATCTATTCCTTTAATGTTTTGATTCTCTCTGATTAAAATGGTAATGAATTCAATAGCTAGTACAAACAGAATAGGAAAAAGGGGCAACCTTGTTTAGTGGCTTTAATAATAGGTATGCTCTCAGAGATGAAAGAACCTACTTTCACATATGCCATATTATTTTTATAAATATTTTTTAATAAAGAGATACAGCTTAAAGGAAAATCAAATTATTCCAATATTTTAAATACATAATCCCAATTTAAAGAATCAAAAGCTTTTTTAATATCTAAGCTGATTAATAATACTTCATTATTTTTCGTATTTATATAATCTATAAATGTTAAAATACATCTAATATTATCATGTATTGGTCTTTAATATATAAAACCTGTTTGATCCAAATCTATCACTTGAGCTACAATCATTGTTCAGAAGTGAAATAGGTCTATAATAAGAACAATTTAGAGGGCTTTTATTTTCTTTTAATATTAGAGAAATTAAAGAATATTTCCATGGAGGGGAAACCTTTTCACTAGATTGGATTTCAATAAGCATTTTATGAAAAAAAGATAATATATTGGGGAAAGTATATATTTCAGAAATTATTCCATCTATTCCAGGAGCTTTATTAAACTTTAGCTTTTTAATCTTATCTGCAACTTCTTTATAAGCAATGGTTTTATTTAGATCATCCTTTAAGATTCAACTTATTTTCTTAATGTTAAGATTATTATAATAGTTGAATGCAAAATTATCTGAATGAGTATTTATATTGGTATTTAAAGTCATGTAATGAAATTAAAGGCATCAATAATTTCAGCTATATCTGTTGTATTTTTATACCTTTCATTTCTGACTTTGAAGATGTTATTAAACTTAGATTGAATGTTAACTCTCCTAGGATTGTGCATGTGTTTAGGGGATACTGAATAAGAGTTTAATTTTAATGTATGTTAAAAAGACGTCTACAGTAGGCTGAAAAGTTAAAGTCAAAACTGGTTTAATTACAAATTGGTGAGAGCTTTCACTGCAACTCCACTGCTTCAGGCCATATAACAAAAACCAACATAACATTCAATCCTATTTAAAAACAAGATTGAATGTTATGTTGGCTTTTGTTATATTGTCTGAAGAAGCAGAGTTGCTGTGAAAGAGCTCACCAATTTGAAATTAAAACAGTTTTTACTTGAACTTTTCAGCCTATTGTGGATGTCTTTTTATCATACTTTGCTATTTGTATTTTGTCCTTGTCCCTTTGTATCTCTCCTTTTGCTTTGTTTAGTTTTATTGTTTCTGAGACCAAATTTGTTTTATGAGTTAAAATTTTTAAATACTTTTTATTTACATCTTCTATTTCTTGTATATTGGCTTTATTATTTTTAATATCCTTAAATTTTGCCTCTACCAGACAATTTTGAATACTCTCGAGTTCTGAATCCCATTCTTTAATTTTGATTTTATACCACATTAAGATTTGACCATAAATATAGGCTTTTAATGAATCCCATACCAATATATTTTCTACATCTGGTGTTCTATTATTTTCCAATTCAGTTCTGAACTCAACTAAGGTTTAAAATCCTTAAGTTTGGTAATATAGACAGGGATTATTGTTATTAATGCCAGTCTTTTAGAATTAATTTGAATTTTTAAGACAAGAGCATTGTGGTCTGAGATAGGAAAGGAAACTATAGCAAATATGGTATACTGGATGATAAGTCAGTACAAAATTCTGGTTTGTGTGCCAAATTTAAGATCTTAATTAGAAAATAAAAATAATTAGAATTTTTCATAATAAAAGTATCCTTTAAGTTAAGAGCATCTATCCATTTTAATAACACTTTAGCTGTAGAGGTTGTTCTTAACTTCCTTTTGTTGGTTGTATCTGGTTCATTTAGTAGACAATTAAAATCCCTACATATAATTAAAATTGCTTTACATTTATGAAAAATTATGTCTAAATGCTTTTTAGCAAGATTTGAACCTAACCAAAAACTAATAGACAGTAATAAAACGCTGAAAATAAAATGCCAATTAGCACACTACACGGAACTGCTAGTTTAAAACATCTTTAATGGTTAAGCGTGTTCATCTACTGAAAGTAGACTTCATCAGAACAAAAGACAATACATCATACCTCGTTTATATATTACTCAACTCACTTGATCCATCAGTTATTCAGTTAGTTAATTAGGTAATTGAACACCATGAACTTAGAGATACACCACCTAAAATCTCTCCACAAAACACATTCATTTGTAAAAATATATAATAATTATATTCACTGCTCAAAAAACAGCAACTATTTGATAATGAAAAATAAAAAATAAATACGTATGTTGTTTGCATATTTGCAAAACCTATTAAAGCTTAACCATGACCATCTTATGAGAACATATTAATTATTGGAAATATCTCTGAGCTTAAGCATGGGCAGTATGGATACAAAATCATTTAATCCTGGTGATTTAGTTGCATTCAATTTTAATTGCCATTTCATCTCTTTTTTCTCTAGAACTATAGTCTCATCCCCTCCCCTAGGGTTAACATTCACCTGGTCAATAATAGCAAAATGAAATTCAGTGCAGTTGGAGCTCTGCAACAAATGTTTATGCAAAGTGTTGTTCACACATTTTTAGAAATATTATACAGATGTTCATAAATATGACACTTTAGTGACCTATCGGTCTTGGATATATAAAATGCCAGACAATCACGGCATTTAGCCAGGTAAACCACTCTTTCAGACAAACAATTCTGTTTCCTAAAACATACCTCACTCCTAATAACATTCTCAAGTATTAAGTGATCTACCTCCAATATGAATGAACATTGTGTGCAATCCCCACATTTTCTTGGCATTGTCTTCTCATCTTTATTATATGGCCCACCCCCTGCTTATTGTTCAAATCTTACTTTAAAACTAGATCCAACCTTTTGTACAAAGTTAGAGTTGGGGCCCACAAGATTGTATAAATCACTATTAGCTCTAAAAATATTCCAATCAGTACTAAAATGTCCTTAACTAAATTAATATGTTTGTTATATTTTTAAATAAATGCTCTCTCAAAGTTCCCCCTTTATCATTACCTAGCATGGGTCTATATTGTTCATCCCATCTGAACATTACATAGTCCTTTGTATCCTGAATAAGGGACTCTGGATACCCTCTATCCAAAAACATACCACCAATCAACTCCACTTCCTTAACAGCATCCTCATATACAGATGTCATCTTTGCTGCCCTTATCATTTGTGATTGTCCAGCATATTATATCGGCTAGACTGATAAGTCACTAATGTGTCATATTTATGAGCATTTGTATGTTGCTGTTTGTCTTTCAGCTTTTCCCGGTTAGGGGTCACCACAGCAGAGCTCTGGTCTGCTAATGATTGGCAGTGGATTTTTACGGTGCCGAGTTGCCAGCCCAATGCCCAACTTTCAAAGAAGGCACACCCATTCATGCATGCACCTACCTGCATGTCTTTAAACATCACTTGACCATGGGTAGGGCATGCAGACTCCACACAGAAGGCACTCCAGCTGAGAATCGAACGGGAGAATCTCTTGCTGTGAGCCAACAATGCTAACCGCTGCACCACAGTGGCCTACTATTTATGACATTTGTATAATGTTTCTAAAAAATGTGTGAATAATGATTTGAGTAAACATTTGTTGCAGAGCTCCAACTGCACTAAATTTCATTTTGCTATTATTGGCCAGGTGAATGTTAACACTAGGGAAGGTGATATGACTATAGTTCTAGAGGAAAAAGATGAAATGGCAGTTAAAACTGAATACAACTAAATCACCGGGATTAAATTATTTTGTATCCATACTGCCCCTGCTTAAGCTCAGAGCTATTTCCAATAATTATGTTCTCTTAAGATGGGCATGGTTAAGTTTTAATAGGTTTTGTAAATGTTGTGCAGACAACTTAAGTTTTTATTTTTTATTTTTCATTATCAAATAGTTCCTGTTTTTTGAGCAGTGAATATTATTATTATATATTTATACAAATGAGTGTGTTTTATGGAGAGTTTTTAGGTTGTGTATCTTCAAATTCATGGTTTTCAATTACGTAATTAATTAACTGAATAACTGATAGATCAAGTTAGTTGAGTAATATATAAATGAAGTATGATGCATTGTCTTTTGTTCTGATGAAGTCTACTTTCAGTAAATGAAAGTGCTTAACTATTAAAGATGTTTTAAACTAGCAGTTCCATGTATTGTGGCAATTGGAATTTTATTTTCAAGCTTTGAACCTAAACCAGGGAACCAATGAAGAGTAACGAAAGTCCAGATTCTATTGTCACACTTAAATATTATGAAGGCTAACAGACCTTCCTATTCCTCATAGGCCTGGGGAGATATCATGGTATTTTTTCATAAAATCATAATACCTCTTTTCTCAGATTTAAAACTTGATTGCTCCAAAATAGTATATTTATGTGGATTCCATTTTTTTCTATATGTTTAATATGAGTTTCTTGAAGTAAAACTATTTGAACTCTGTTTATATTTAAATAATGTACTAAATTTGTTATCAGATTATTTAGTCTATTAACATTTAAGGATAATATAGTTGTTTCCATTTATGTGATTATTAATTGTTTAGATTTTGTTGATTTATGTAAATATATAGAAAAAATAATATATACCATTATAGTACATTTATATTTTGACCTAAATATTAGAAAAGTCAGGGCATGAAAAAAAGAAGAAATTTGAAAAAAAACATAAAATATGTTATAAAATTGTGAACAACATAAAACAACATTCATGGAATTATCACAATTCCTAATCCAATAGCTAAAAAAGCTATTAGACTATCCAACACTATCTTACAATACAACGTATATCTATATAAGAGCTCTGTAATTATATGAGAAAATAGGGACTTTATATACTTAAAAAATATGAATAACATCAGTATTAATTATTTACAAAAACAAAAAAGTAAAAAGCATTTATATTAAGTTAAAAATTAATAAAATAAAATAAAATGAATATATTACAATTAAGAACAATATTGTGGATGAACTGTTTCAAATTCAGATCTCATGAGGCAAATAATTATAAATTATAATACATATTCTGTTACTAACATGTTATACGATATCCATGCTACATGACTAGTAGAATAGTTTGTCATGTGCAGATAGCTTATTTTAACTCTTTTGGTTAGATAAACACAAAAATATTGTTCCTATTGATTTTATTATCATGAATTTTAAAAGTATTAAGTGTAATTTCAAAAGTTTTAACTTAATCAAAATACTGTGCTTTGCCCAAAACAAAATGCACATACAAAACAAAATAATATATCCATTTGTAGTCCCCCTCTCATTCATAATATACTCGGAACAATTTGAAATAAATTCCCTTTTTTGCATGAAATGAACTCATGCATCTGAGTGTAACTGAAATCCAAAGTTTTCCATTACTTCTTCACTGTGTCGTACCATATCTGTCCAAGTTGCACAAAATAAAAACAAATCCAACATGCATTCATACTTTTAACTACACTTATATTCTTTATATTATAGCATGTATCCTACAACTAATAGTACACAATTGATTATGATTATATTCTGAATGGTAGGGCATGTGTGAGTGAATGCATATATATCCCGTCATGTAGACCCTGTGTTCAGAGAAACATAGTATAGCATCATAATATGCATGTCTCTAATGCCTTCATGATCCAGCCACAATCGACATACTGTGTAATTTTATAATTGTATGTAGATGTTCCTGGTTTACTATGTCATTTTTGTTTGTATAACACAGTTTATTACACAAAAATCATACATTAGCCACTATTTTGTGCTTATTAATAATACTCTTTAGTTACAAGTATGCATTTTAGTCAATATTACATGTTTAACCATTTAATCATTATTCTTTTTATCTTTCCTTCTGTTCCTCCTCCCCCTCCCTGCCCCTCCCTCCCCATTATCCAGTCTTTGGATCTGTACTGTAATCACACTTTATTGTTATAAACATATAAGCTCTGTATAATATAATGCTTTCCTCATCAAAACTTGTACATGAATAATCAATGAATATATCTTCTAATTAAAAATTAATTAGAACTTTCAGCATCTGAATTAATTTTATATAGTTTCAGACTTTTAAAGTAATTATATAAACAAATAACTTTTTCCCATAACACATAAAGAAAAACTATAGCATGTCATGACATTCTAATATTTAATATGCAGATTAAAGCAAATATTCATTTATTTCCAGAAGCCTATTTTCAAAAGTCCAGAGCAGACAAAGTTAGAATTCACAAAAGTGCATTTATGTCATTTAGATGAACAAAATTGTGAGAATGGAGACACCATTCTGAGCAATCACAACACTTCTCAAAAAATTAAAGAATAGGTATCACTTTATGCAAAATAAAAATTACCTCACTTCCCTCACCCCTCTTCACATCATGTTGCCCAACTATATACATATTCCTGTATTTGTCCTTCTTTAATTTCTGACTATCCCATTTCCCATCTTACTCCATTCTCAGAATCTGATTTGGCATTTTATTGCTCTGACCAATTTCAATCTGTGGAAAATCTCTTTGATACAGCCATAAGATACTTTCCTGCCAACATGTACAATGTTAGCATGCTTTATGACTCATCTAATTGCCGTATTATATTCAACTACAGAGAAATCATTGCAGTAATACAATAGATGACATTAATAAAATAATAATCATTATGCATCTTGTCTCTGTATCAGTTTAGACAATACTATTTTAAATGGCGCAATAACGTTATTTATTTATTTCATATTTGTTTAAAATTCTTGAATAAAACATTTTTTTTGTACCACAAAGACAGGCTTCAATGAGTAGCTTATCTATTCTGTACACTGCAAATAATGTATCAATAACTTTCAGGATATACTTCAGTACTTACAGATATATATGGATTCCACGGCTGTTAACAATGGACCGAGTAACCCTTGGAAGTTTAAGAATAATTTGGCTTCCATGTTTAATTAGTTTAAATAGCAACTGCTTTAGTTACACTACTGTACAGAAATGTAACACTTGTTTAACAACTCTGCTATAACTATAAGTCCATTCCATCATCTGGATATTATAAAGGAAAGTATCCCAATACTTAAAAAGTAACACTCGGACACTCTTCATTCAAAGACTATAATACAAGCCTGTAAATTCAGCCACACTTAAATAGGAAAACATCTGCGATCAAAGGATTACAAAACTAGACAGCCCAGTAAATTAAATCATCTTATGCACATCAAAATCTAGTTCACACCTTCTATTAAACCCAAGGAAACTAAAGAATCAAAACAGGAAACAGAGTAGAAAGGAAGCAGGAAGTTCAATGGTCATCTTTTGAGTGTACACATAAACGCTCATCACAAATTGCTGCAGGAGAAGAAAGAGGAGAGAAAAAAAAAACAGTTATACAGCCGAGGAAAAGGAGATGAGGAAGCAAAACCATTCACAAGAACAACAGCTCAGGCCAAGTAAGAATACATCAATGTGAAGTTTTATTTAACAAAATGCTTGAAAAGAGAGAGAGAGAAAATGGACTAATAGTTATCATTATTAATGGATACATCTACATAATGTGACAACTAAAACTACATATCATACCCCAAAAACAGGTCTGCCCAAAGTAGGAGCCAAACATCGACTAGTAAGAATAAGCAAAATCAATGTTGACCCAAACACGAAGCACTAGGCAATAAAATAATTAAATCAAGTTTTTTGCAGCACAGAAGTTAAGTGCTTTCGTCCTTTACTAGGACTTCATCAGAACTAAAGTTCTAAGATATCATTCCAACATTTATAAAACAATCAATTAAAAAAATTTTAAAAATTACTCATTTAAAATTATTCGGCCAATCAGTAACCTATCACCATAAAAAGTAGTAACATGTAATGAAACCATAGTTAATAGATTATTAAGTGTGCACTACTATTTTCAAAGTTAAGTCTATGGACAAGAAAAATAAAAATTAGAAAGGTACAATCATACCTTTGCAGACCTCAACTTAAGCACTGAATTAATAGAAAAAAATATAATTTAAACCTGGTTTCATTATAGCATTTAGTTTAAGTCACCAGAGGATTTCCTTGTACTCAAGTCTACTTTCCCAGGCACACCCTCTGTTATCATGAGGCACTATTTTCAATATGCCAAAAATATTTTTAAACAAGCGCATGTTAAAGAATGCCTAAATAGACTGTTATTATAATTGCTTTTTTTTACACATTACAAATGTTCATAAATTCTTTTTGAGAGCTTCCTCTCAGTCTTTCCTATGTAAAATGAAAGGCAGTAATTAAATAATGCCATGTACACTAATTCAGCCAAGTTACAATCCCCTTTTCTAAATGTAACAGTTGTTCAGCTAGCATTAAGTAACTGTGCCTCCATCATGTAAACAATGTATTGGCAATAGTTACACCTGCCGCACTTTGCGGTACCTAAATTGGCCTCCACCATACATGCCCTTCTCTAATCTTTCCTTAATATTTTTATGCACTTTGTAAATTCTTTGGAAATAAAGGTGGGTTTGTCTCCCAAGTGCTGGTATAATTCATCACCCATTTTAAGTATAACCCAATTGTCACTTATGATCCGTTTTACCCAACTGGAGAGGCCATCATAGTTAATAGTCATCCCCTTGTGGAAGTTCTCACCATTAAGTTCATATGATGACCTTACACTTTTCATCAAATCAGGTTTTCCCAAGATACAATGGTATCTCACCTCTCTCTTTTCCACTACCTCTGCCCTCAATGGCTTGATCAAATCTAATGGGTAACCCAGTCTAAAAACATCAACACCATTTTATCAAGTTTTTTCTTGAACAGTTCCCCATTCTAGACCATCCTGGTAGCCCTGATGAATTGACACTTCACTAAATTTTTCTTACAATACATAAGATGATGACTAGTAAAGTGTAAATAGCAATTAGAAAATGTCTCTTTCCTATATATGTTGGAAACTGTGACACCCCTGCACTGGCCCAGTAATCAAGGAGCCTCAATCCTCACCACTAACACCAGTGAGGGATGTGCACATTGGAAGGATGACAAGTACACACACAGTAAAGTATAATCTCTCTTAAGAGCACACAGACATCACACTCAGTCTGGGGCTGGTTTGTCCCTCTCTCTCCAGATCCCCAGTAAGACTCCCCACTGGCACAGTTATAGGTAAAGATCTCAGCTGAGTGGGCAAGCTAAGATCTCCAGCACCCTCTCTGTCCAACCAGTGCTTCGTGTCCCTGCCCAAGTAACTGACACACACACACGCACACACACACACACACACACACACACACACACACACACACACACACACACACACACACACACACACACACACACACACTGAGATTTGATTGATATACAAACACACACACACACACACACACACACTTGGGAAAGGCTGGCACAGGTTTACTAGCTATGGCCTCTTCTGCCCAAACTATAAGGTAGTACCAGCTGCCACCAACCACCCTTACTTATCAGCTACTATTAAGGCCCTTACCAAAGGGTGCCCAATCTTACTGTGTAATGTTACTATTATCCAAATGGTAAGTGTGACCAAGACTTTCAAGGCTATTTAGGAGTGGACTGTACAGTGTCACCAAATACATATGCAAGTCCTCTAAGAGCTTAAATATCTCTAAACAAACCAGCCACAATTAAAAGGTTTAAATATATTTCATAATAAATAATAAAAGAACAAGACAATATTCATTAACTCAGACCAGTGACTACAGAGTTCAGAATCACAGAAAATATTTAAAAAAACATTGCAGGACAGTCTCACATAAATAAAAAAAAATACAAAAATACAAATACAAAAAACATCTAAAGTAATATTTACTATATTCCCATCTCCAAAACTACCTGTCCAAAAAAAAAAAAAAAATTATTATTAACTTTGATTGAAATACTTTTGATCAGTCTGTTTTACCTCTGCAATCTTTATGCATTCTATGTGTGTATATTAATCTTAGTTTGTTTACCTCTGTAATCTTCATGTAATCTATGTTTGTATATTAACCTTTGTGTAATCTGTATGAGGGGCTTTTCTCCCCAGGACTCCATTGAAAACGGGTTCTTCAGGCCCAATGGACTATCCTGGTTAAACAACTGCAAATAAAATAAAATAAAAATAAATATATCTAAGAGAAACCAATGTTCTGTAGTTACTTACTATTAGCAAGACAAGTGCCTTTGAGAGGATGTTTCCAGGTCCAAAGACAAATACAAAATGCACAGACTCGCATTCTGAGATAGTTCTTAAATTAATAATATGCATTACTGCTGGGTTAGCTGGATGACATCACTATTTGTCACCTGCCTTCAGTTCCCAGGCTAACAGATTCCAACAGAATTTTTAACATCTCTATGGGAGAAGTACATATCTCTTAGAAGTTTGCCTAGAACTGGAAGTTGTGCAATAATTAACAATTTTACATTTGAAACCTAGTAATTATTTCTGTTTCAAGACAATAGAAAGAAACCTATAGCTGTAGACAGCCTGTCTCTTTCAGTGAAACTGGGAGATAAACACAACTGTAAAACAATTCACTTATTTTCTTAGACTTTGCGAGTTAACTCTGTTCTTTTCCAGTAGGGTACACTGTGGTTACATTCTAGAATCTCAGTACTTAACATACAGTTCAATACATACTTCTGCACCGGTAGTTTAATATACACATAGCATATAGTTCTTTTACATTTGTAAGACAAGCCTATGGATCATATTAATATTCACAAATGACATATGATTATTTACAAAATTCCAGAGAGATGGGCTTGCAGCCTCACATAAACCATTACCCCCTGGTCAGCAGGCAACTGGACATCCAAAAAATGAGTGTTGTTTGGACTGAAACTATTTGTGAATCTAAGGAAATCAGCAATATTTGTTAGATAATCCACAAATACCCCATTTAATATTGGGTTCCCTCTCCAAATTAATAACATATCATCCGGGTACCTGTTGTAAAAAGACCAACAGTGGGCAAAATAAGAGTTTATAATAAACTTCCTCTCCCAGGCCAACATAACAATGTTAGCAAAAATGGGGGGCACAAGCTGCCCCCATAGTTTCCCCACTCACTTGTCTGTAATATTCACTTTCAAAAAAAAAAAAAAGAAAGTTATTTTTCAAAACAAGGTCTATCAATTCTACCAAGATGTATATCTCTGTTATATCAATATGTTGTTCCAATAAGATTTCCTCAAACCATAGCCTGACATAATGGGGAATACTTGAAAAAAGGTCAACCACGTCCACAGTGAGAAAACCAGTATTGTCTGAGAAGGTCATTATTCATACCCATCAAAACGCTTAGTTCACTTGTCCCATATAACTTAAATGTGAAAATCACTAACAGTACACACATTTAAACAGTGTGAACTAAAAACTATATATATTATTTAATTAAAATTAGACATGTTAAATGAATACCTTACCTTTTCTAAGAAATCTCAGTACAGAGAATCCATAATCACTGAGAAAGCAAACAATACTGCAGGTAAATAAATTAATGTTTAGATAGACTGAAATATCAAGAAACAAAATCAGTTACTTTAAATTGACATTTTTTAAGTTTTATTTGAATAAAGTGAAGTAGGATCAATCTTCTGTTTCTTTTTCTTCATGTCATTTCATACATTTTTCCCTGATAATCTTTTCAAAGTAGAAGAGGAACAATCCATGTCTTCCACTGAAGGAAGTAGAATGTTCTTTTTAACAAAGGTAGAAGGTTCTTCAGGGTTATCAAAAATTCTTGTTTCTCTGGAGAGTTGTATTTTTATTTTAGCTGGAAATTGTCTGATATTTTATTCCATTTTGTCTTAATGCTTTCCGAAGAGGCCAACAGTTTTTCCTTAGTTCCATTGTTTTTAAAGCATAATCATTATAAAATCTAATAAGATTTTGTTTATAACTTAATGGGGCTTTCTTCCATTCAGATGTGAGAACCACTTCCTTGTCTGAGTAAGATAAAAATGTTATAATAATAGACCCTGTAGGAGAGAAGGGATGGGTTTACCTATGGCTCTCTGAGCTGTTTCGATGATATATGAAAAATATTTCCTGCAGATTCAAAATATCAGGGAGCCAAGAAATTAAGAAGGAAATTAAGTCCTCATATTCTGACTTTTCCCATAGTCCAAAGATTCTTATATTATACTTCCTTCTCTATTTCCAAATCATCTATCTTACTTAATAGCCAAGTATTTTGTTTTAGTAGGAAGTCTGATTGAATTTCTTCCTCCTTCAATCTGTCATAAATGTCAGTTAAGGCATTCTCTATATTTTAGTTTGTTGCTGATGTAGGATTTCCTTAAAAACTTCTGTCTGTTTAACATAGTTCTCCTTCAAGTTTTCTAGATTATTTTGGAAACCATCCATTTTGAAAGACAGTTCTCGAAGTGATGAAGTTATCTGCTGTTAGTCTTTTGTCTCAGAGAAGTTTCAGCCTGGGAATATTTAGCATTACTCATTTTCTTTCAGGAATCCAGTCACTTAGTAATTTTGTCAGGTAAATATTTACAAAACCTCTTTAAATCCAGAAAACAAAAAACCTAGATAAGTAACTATAAGATTATATAAAAATTGTCTGATAAATTAATTTTTTCCTGCATTTAATAGTAATTATACTGAGCTCTTTAAATATGCTGCTTTCAGTTGGCCATCTAGGTTCTGCCCTTCAAAATAGTGGACATTTTGATTACAAAGTGTCTATGTCATTGCATTGAATATGTTGCAGAACTTTATTTTTGATACATCATTTTTGTCTATATGACACAATTTCTGCCAAGAAATTCATTAATTGTATTCTGAAAGAAATATTATTGTTGCCCCAAACCTTTTATAATACATTTATGCTTTAGCTATTATCAGGAAAACACTAATTTGTAAATATTTTTGGATTATCATTATATTTTGTTTTTGCTTTTGTTAAATATTTAGACTGTGTACAGCAGAATGATAAATAATAAAGTGCTGTAAAGTACTAAGGATTTTATTTGAAACAATTTTGAAAAAAATGAGTATAGTTTGGATGTTTAATTTAATTTCAAGTTGTTTTCTTATGACAATGGTTTCATCTCATGGCCTGTGATTTATATTACTGTCTACAGTAACTCTGTTGCCAAAAAAACAGAAAACTAAAGTATTCTACCAAAAAAAGATTAGCAGAACATGAAGTATTTAGATTAGGCCTGAATAATGCATCATTTTGCTATATAAATTGATTACTGCTTACAGTACATTTTAGACGTATATTTTTCTCTTACTAAATTAAACAGTGGCTAGAAGTCTACAGAACTGGTCTTGTGCTATTTATTATCAGAAAAACCTTCAAATATTTTTATACCTCATGTGAGCTATTATTCTTCTATTCATGTCAGGAAATGACATCTCTGCTGTGCATGGTAGATGATTTAATAATCTTGCAGTGACTACACTTTAATTATTTGACCCTTAATATTTCAGGTATCACTACTGTATGTTTGTTGTTGTGCCTGTTACCTTTTATAGTTTATTTTCTATACAGTACCCAATTATATGCAGTAGACTATAGTTAAACTAATGTAATTTCATCCCGTCTACTAACTTTAAACAAAAACTTATATTTAATGCATAGCATTGATTGGTTTTGTTGTGGTTATCATTATTACTATTATTAGTAGTGGCAGTAGTAGCAGTAGTGTTTCCTACTTCCACATATTATGACTATCGTACTCAGGTAGCTCATCCTTCTCCAAACCAAAGTAAAGTCATTAAAATTTAAACTGCGAGTGCTGTTCCCCAGTGACAATTACCTAGTTTGGGGCACTTGCAAGTGCCCAATCTGTCACTGCACTGTGTGTATATATATATATATATATATATATATATATATATATATAAAACAACTTTAATACTGAGTTCAAGATACTAGCAAAACAAATAATTAAGTTCATCTGTTTAAACGCAAAAAGTAGCACACTGATGATTTTCAGTCTCATAGTAACATTTATCTTTCTCTACAACAGTGAGACTGGACAGTCTATCAAAATCATCCAAGTTAAAAATGACCATTGTCACTGTTACAGAACATCTGGCCTTCCTGTGAAAACCCACATCTCCACCACTTCCCCCATAATTACCACTGACTGAGAACCTAAGGATTATAGCTTTCCCTGGAATAACTCCATGTTTTTCACTTTGATACACAAACACAGATGTGATCATTTAGAAGGACTGACACAAATGTTTCAGAACTTGAAGGACAGAAGCCTAAAACCTGACAGGTGAGAATTAAATAGATAGCAAAGGCAAATTGAATAATTACTTAAATAATTGTGCCCTACACACTTTTTTAGGGTTCTACTATGAAACTCTGACTTCCAATAAGCCAATGAGCCAAAAGGATAAAAAAATGCCTAAAGCTCAGAAGGGGAAAAAAATCCATTTAACATGTTTTCTTCAGGGTGCAACTCCAATGTGCGGGGACAAAACCCTACACTTCCTAATTATATTTATATATTTTATACATACATACACACACACACACACACACATATATATATATATATATATATATATATATATATATATATATAGATCCCCTTCAAAACAAAAGTTCATAACACCGAAGCTCAAAACACTGAGACCATAACATCTAAAACTCATAACATTGAATTTCATAACATTGAAACTTTGCATCACAACTTCAAAACCTACAAATCACATGTAAATAACATCCCCTCCACCATAAACAACACCAAAGTGGTAAACACACTTTGTAGTACATTTCTGCAGAGGGCAAGCCCTCTGAGATCGCACTACAGTGGAGTTAGGAAATTATACTTTGTACTACTGGGGGGGGCAGTGAGGAAAAAGTTGTTTACTACTTTGGTGTTATGGTCTGAATGTTCTGAGCTTAGATGTTATGACAAATGCTTTGAAGGGGATCCATATATTCTGAGCTTAGATGTTATGACCAGTGTTTATATATATATATATATAGAGAGAGAGAGAGAGAGAGAGAGAGAGGTCTAATTTGGAAACACTAAGTTTTAAAACTTGGAACATCATATGGTGAAGACCATAAGATCAAAGTTTTGAAACTTCAAATGGTTTAAATGGAGATCGCCATACAGCACGGAGCAGAAAATTTACCATTCTCTTCAATGTAGTGTGATCTCAGAGTTGGTATATTTAATTAGCAGGGGATATGGAGTTTTTTAATTAATTTTAAATTTGTTAATTTTGTTTTATTTATTTATTTATTTGCTGAAGTTTTGAACTTTCAAAACTTCAGTGTTATAGTCTCAGCATATGAAGTTCGAAGTTTTGAAAGTTGGAGCTTCCAAAGTAGATCTATATATATATATATATATATATATATATATATATATATATATATATATATATATATGAAATCCATGGTTAAACTAACTTGTAGAAGGGAGAAATCTCCCTGAACAAGTGATTCACTGCTGGTGCACACTATGGAAACGGTTATACTGTTTTTTTTTTTTTCTCTGTTTGCTTACCCTTGCTGGAGAAATTTCTCATTTAGCACAGGTGGGGGAGCTCATAATGTAAATAGTAAAATCCATTGAAATTTTCCCTTTTCAGCTATTACTACACTGAAATTATACCACTGTTCCAGAAAGCACTTTTTCCCTCACTTCAATCTACTCAAAGTCAATTTTAAAATGCTTTAAAAACATGTCTGATTCAGTCCCTTCTCACTGTAAGAATTATATGTGCCTTATTGCCTCTTTGTTCATGAAAAAATACTCCTTGAATCCTTACATCTGTACAGCTAATAAATAAATAAATACATATGTAAATGTTCATACTTCCATGTGAAACAATGGTATGCAAAACAATCTATTTTTAACATTTTTTTGCTCTCATATTATACCTCATAAAATTTTTTTTCTCTCATAAAATTGTATCTTGCAATTGCTCTTATGTACACATATCCTTCAGAAGAATAGCTAGGTTTAATATCCACACATTAGTTGGTAAATTCATAAGAGAATGTGCTTATACAGAATGCACCTGGAATCATGAACTGTGGAAGTGACACTAAACCAAAGTGTCCCATGCCATGGCAGCTGAACCTGAAATTCAATAACAAGTAGTGTTCTTTGTTATTCATTACCTGCTGCATCTGTTCTTAGCACATGTCTACAACAGAGCCCATTAAGGAAGGCAAGGTCAGATGTGTCCATTGATAAATTACAGAAACTAAAATACTTACTTGCCTACCATAATAACAATGTCCCCTGTTGCTATGAATAGGGGTGCACCTATAAATAACCAACATGTAAGTCACGTAATGTTTTCTATTTATGATGTCCAGTGGAGTTTGTAATACTGCTCATACCCCAATGATCAGCTCCCTCCTCACATTTTGCCTGTGTGTGTGTGTGTGTGTGTGTGTGTGTGTGTGTGTGTGTGTGTGTGTGTGTGTGTGTGTGTGTGTGTGTGTGTCTACATAATCCATATGTGTACATACTTCATGTGTACACAAATGCATGGATATGGCCATACCCAATAGAACTAAGATGCTCTACTCCAAAAAAGGAAGCCAATCTCGTGGTCCCCTGCCATAAACAAACTCTACAACAGAAGGAGGAAACTGATGCGGAATAAGGTGAATTCCCAAGACTGGAAAAACTCCCTTATCAGCCTCAACAAAAGGTTGAGATCCCTCATCATATCCTCTAAAGATAGCTATGAAAACATAATTGCAGCAGATAGTAAAGACAAGCACAAGGCCTTCTATAGTTATGTAAAGAATCTCCATGGCAATACCCAGATTTGCTCTGAGCTACTGCACAAGGATCTATATCACATAATCAAAATTCCAAAATATTGAACATCATAAGCTCGAACTTGGAATTTCGAAATGTGATAACACTGAACACTAAGAATAGCAAATTTTTTCCTAGGGAAAAAATTTGCTGTTCCAAGAAACATACACATAACACAAGCACACCAAAATAAATAATCCACACACATACACTTAACAAAACCTTACTTCTAACCCTACACTAAACCGTACATACATTCCTATCTATCCACTAACCTTAACCCGCACCCTAATCCTAACGTCTGTAACTATTGCACACTTACCCTAAGAAACTATACAGAAGCAAACTAATTAATACACACACATACACTTAACAAAACCCTACTTCTAACCCTACACTAAACCGTACATACATTCCTACATATCCACTTACCTTAACCCACACCCTAATCCTAAGGTCTGTAATTATTGCACCACAGTGGAGGAAATAGCGAAGCCATGGAACGGCCTACCGAAATCTTGCCCTAGGTAAGAATTTAATGTTCTGCGACTTCGCTATTTTCAGCCTTCGATGTAATGAGTTCAATATTATAACATTCGAAGTTTTGCAACTTTGATGTTAAAATATAGACCCACTGCACAATGGTACCTCCTATACTGAGACAACAGATATTGCCAATATACTGGCCAACAGATTCAGTGCCAACTTTACTCCTTCAAAGGACCAGTCACAATACCAGTAGATTGCCAGGCATCCAGTATTACTGCTGCACAGGTTAAAACAGCACTGTCCAAGGCCAAGAATACAGCTTCTATGGGAACTGACAGTATCCATGGCTGTGTTCTACATGAACTACAGGGTGAAATGACACCTCACCTGTGTGCCCTGTTCAATCACAGCCTCACCTCAGGCTTTGTCCTTATCAAATGGCAAACTGCCACAGTCATCCCTCTCCAGAAAGGAGGAGTGACTACAGACCCTGGGAACTATCGCTCCATTAGCCTGATGAGTCTGAGATGCAAAGCTATGGACCGTATCATCATGGACCTAATAAACAAGGATATAGGGAATCTCCAAACCCTGGATCCCACAGAGTTTGGTTTTGTGAAGGGTAGATCATGCCTGCTCAACTTGGTCAACTTCTTTGAGTCACCAGAGCTGTGGATGAAGGAAAAGTGGTTCATACAGCCTACCTTGATCTGGCCAAGGCCTTTGATACTATTCCCCACTCAGGAATCATAGAAAAACTCACTAAACTAGGCATCAACCCCTATATCACTAGGTGGGTTGCAAACTGGATCATGGATAGAGTCCACAGTGTAAAAGTAGCTGACTCCAAGTCAGACTGCCAACCAGTCACGAGTGGAGTCCCACAGGGTTTGATCCTTGGCCCTCTCCTGTTTGGTATCTACTTCTCTGAAGTCCAGGCCAACATGAAGGGACTCTGGCTGACAAAGTTTGCAGATGATTGCAAGTTGGGAGCTATTATTAACTCCCCAAGTGATGTTGACATCCGACATAAAGGCCTCACTGCGACAAACAACTGATGGTCAGAACCATGGCTTTAAGCTCAATACCAAAAAATGTGTCATCATTCCCTTTGGGAAAAACCTGGTTCACATGAATTACCACATCGATGGTAGTCCGCTGAACACAGATGGTGTTATAAGAAATCTGGGAACACAGGTTGACAGCAACCTCTCTTTTGACCACCACATTGCCACTGTGGTCAGAAAGTCCTTCTATGTAGCACATCTCATTACTAAGGGTTTTGCATCCAGTAAGAAAGAGGTCATTGTCTCCCTCTATTCTTCCCTCATTAGGCCAGTCATTGAGTACACTGCCCCATTTGGCATGTACCTCACTGACCACCTGCAACAACTGGAGAGGGCACAAAACTACCTCACAAAAAGGATCCTAGGCCTTAAACATTTGTCCTATATGGACAGACTTAAAAAACTCCCAACTATTCTGTCTCATATCACCTACTTAGAGGCAATCTCTGCTTGACTTACAAAGCCACGTCTGACCCAGCTCTGTTAGCAATGCTACATCTAAAGAAATCCCAATCCCTCCATACCACATGCTCCAGAGACCTCAACCTCTTTACCACAATCAACAAAGCATGCTGGAGTGACAGGTTCATAACTGAGAGACTTCCCATGCTATGGAATAGACTCCCCATACATGTCAAGCAGAGCACCTCACTGGCCCTTTTCAAGAGAAATCTTGATGAGTGGATAGGAAATAGAAAATTCACCCCAGGGATCACTCCAGTGGCTTTACTCAACAGAAACACTGGGAACCAAGGTCGGGTGGCACAATGCCAGTGTAATTCTATGGGCTAGGCTTGTAAAGGCTCCAGGGCCATTAGCCTAGTACACACCTATGAACCTATATTTTGTTTTGCATTTAGCTAGAAAATCACATGCAGGATGATATTTGCAGGTACTAAATATGCATGATTTTAAGGTGTGGAGCTTACCACAGAATCCCTGCATCTTTCACTTCTATGTTTCATTGAGGTCTATAAAACAGAATGGTCATTTCCCATTTTCCTTGTTTGGGTCTTTCTTTAATAAGAACGTTTTCAGGAAGAAATGCATTATCTTGTTTTATGCACAGTAGGCTTTGCTTACACACATTCACAATTTCCTCTTCTATCTATCTTTATTCCAAATTTTATAGCCCCAACCTCTTTTTTACCAAATGAGTTTATTAAAACATGGTTTGTAAACTCATGTCATGGCAGATCACGTGACACTAATTAGTTAAAACATGCTTTCTATGTGCACATTCTACTCTTGCTGGAAATAGTTTTAAAAAGTTTTTATTGCAAAGATGTATTAGTATTTGTTCCATAAATTCCTGTAGTACATGTGGCCTCTATTTGGATTTGTAATTAGTTAAAAAATAACTTAAGTATTGTTTTCCTAGGAAGAGTATTGTGCTTAGGAATGGACTAAGACAAGAAAAGATCCTTCACAAGCCACTCTCTTTAGGGTATGCATTCTGTTGACCTAGGTTTGTTCCCAATCCCGAGTAATCAATCACACAGATGGACACTCTGCATTTTTGCTGTTAAAGCAACAATCATTCTTGTAATTTTAATTATGTTCCCTCCTTTATTATTCTTCTGAATGCACAATGATAGTCATTCCTTCTAATTTCATATTTATATAGTTGCTATATTGCTGATCTGGATTCATACCATAATTGTTGCAATCAAAGAAATCATTGAGAACATTAATATACTTCACAGAGGCAAGACTGGTATCACTAAAGACACTTTCAGCAAGTAAGAAGCACCAATTCACCCTTAACTCTCATTTAAAAACATCATTAAATGACTAAACATAGGACCACCAAAGACAGAGAGAGAACACATTCAATGTGCACATCTTCATAATCTACAAAACGTGATAAATAAATCTTCAGTAATGCCAGCATTTCTACAGTGACCATGGATACCAAGGGTACAAGTAGTTTTGTTTCCTTAACTCCTTACCACATTGTGTCTTGGTAGTCTCTTTTTCCTTCCTGTGCTTAATCATCATATATGTATATGTATGTATGTATATATATATATATATATATATATATATATGTGTGTGTGTGTGTGTGTGTGTGTATATATATATATATATATATATATATATATATATATATATATATATATATATATATATATATATATATATGTGTGTGTGTATATATATATATATATATATATGTGTGTGTGTGTGTGTGTATATATATATATATATATATATATATATGTGTGTGTGTGTATATATATATATATATATATATATATGTGTGTGTGTGTAATATATATATATATATATACATATACCACATCACACTCAGTTTCTTTCATTCCATAGGTTCATAGGTGTTTACTAGGCTAACGACCACAAGAACCTTTTTAAGCCTAGCCATGCATCCCAAATCTCTGACAAGTTCTGATACCCTTGATAAGTATAAGCAGGGGCCTGGGAGCTGCACCTAATATATCTAATGCTGCTTTTCAAAACTTTGCCATTAATTTCTATACTTCATCCTTCCTGTATGTATTTGCGGTATGGGCAGCTAAGACATTTAAATATTCTGGGATTTTTAATTATGGTGGCATATATTACCTCAAGATTGAATGACATGTGCTCAATTCATTGCATGCTAAAATTGAAAAACTTGAGGAGATAAACATTCTAAAATATGTTTTAAAATATGATTTAATATATGTGTTTTATAAAATGTTTTTCTAAATAATATTTTACATAGGTTAAATAATTGAGACTTTTTTACAATCACATGGGAGAACTGGGAGGGGTATTTAAAACTCTAATTTGTACTTGTTTTTTATCTGAAGACGTTCAAGTTAATATACTGGATGAAAAGCACTTTATTTTATCCATTAAATACACTAATTTCATCTGCAGTCTACCATTTTATTTGCCTGAACCAGTTGCCATTGAACAGTAAAACCTTTATATTTTACTGGTTTTGATTTGCTATATCGGAAGTACTTTCAGTTTGGCATTGCCTAAAAAAGGGGATGTAGCATTTCTTACACAGCTGGGTCAGGCATGGCTTTGTAAGTAAAGCAGAGATTGCCTGTAAGTAGGCAATATGAGACAGAGAATAACTGGAGTCTTTTGTGTCTGTCCATGTAGGGCATGTGTTTAATGCCTAGGATCCTCTTTATAAGGTACTTCTGTGGCGTCTCCAGCTGTTGCAAATGTCTAATGAGGTAAATGCCAAATGTGGCATTATACTCAATGATAGCCTAGTGAGGGAAGAGTTGACAGAGATGATGACCTCTTTCTTCCTGGATGCAAAACCCTTGGTAATGAGATGTGCCATTTAGAAGTACTTTCTAACCATAGTGGCAATATGGTGGTCGAAGGAGAGGTTGCTGTCAACCTACGTCCCCAGATCTCTTATAACACCTTCCATGTTCAGTGGGCTCCCATCAATGTGGTAGTTAGTGGGAACTGAGTTTTTACCAATGGGGATGATGACGCATTTTATCGCATTAAGCTTAAGGCCATGGTTTTGACACCAGTCATTGGTCTCAGTGAGGCCTTTCTGTAGGATGTCTGCATCACTTGGGGAGTTAATAATGGCTCCCAGCTTGCAGTCATATGTGAAGTTTGTCAGCCAGAATCCCTTTGTGTTGGCCTGGACTTCTGAGAAGTAGATGCTGAACAGGAGAGGACCCAGGACCGATCCCTGTGGGACTCCACTCATGACTGGTCGGTAGTCTGATTTGGAGTTTACTACCTTCACACTGCATGTTCTATCTGTGAGCCAATTTGCAACCCAACTAGTGATATAGGGGTTGATGTCTAGTTTGGTGAGTTTATCAATAATTCCTAAGTGAGAAATGGTATCAAAGGCCTTGGCCAGATCGAGGTAGGATGTATGCACTATCTTACCTTTATCCACAGCGCTGCTGACTGACTCAAAGATGTCAACCAGGTTGAGCAGGCATGATCTCCCTTTCACAAAGCCAAACTGCATGGGGTCCAGAGTTTGGAGATTTCCTATATATTTGTTAATGAGGTCCATGATGCACTCCATAGCTTTACATATCAGACTTGTCAGGCTAATGGAGTGATAATTCCCTGGGTCTGTAGTTGCTCCCCCTTTATGGAGAGGATGGCTGTAGTAGTGCGCCATTAGGTAGGGACAAAGCCTGAGGTGAGGCTGTGACTGAACAGGGCACACAGATGTGGTGCCAGTTTTCTTTGTATTTCATGTAGAACACAACCAGGGATATTATCGAGTCCCATGGAAGCTGTATTCTTGGCCTTGGACAATGCAGCTTTAACCTGGGCTGCAGTAATGCTGGGTGCCTGGCATTCTTCTGGTATTGTGATTGGTCCTTTGGGGGGGTAAAGTTGGCACTGAATCTGCTGGCCAGTATGTTGACAATATCTGTTGGCTCAGTATAGAAGGTACCATTGTGCAGTAACTCAGAGCACATCTGGGTATTGCCATGGAGGTTATAGATATAACTATAAAAGGCTTTATGATTGTTTTTAGTGTCTGCTGCAATTCTGCCTTCATAGCTAGCTTTAGCAGATTTGATGAAGGATCTCAACTTTTTGTTGAGGCTAATAATGGAGTTTTTCCCATCTTGGGACTTCACCTTTTTCTGCAACAGTTTCTTCCTTCTGTTGCAGAGTTTATTAATGGCAAGGGAACATCAGATTGGCTTCCTTTTTTTGGAGGAGAGCATCTTGGTTCTGTTGGGTATGGCTAGTTCCATGCATTTATGTACATGCTCATACAGTGCATTGGTGTATGATTCTGCAGTCATGCAGCTATTTTCCATTGGCATGGATGCCGTGAAGTTAGCCACCTCTGTTTTAGGAGTCCAAAGTCAGCTTTGGAGAAGTTTTTCAAGGTGGTTACCTTTGCAGGGGGAGTGGGTGAGATGTGGATTTCCATGGTGATTAGTTTATGGTCAGATCTGACCAGGGAGGGATTGACTATTGGTGTAGAGCAATGGTCACCTATGTTAGTAATAACCAGGTCAAGCATGTTGCTTCCTCTAGTATGGGTCAGAATGAGCTGGTCCAGGACATTGGAATTGAATTCCAGGAATCGTTGGGCCAGTGTATTGGTGCTTGAGTAGTTTTCTCAGTTGATGGAGTAGTTGTTGAAATCTCCTAGTATGAGGGTATTGGGTTGGACTTTAATAGATTCCAGGGTGCTTAGGAACATGAAGTGAGAGTCTAGGGACATGGCTGGGGACCTATAACAGGCTATGACCTGGATATCAGGCTTACCCAATGTTAGTTGTACCTGAAGTATCTCAGATGCATTATGCTGGGCTACTAGTCTGGAGGTGTGCATATTCTTTATGAATATGGAGACACCACTGCCTCTGGAGCTTCAGTCCATGTTTCAGAGCCGAAAGGTATAAAATGAGTTATAGCCTGGTATCACAGGGGTTCTTTCTGCCTCTTTAAACCAGGTACCTGTTACAGCAAAAATGTAGATGTTCTCCATTTAGAGGAGTGCTTTGAGCAAGTGCATCCTGAGATTTAGACTTCTAGCATTGAGCAACATGACTCTCAGGTTACATTTATTTATAGCTGTTAAGGCGGTAATTTGGTCTTTGGAACACTGCCTAAAAAAGGCACTATAGGGGTGGCAAGAGCCTTAGCCAGTACCCAGAAACCCAGGGGTGACAGATGCAGGCCATCTCTGTCAAAACATCAAGGTCTGTCAATCATGTCATCCCAAGCATACAGATACTGGATCCCTTTAGAGTGACACCAGAAACTTAGCCAATTGTTGAAGTCAATCATTTTTTGTTTGCACTGTGGTATTGGTATTTAAAAAATATGGGTGATATGTTATCTGATGCTGAAACTTATGCACCAATACAGAAATGCAATCTCAATAGATTACTCGGACATGTTTATTCAATACTTTATGATTTGCTAATAAGTATTATGTGCACATTTGAATTACATACATTTCTTAGTTGATAAACCATTTGCAAAAGTTTTATACGGTAATCAGAATATCCACAAGAAGCCTGTTAAACCATCTATGAGACCCATAGTCTCAGATCGAGGCTGGTAAACAGACTCCATTTCCATCTATGTGGAGAAACAACTTAAACGTATACTAACTTACGCATCATCAGTTTTAAGGGATACTAAAGGTTTTCTTTGTTCCCTTTCAGAATTTAGTAAATCATTGAATGGTTTTAATAATTGTTATTTGGTCACACTAGATATCTGTTCTCTTTTTACAGACATCACTAATGAAACAGGTGTAGACTACATTAGATCTTTTCTTAAAAGATTTAGTACATATTTTAATAAACAGTTTAATTTTATCTGCACATTACTTGAATTGATTCTTGAGAACAATGTTTTTATCTTTGATGGCCAGTTATACCTTCAAAAGCTTGGCTTAGCTGTGGGCACAGTATTTGCGAAGAGCTACGCCAACATAGTTTTAAAGCAGTGGGAGCAAACTAGAGTCCTTGATAATAATGAGTTCTGTGAATATCTCAAATTCTACAAGCATTTCATAGATGATATATTTATATTATGAACAGGATCTATTAGTAATTTGTCAGATTTTGTTCACTACCTTGAAACAACTACAATGTTACTTAAATTTACTACTAATTACTCTCTTAAATGTGAGATTAGAGAAAATTAGTGATGGTTCCAATAAAACTGGTATTTTTAAGAGCGCTTGCAAAAAGAATAATCTATTACATCGATAAAGTCTGCACCCAGGATATATTTACAATAATATTTTAAAGGGTCAATTTACTCAAACATCTAGGTTAAATAGCAGCAATGATTCTGCACAATTAGCTTTTCAGGAACTAAGTAAAGATTTTATAGAACAAGGATATTCTGAACAGGAAGTCAATAATATCATGAAGAAAGTCAATAGCAGTAGGAATAACAGTAAAACCTTATTTTTCTACTGTAGATTACACTCCTGATAGCATGGTTCAAACTTCTTCCAGGGTGAATGATATTAATTGAGTGTTGCTCACATACTGAAGTTATATCCACTTGGTATGTCAAGCTATTAAAAGGAATTGGCCAGTTTTAATGGTAGATGAGGGCTTGAAACAGATAGTGGGTACAGAGCCTAAGTTCTGTTGCAAAAATAATAAATTTTTAAAGAGACAGCTATAGTATGGGAGGTTTGATGCTAACATGTCTTTATCAAATTGAAGGACTTTCCTATGTGGTCTCTGCGGTGTTTGTAATTATATATGTACTACATCAGAGTTTAAACACCCTGATTTAGATGAAGTCTACAGTTTTAATCTGTTTGCAAATTGAAAAAGTATAAATCTAGTTTATCTTGCCGCATGTTTGATATGTCAATGTTGTTATGTGGGCAAGACTAATTGCACATTAAAGGAGAGAATACAACAGCATCTATATGATATTCACAAAAAGAAGTCCACAAATTCATTGGCTAAACATGTAGTTGCATCTGGATGTAATCATTCATTTAGAGTTATGGTTATACAGTTATTCAGTGAGGATATTAGAGGAGGTGACATAGTAAATAGAACTGAATATGCAGAGATGTGGTGGATAATATTATTTCAAGCAGATAAGGATTCCAGTTTAAATGGGGTGGTCCCTTTAAAATCAGCATTGAAGAATGGAAGTCTCTTTCGCTGACTGATTTCTTGATTGTTTCATTGCACTTATTAACTATTTTGATTGTATATAAGTGCAGCAGAAGTTTTTGAAATTTATGGTCTGAAGAAGCACCGTTCCTGGTGTGAAAGCTCATATTCTGTTTTAATTAAAGTTTACTTGTTTTATCTGAATCTGTGTTGATCTGCCTCTGTTGCTCTTTTGCAATTTGGATTTTTTATTGGGGTAGTCTTCATTCATACAATTGATCTGTTTGCTGCTAACATTCAAAATGACCCTAACCTACTTTAATTCCTTTATATACATACAGGTTTCACAAAAAGATATAAATATTTAGATAGATAGACATATAGATAGATGAACAAGTAATAAATATCAAATCATAAAATGAGATAAATCATTTCTAAGTCTTTATTTTCCCTAAGATGATACAAGATTGCGCTTTTAATTGATTTCAGTTGGTTTAATATAATTTCCTCATATAAAACAATAAAAAATCGAGTATATAAAGCTTTCAGGCTTCCCATGTAGCTTTCTAAATCTATTAAATATGTTTGTGTCATATACTCATTTTTTCTATACAATATTATATAGAGTGTATGGGTTTCCATTGCATGTTAGAAGATGCACATGGCAGCTTCTGTACAGTCTGGCAGTTAATAAGTTTCTTTCTAAAGTTCAGGGTTCAATTCATCCAGCCTTCATTTGTCTATTGCATTGCTCTCAGCAAGTCATTGAACCAAATAGTGATCTGGGACAATTCTATAACTGAGATATGCTCCTTGATGATGTCTTGAACTATGTGCTTAGTAAATACCTATGACACTAACTGCAATTATTGGAACTGCAAGAATGTATCCTGGGAAATGTATTTCCTCTTCTCTGATGTACAGCAATCTTGTGTGTGTGTGTGTGTGTGTGTGTGTGTGTGTGTGTGTGTGTGTGTGTGTGTGTGTGTGTGTATATATATATATATATATATATACACACACACACACATATATATATATATATATATATATATATATATATATATATATACTGTGTGTGTGTGTGTGTGTGTGTGTGTGTGTGTGTGTGTGTGTGTGTGTGTATGTATATATATGTGCAGATCACACTATAGCAGGGATCGGGAAATGAACCCTTTCTCTCACTGTAGTGTGATCTCGGAGTTTGTATATTAAAGTAGGGGACGTGGGATAGGTGTGCAGGGGGGCTTGCCCCCCTGCATAATCATATTTGGAGATGCTTCAGTTTCGAAAATGGTTGAATCTGGTTTTCCAGCTGGGTGATTTCTTTTAATTACAAAAAAATACATTTTTTAAGGACATTCTTCTTTAAGACTTGTCCCATAGCTTGCTGGTCTGGCAACATCACATTTGTTTGTGCAGATGTCCTATTGCTCCTGTTCGCTCACACTATTTGAAATTGCTTCTTCATGGAGAATTTACAAGTGTACAATTAAATTTATGGACGATTACATTTGCTGTGTCAAGTAAGGGAATTTAGTATGTTTATGCTGCTTGAAATTGCTTCTTCAGCAACTAAGTGTTCAATGCACTGTGTGTGTGTGTGTGTGTGTGTGTGTGTGTGTGTGTGTGTGTGTGTGTGTGTGTGTGTGTGTGTGTGTGTGTGTGTGTGTGTGTGTGTGTGAAATGCCCCAGTTAGGTACACCTGATGTTTAGTGTTACTCAAGCTCAAACCATGTACCTTAGGTACAATAAGCAAGAGCCTGAATTCTCTACCCATACCACCACTTGTTTGTGATTCAAGAAGTTGAGTCCATACCTGTCAACTGTCCAGATTTTTCACAGAATGTCTGGAATGTTTGGCTTATACTTTTGGCCTGTTCCTCTTAAAATTTGTGGTTTTCTGGCAAATCCGTGAGAACTACATTTATTAATAATGATAGCCATTTTAGTTTCAGTCTCTTTCAGGAAATGCATGGTAACACAAAACATTTTATTCTAGCAACTTTCTAAGATTATGCAAGCAATCTTTAAATGTGTCATTGGTTTTTGGGCCTTTTCCTCACCACACCCCCAATAAATTTTGGCTTTTTTCAGATTACTTGTGCTGCAAAGTTGAGAGATATAGTTGAGTCTCAATTGGATTTTAGAAGGAGGTGAGAGCTTAAGGTGAACAGAACTATAGTGCTGCTTAAGCCAAGTCTGTTTGCATAGTTAGTAGCACAACAGGTAGTATACTTGCTTTTGATGTAGAGGGCTGTGGGTTCTACTCTCACAGTATGTAGATGAATTGAGGATACTGTACTGTGTTGTACTTTAAAAGGGGTGGATGCTGCAGTCCTGAGAATGTCCTCCTTTAGAAGGGATAGCTAGTAACTATGAACCTGTTAGCAGTTTGCCATCCATTCCCTATTGCAATATTAGTAGCTTATCATTTTTTATAATGTAACATAGGCAATTTATTCTTCAAAGGCAACAGGTACTTTATTTATAGATGAAACAATGAAATATAAAATTATTTGCTAGGAGCAACCTCTTCATTAGTTATAGATCTCATTAATGTGGAATTATTTAGATTACTTTTACTTCTGCAGAGATTGTGCATATTTACTGATATTGGTGGATTGTAATGACAGAAGTATGAGTAGACTTTTATGATGAAAATATTCTGATTTTGGACAGTTTTGTCATTATTAGTCCATGCATTTTATTTCATTGCTTACTAGAAAAAATGTTCAAAATAATAAATTTAAAACACGGTCTAACGTGTGCTGTTATTATACAAGGAATGTAATTTAATACAATCGGGAAGGTGAATCAAAGAATGCACATTGGTTTGCATGGTCCTAAATATGCTTGCAAGGGACCTGTGATTTTAAAAAAGCCCAAAGGTAAACTTATCTGTCACTGGCCAGATGCATTTTCTTTGAATGTGGATTTCAATGCTGTTTCAATGAATGTGAGTTTCAAGGATAGGGAAGTTTTAATGCTAAGCCTGTTTTTATTGTGAGACTGTATTGCTTTGTTTAGCAGATGTCTATTAGTGTTTGTGCTATAAAATTAAAAATAAAAGTTTTAAATGAAATCCAAATAATCATTGTAGTAAAGTAAAGCATAAAGCAGTATGCATGTTACAGTGTTTATGGTAAATGGGGAGAAATAGTCAAGTAATAGGACACTGGAACGGCTGCAGCAGGGGAGGGTCTGTGTATGGGGGACCCATTTGATCATGATTTTGTGAGGAGGGAGGGGCAGCAACCTCAAAGACATCCCCGGGTGGCACAAATTCTAGCTACACCACTGGGTAGGGGTGTGTATGCGTGTATGTAAGAAGTAGGTAGGTAAAGGTAGTTGTGTGTGTGTGTGTGTGTGTGTGTGTGTGTGTGTGTGTGTGTGTGTGTGTGTGTGTGTGTGTGTGTGTGTGTGTGTGTGTGTGTGTGTGCGCGCGCGTGTGTGTGTGTGTGTGTGTGTGTGTGTGTGTGTGTAAATAAGAAGGAGGGTAGGACTGTGTGTAAGGATGGGGGGGTCATACCTCGCAATTATCCTGATTTTTGCCTCATATTTACAGTTTGTTTCTCATAAAATTGTGTTTTTTCTGTCAAATCATTGAGGACTGAAGTCAGACAATAATGGCAGACATTTGAATTATAGACTGCATATCCTCAGAAAATGCATACTAATGCAAACATTGTTGTTCTATCCACTTTCTAAGGAGGTAGGGGTTGTATATGTGTGCGTGTGTCATACCTTTCAGCTGTACAGAATTTCACAGAAAGTCCAGATTTTTGCCTTATATTTTTGGTCTGTTCCTTAAAAAATTCTGTGGAGTTTTTTTTTGACAAATCACCGGGATGAGCTAAGGATTAAAGTTACTAAATAATGTCATGTATTTGAGTTTCAGACTTCATATCCTTTAGAATATGCATTCTAACACAATCCTGTTATTCTAGTAACCTTCTAAATGTGTCCCTAGCTTTGGGCCTTTGTCCCCAACATTATAACATGCTTTGTCCCAATTTCTTCTGCTAAGAGATTGAGAAGTATGGTGTGTGTGTATGTGTGTTTGTGTGTGTGTGTGTGTGTGTGTGTGTGTGTGTGTGTGTGTGTGTGTGTGTGTGTGTGTGTGTCTCTGTGTGTGTGTGTGTGTGTGTGTGTGTGTGTGTCTGTGTGTGTGTGTGTGTCTGTGTGTGTGTGTGTGTGTGTGTGTATGTTTATGTATAAGAGGGAGGCAGCATACCTCTCAACAGTCCAGGTTTTTGCAGAATATCCAGATTTGTTCCCCATATTACTCCTAAAAAGGATTGAAGTTGCTAAATAATAACAGACATTTGAGTTTTAGATGTCATATCCTTTAGAAAAATGCATACTAACACAAACCCTGTTATTCTAGCAACTTTTTAAGTTCATGAGAGCAATATTTATAATTGGTCCCTATTTATTTTAGACTTTGTCCAAATTTCTTGCACTAAGAGGTTGAGGTGTGTTTGTGTGTGAGAGACAGAGAAATGCACTAGTTAGAGTTAGCAGGTGGCATTTATTTTCAAGGAATTGTGAGCTTCAAGGGAAGAAAAGTTTACTGCTGCTCATACTAAGTCTGCTTAAAATGTGCAACTGTAGCAAATGGCATCAGTATTGTGGCATAGAATTTTAAAGCAGTGTTAGCTGCACAGCAGGTAGCATACTTGCATCTTGGTGTAGAGGGCTGTAGGTTCTACTCCCACAGCATGTAGATTTGTATTTTAAGGGGGCAGGGTGCTGCATTCCTGAGGATCTCCTCCTTTGGATGAGATGCATAGTAATTATGCACCTGTTTTTTCAGCTTGCCACTCATTCTCTGCTGCAATACTCTAGCTCACCATTTTTTAATGTAACATAGACAATTTATTCTTTGAGGGTGGCAGGCACTGAATTTGCAAATGAAACACTGAAATATAAAGTTGTTTTCTAGCAACAAGCACTTCATTAGTTTCAGATATCTTTAATGTGGAATTATTCAGATGACTTTTACTTCTGCAGAGATTGTGTATATTTACTGGGATCTAGGACTTTTGATCAAAAAATAAAAAGTCAGAATTCTTTATCAATGAACACACTTAAGCGAAAGTGCTTTTCACCAAAAAAGCCCTTTCACTAAAGTGTGTTAAAAAAAGAAAGAAAAAACAGTAAATTAGTGTTTATGCAGGGGTCAAGCCCCCCTGCACCCCCCATGTGGGGGGCTTTGCCCCCACAACCCCCTACTTTATTATTCTTACTCAGAGAAATTCCCTTAACTGCACCGTAGTACGATCTCCGCAACAGTCAATCCCCCACAACTCCCACTACCTCCAGGCATACTTCTGCGAAAGTGCTTCTTCGGTGAAAAGCACTTTTGTGTAAATATGCATGGCCATTTCAGATTCTGTGAAATGGCCGTTTGCGCATTAGTCCTAGACCCATTGGCTGATACTGGTGGATTGTAATGACAGAAGTTTGAATTGGCTTTTATGGTTGAAATAATCTGAATTGTCAGTTTTTCATTATTCGTACGTATGTTTTTTTTACATTGCTTACTGTAAAAATGTTCAAAACTATAAATTTAAAACACACTCTAACAAGTGGTGCTGTATTATACAAGGGATACAATTTAGTTATATATTATAATTAATACAATCAGGAAGGTGAATCAAAGAACTTTTGCATGGCCCTAAAAATGTGTGCAAGGGGCCTATGGTTTGAAAACAGCCCAAAGATAAACTTAACCTGCAACTGGCCAGATGCATTTTCTTTGAATGTGGGTTTTGGGTTTCAATGGTGTCAGTGAATGTGAGTTTCAAAGGTAGAGAAGCTTTAATGCTAAGTCTGTTTTCATTGTAAGACAATATATTGCTTTGTTTAGCAAATATTAGTGTTTGTGCTATACAATTTGTAAATTAAATCCAAATAGTTGTAATAATTATAGAAGTAAAGCATAAAACAGTATGCACACAGAGTTTTGAACAGTGTTTATGGCAACTGGGGAGAAATAGCCAAGTAATGGGACACTGAAATGGCTGTATGTGTAGGTGGGCTGCAGGGGGCTCTGGATTTCCACCCCACTGCCAAAATTCCTGCAAGATCCCCTGCTTCCATCACCCATCTTTTTAATTTCCTAGTAAATTCATACAGCACTATCATTAACTGCCTTAAAATATATGTTGCATCATGCTCTTTAGTTATAACTAACTCCAGTGTATATACTTTATCATCCAATAATTTATTTTCAATAAATTCCTTAATAGCCCATACCACTCCCAAATTTCCTTTTCCTGTATATTGCTTAATATGATTTTTATCCATATTTGTAACATTTTTTTTGCCATGAGTTTGATAGGAAGAGTTGTCTCCAGTTCTCTAAATGTTCTTTACC